>NW_027256890.1:21241081-21666081 GCF_029215685.1 Pituophis catenifer annectens
GTCAGAAAAAAAGCTGCCCAGGAGCAAAAAAAATTTTTTGACTCAAATGTAACAACGGATGCTAGAATGTGATTCGGGGTGGAATTCCATGCTTAAAGTTGTTATTATTAGATGTTTTTAAAAATCGAGTTTTTTTGCTGCCCGAGGAAGAAAACACGTCATGCCGGGGTCAGAAAAAAATCTGCCCAGCACCAAAAAAATTTTTTTGACTCAAATGTAACAACGGATGCTAGAATGTGATTTAAAAATCGAGTGTTTTTGCTGCCCGAGGAAGAAAACGCGTGATCCCGGGGTCAGAAAAAAAACTGCCCAGGAGCAAAAAAATTTTTCTTGACTCAAATGTAACTACGGATGCTAGAATGTGATTCAGGGTGGAATTCCATGTTTAAAAATGTTATTATTAGCTGTTTTTAAAAATCGAGTGTTTTTGCTGCCCGAGGAAGAAAACGCGTGATGCCGGGGTCAGAAAAAAAACTGCCCAGGAGCAAAAAATTTTCTTTTGACTCAAATGTAACAACGGATGCTAGAATGTGATTCGGGGTGGAATTCCATGCTTAAAAATGTTATTATTAGCTGTTTTTAAAAATCGAGTGTTTTTGCTGCCCGAGGAAGAAAACGCGTGATGCCGGGGTCAGAAAAAAAACTGCCCAGGAGCAAAAAATTTTCTTTTGACTCAAATGTAACAACGGATGCTAGAATGTGATTCGGGGTGGAATTCCATGCTTAAAGTTGTTATTATTAGCTGTTTTTAAAAATCTAGTGTTTTTGCTGCCCGAGGAAGAAAACGTGTGTTGCCGGGGTCAGAAAAAAAGCTGCCCAGGAGCAAAAAATTTTTTTTGACTCAAATGTAACAACGGATGCTAGAATGTGATTCGGGGTGGAATTCCATGCTTAAAAATGTTATTATTAGCTGTTTTTAAAAATCGAGTGTTTTTGCTGCCCGAGGAAGAAAACGCGTGATGCCGGGGTCATAAAAAAATCTGCCCAGGAGCAAAAAAGTTTTTCATGACTCAAATGTAACAACGGATGCTAGAATGTAATTCGGGGTGGAATTCCATGCTTAAAGTTGTTATTATTAGCTGTTTTTAAAAATCTAGTGTTTTTGCTGCCCGAGGAAGAAAACGCGTGTTGCCGGGGTCAGAAAAAAAGCTGCCCAGGAGCAAAAAAAATTTTTTGACTCAAATGTAACAACGGATGCTAGAATGTGATTCGGGGTGGAATTCCATGCTTAAAAATGTTATTATTAGCTCTTTTTAAAAATCGAGTGTTTTTGCTGCCCGAGGAAGAAAACGCGTGATCCCGGGGTCAGAAAAAAAACTGCCCAGGAGCAAAAAAATTTTTCTTGACTCAAATGTAACTACGGATGCTAGAATGTGATTCAGGGTGGAATTCCATGCTTAAAAATGTTATTATTAGCTGTTTTTAAAAATCGAGTGTTTTTGCTGCCCGAGGAAGAAAACGCGTGATGACGGGGTCAGAAAAAAAACTGCCCAGGAGCAAAAAAATTTTTCTTGACTCAAATGTAACAACGGATGCTAGAATGTGATTCGGGGTGGAATTCCATGCATAAAAATATTATTATTAGCTGTTTTTAAAAATCGAGTGTTTTTGCTGCCCGAGGAAGAAAACGCGTGATGCCGGGGTCAGAAAAAAAACTGCCCAGGAGCAAAAAAATTTCTTTTGACTCAAATGTAACAACGGATGCTAGAATGTAATTCAGGGTGGAATTCCATGCTTAAAGTTGTTATTATTAGCTGTTTTTAAAAATCTAGTGTTTTTGCTGCCCGAGGAAGAAAACGCGTGTTGCCGGGGTCAGAAAAAAAGCTGCCCAGGAGCAAAAAAATTTTTTTGACTCAAATGTAACAACGGATGCTAGAATGTGATTCGGGGTGGAATTCCATGCTTAAAAATGTTATTATTAGCTCTTTTTAAAAATCGAGTGTTTTTGCTGCCCGAGGAAGAAAACGCGTGATGCCGGGGTCAGAAAAAAAGCTGCCCAGGAGCAAAAAAAATTTTTTTGACTCAAATGTAACAACGGATGCTAGAATGTGATTCGGGGTGGAATTCCATGCTTAAAAATGTTATTATTAGCTGTTTTTAAAAATCGAGTGTTTTTGCTGCCCGAGGAAGAAAACGCGTGATCCCGGGGTCAGAAAAAAAACTGCCCAGGAGCAAAAAAATTTTTCTTGACTCAAATGTAACTACGGATGCTAGAATGTGATTCAGGGTGGAATTCCATGTTTAAAAATGTTATTATTAGCTGTTTTTAAAAATCGAGTGTTTTTGCTGCCCGAGGAAGAAAACGCGTGATGCCGGGGTCAGAAAAAAAGCTGCCCAGGAGCAAAAAAAATTTTTTTGACTCAAATGTAACTACGGATGCTAGAATGTGATTCAGGGTGGAATTCCATGTTTAAAAATGTTATTATTAGCTGTTTTTAAAAATCGAGTGTTTTTGCTGCCCGAGGAAGAAAACGCGTGATCCAGGGGTCAGAAAAAAAACTGCCCAGGACCAAAAAAATTTTTTTGACTCAAATGTAACAACGGATGCTAGAATGTGGTTCGGGGTGGAATTCCATGCTTAAAAATTTTATTATTAGCTGTTTTTAAAAATCGAGTGTTTTTGCTGCCCGAGGAAGAAAACGCGTGATGCCGGGGTCAGAAAAAAAGCTGACCAGGACCAAAAAAATCTATTTGACTCAA
Source organism: Pituophis catenifer annectens (assembly GCF_029215685.1). NCBI lineage: Eukaryota > Metazoa > Chordata > Lepidosauria > Squamata > Colubridae > Pituophis > Pituophis catenifer. Next base: position 21,243,782 of record NW_027256890.1, read on the forward strand.
ATGTAACAACGGATGCTAGAATGTGATTCGGGGTGGAATTCCATGCTTAAAAATGCTATTATTAGATGTTTTTAAAAATCGAGTTTTTTTGCTGCCCGAGGAAGAAAACGCGTGATGCCGGGGTCAGAAAAAAATCTGCCCAGGACCAAAAAAAATTTTTTTGACTCAAATGTAACAACGGATGCTAGAATGTGGTTCGGTTTGGAATTCCATGCTTAAAAATTTTATTATTAGCTGTTTTTAAAAATCGAGTGTTTTTGCTGCCCGAGGAAGAAAACGCGTGATGCCGGGGTCAGAAAAAAAGCTGACCAGGACCAAAAAAATCTATTTGACTCAAATGTAACAACGGATGCTAGAATGTGATTCGGGGTGGAATTCCATGCTTAAAAATGTTATTATTAGCTGTTTTTAAAAATCGAGTGTTTTTGCTGCCCGAGGAAGAAAACGCGTGATGCCGGGGTCAGAAAAAAAACTGCCCAGGAGCAAAAAAATTTTTTTCACTCAAATGTAACAACGGATGCTAGAATGTGATTCGGGGTGGAATTCCATGCTTAAAAATGTTATTATTAGCTGTTTTTAAAAATCGAGTGTTTTTGCTGCCCGAGGAAGAAAACGCGTGATGCCGGGGTCAGAAAAAAAGCTGCCCAGGACCAAAAATTTTTTTTTGACTCAAATGTAACAACGGATGCTAGAATGTGATTCGGGGTGGAATTCCATGCTTAAAAATGTTATTATTAGCTGTTTTTAAAAATCGAGTGTTTTTGCTGCCCCAGGAAGAAAACGCGTGATGCCGGGGTCAGAAAAAAATCTGCCCAGGACCAAAAATTTTTTTTGACTCAAATGTAACAACGGATGCTAGAATGTGGTTCGGGGTGGAATTCCATGCTTAAAAATGTTATTATTAGCTGTTTTTAAAAATCGAGTGTTTTTGCTGCCCGAGGAAGAAAACGCGTGATGCCGGGGTCAGAAAAAAAGCTGCCCAGGAGCAAAAAAAAATTTTTGACTCAAATGTAACAACGGATGCTAGAATGTGATTCGGGGTGGAATTCCATGCTTAAAGTTGTTATTATTAGATGTTTTTAAAAATCGAGTTTTTTTGCTGCCCGAGGAAGAAAACACGTCATGCCGGGGTCAGAAAAAAATCTGCCCAGCACCAAAAAAATTTTTTTGACTCAAATGTAACAACGGATGCTAGAATGTGATTTAAAAATCGAGTGTTTTTGCTGCCCGAGGAAGAAAACGCGTGATCCCGGGGTCAGAAAAAAAACTGCCCAGGAGCAAAAAAATTTTTCTTGACTCAAATGTAACTACGGATGCTAGAATGTGATTCAGGGTGGAATTCCATGTTTAAAAATGTTATTATTAGCTGTTTTTAAAAATCGAGTGTTTTTGCTGCCCGAGGAAGAAAACGCGTGATGCCGGGGTCAGAAAAAAAACTGCCCAGGAGCAAAAAATTTTCTTTTGACTCAAATGTAACAACGGATGCTAGAATGTGATTCGGGGTGGAATTCCATGCTTAAAAATGTTATTATTAGCTGTTTTTAAAAATCGAGTGTTTTTGCTGCCCGAGGAAGAAAACGCGTGATGCCGGGGTCAGAAAAAAAACTGCCCAGGAGCAAAAAATTTTCTTTTGACTCAAATGTAACAACGGATGCTAGAATGTGATTCGGGGTGGAATTCCATGCTTAAAGTTGTTATTATTAGCTGTTTTTAAAAATCTAGTGTTTTTGCTGCCCGAGGAAGAAAACGTGTGTTGCCGGGGTCAGAAAAAAAGCTGCCCAGGAGCAAAAAATTTTTTTTGACTCAAATGTAACAACGGATGCTAGAATGTGATTCGGGGTGGAATTCCATGCTTAAAAATGTTATTATTAGCTGTTTTTAAAAATCGAGTGTTTTTGCTGCCCGAGGAAGAAAACGCGTGATGCCGGGGTCATAAAAAAATCTGCCCAGGAGCAAAAAAGTTTTTCATGACTCAAATGTAACAACGGATGCTAGAATGTAATTCGGGGTGGAATTCCATGCTTAAAGTTGTTATTATTAGCTGTTTTTAAAAATCTAGTGTTTTTGCTGCCCGAGGAAGAAAACGCGTGTTGCCGGGGTCAGAAAAAAAGCTGCCCAGGAGCAAAAAAAATTTTTTGACTCAAATGTAACAACGGATGCTAGAATGTGATTCGGGGTGGAATTCCATGCTTAAAAATGTTATTATTAGCTCTTTTTAAAAATCGAGTGTTTTTGCTGCCCGAGGAAGAAAACGCGTGATCCCGGGGTCAGAAAAAAAACTGCCCAGGAGCAAAAAAATTTTTCTTGACTCAAATGTAACTACGGATGCTAGAATGTGATTCAGGGTGGAATTCCATGCTTAAAAATGTTATTATTAGCTGTTTTTAAAAATCGAGTGTTTTTGCTGCCCGAGGAAGAAAACGCGTGATGACGGGGTCAGAAAAACAACTGCCCAGGAGCAAAAAAATTTTTCTTGACTCAAATGTAACAACGGATGCTAGAATGTGATTCGGGGTGGAATTCCATGCATAAAAATATTATTATTAGCTGTTTTTAAAAATCGAGTGTTTTTGCTGCCCGAGGAAGAAAACGCGTGATGCCGGGGTCAGAAAAAAAACTGCCCAGGAGCAAAAAAATTTCTTTTGACTCAAATGTAACAACGGATGCTAGAATGTAATTCAGGGTGGAATTCCATGCTTAAAGTTGTTATTATTAGCTGTTTTTAAAAATCTAGTGTTTTTGCTGCCCGAGGAAGAAAACGCGTGTTGCCGGGGTCAGAAAAAAAGCTGCCCAGGAGCAAAAAAATTTTTTTGACTCAAATGTAACAACGGATGCTAGAATGTGATTCGGGGTGGAATTCCATGCTTAAAAATGTTATTATTAGCTCTTTTTAAAAATCGAGTGTTTTTGCTGCCCGAGGAAGAAAACGCGTGATGCCGGGGTCAGAAAAAAAGCTGCCCAGGAGCAAAAAAAAATTTTTTGACTCAAATGTAACAACGGATGCTAGAATGTGATTCGGGGTGGAATTCCATGCTTAAAAATGTTATTATTAGCTGTTTTTAAAAATCGAGTGTTTTTGCTGCCCGAGGAAGAAAACGCGTGATCCCGGGGTCAGAAAAAAAACTGCCCAGGAGCAAAAAAATTTTTCTTGACTCAAATGTAACTACGGATGCTAGAATGTGATTCAGGGTGGAATTCCATGTTTAAAAATGTTATTATTAGCTGTTTTTAAAAATCGAGTGTTTTTGCTGCCCGAGGAAGAAAACGCGTGATGCCGGGGTCAGAAAAAAAGCTGCCCAGGAGCAAAAAAAATTTTTTTGACTCAAATGTAACTACGGATGCTAGAATGTGATTCAGGGTGGAATTCCATGTTTAAAAATGTTATTATTAGCTGTTTTTAAAAATCGAGTGTTTTTGCTGCCCGAGGAAGAAAACGCGTGATCCAGGGGTCAGAAAAAAAACTGCCCAGGACCAAAAAAATTTTTTTGACTCAAATGTAACAACGGATGCTAGAATGTGGTTCGGGGTGGAATTCCATGCTTAAAAATTTTATTATTAGCTGTTTTTAAAAATCGAGTGTTTTTGCTGCCCGAGGAAGAAAACGCGTGATGCCGGGGTCAGAAAAAAAGCTGACCAGGACCAAAAAAATCTATTTGACTCAAATGTAACAACGGATGCTAGAATGTGATTCGGGGTGGAATTCCATGCTTAAAAATGCTATTATTAGATGTTTTTAAAAATCGAGTTTTTTTGCTGCCCGAGGAAGAAAACGCGTGATGCCGGGGTCAGAAAAAAATCTGCCCAGGACCAAAAAAAATTTTTTTGACTCAAATGTAACAACGGATGCTAGAATGTGGTTCGGTTTGGAATTCCATGCTTAAAAATTTTATTATTAGCTGTTTTTAAAAATCGAGTGTTTTTGCTGCCCGAGGAAGAAAACGCGTGATGCCGGGGTCAGAAAAAAAGCTGACCAGGACCAAAAAAATCTATTTGACTCAAATGTAACAACGGATGCTAGAATGTGATTCGGGGTGGAATTCCATGCTTAAAAATGTTATTATTAGCTGTTTTTAAAAATCGAGTGTTTTTGCTGCCCGAGGAAGAAAACGCGTGATGCCGGGGTCAGAAAAAAAACTGCCCAGGAGCAAAAAAATTTTTTTCACTCAAATGTAACAACGGATGCTAGAATGTGATTCGGGGTGGAATTCCATGCTTAAAAATGTTATTATTAGCTGTTTTTAAAAATCGAGTGTTTTTGCTGCCCCAGGAAGAAAACGCGTGATGCCGGGGTCAGAAAAAAAGCTGCCCAGGACCAAAAATTTTTTTTGACTCAAATGTAACAACGGATGCTAGAATGTGATTCGGGGTGGAATTCCATGCTTAAAAATGTTATTATTAGCTGTTTTTAAAAATCGAGTGTTTTTGCTGCCCCAGGAAGAAAACGCGTGATGCCGGGGTCAGAAAAAAATCTGCCCAGGACCAAAAATTTTTTTTGACTCAAATGTAACAACGGATGCTAGAATGTGGTTCGGGGTGGAATTCCATGCTTAAAAATGTTATTATTAGCTGTTTTTAAAAATCGAGTGTTTTTGCTGCCCGAGGAAGAAAACGCGTGATGCCGGGGTCAGAAAAAAAGCTGCCCAGGAGCAAAAAAAATTTTTTGACTCAAATGTAACAACGGATGCTAGAATGTGATTCGGGGTGGAATTCCATGCTTAAAGTTGTTATTATTAGATGTTTTTAAAAATCGAGTTTTTTTGCTGCCCGAGGAAGAAAACACGTCATGCCGGGGTCAGAAAAAAATCTGCCCAGCACCAAAAAAATTTTTTTGACTCAAATGTAACAACGGATGCTAGAATGTGATTTAAAAATCGAGTGTTTTTGCTGCCCGAGGAAGAAAACGCGTGATCCCGGGGTCAGAAAAAAAACTGCCCAGGAGCAAAAAAATTTTTCTTGACTCAAATGTAACTACGGATGCTAGAATGTGATTCAGGGTGGAATTCCATGTTTAAAAATGTTATTATTAGCTGTTTTTAAAAATCGAGTGTTTTTGCTGCCCGAGGAAGAAAACGCGTGATGCCGGGGTCAGAAAAAAAACTGCCCAGGAGCAAAAAATTTTCTTTTGACTCAAATGTAACAACGGATGCTAGAATGTGATTCGGGGTGGAATTCCATGCTTAAAAATGTTATTATTAGCTGTTTTTAAAAATCGAGTGTTTTTGCTGCCCGAGGAAGAAAACGCGTGATGCCGGGGTCAGAAAAAAAACTGCCCAGGAGCAAAAAAATTTCTTTTGACTCAAATGTAACAACGGATGCTAGAATGTAATTCAGGGTGGAATTCCATGCTTAAAGTTGTTATTATTAGCTGTTTTTAAAAATCTAGTGTTTTTGCTGCCCGAGGAAGAAAACGCGTGTTGCCGGGGTCAGAAAAAAAGCTGCCCAGGAGCAAAAAAATTTTTTTGACTCAAATGTAACAACGGATGCTAGAATGTGATTCGGGGTGGAATTCCATGCTTAAAAATGTTATTATTAGCTCTTTTTAAAAATCGAGTGTTTTTGCTGCCCGAGGAAGAAAACGCGTGATGCCGGGGTCAGAAAAAAAGCTGCCCAGGAGCAAAAAAAATTTTTTTGACTCAAATGTAACAACGGATGCTAGAATGTGATTCGGGGTGGAATTCCATGCTTAAAAATGTTATTATTAGCTGTTTTTAAAAATCGAGTGTTTTTGCTGCCCGAGGAAGAAAACGCGTGATCCCGGGGTCAGAAAAAAAACTGCCCAGGAGCAAAAAAATTTTTCTTGACTCAAATGTAACTACGGATGCTAGAATGTGATTCAGGGTGGAATTCCATGTTTAAAAATGTTATTATTAGCTGTTTTTAAAAATCGAGTGTTTTTGCTGCCCGAGGAAGAAAACGCGTGATGCCGGGGTCAGAAAAAAAGCTGCCCAGGAGCAAAAAAAATTTTTTTGACTCAAATGTAACTACGGATGCTAGAATGTGATTCAGGGTGGAATTCCATGTTTAAAAATGTTATTATTAGCTGTTTTTAAAAATCGAGTGTTTTTGCTGCCCGAGGAAGAAAACGCGTGATCCAGGGGTCAGAAAAAAAACTGCCCAGGACCAAAAAAATTTTTTTGACTCAAATGTAACAACGGATGCTAGAATGTGGTTCGGGGTGGAATTCCATGCTTAAAAATTTTATTATTAGCTGTTTTTAAAAATCGAGTGTTTTTGCTGCCCGAGGAAGAAAACGCGTGATGCCGGGGTCAGAAAAAAAGCTGACCAGGACCAAAAAAATCTATTTGACTCAAATGTAACAACGGATGCTAGAATGTGATTCGGGGTGGAATTCCATGCTTAAAAATGCTATTATTAGATGTTTTTAAAAATCGAGTTTTTTTGCTGCCCGAGGAAGAAAACGCGTGATGCCGGGGTCAGAAAAAAATCTGCCCAGGACCAAAAAAAATTTTTTTGACTCAAATGTAACAACGGATGCTAGAATGTGGTTCGGTTTGGAATTCCATGCTTAAAAATTTTATTATTAGCTGTTTTTAAAAATCGAGTGTTTTTGCTGCCCGAGGAAGAAAACGCGTGATGCCGGGGTCAGAAAAAAAGCTGACCAGGACCAAAAAAATCTATTTGACTCAAATGTAACAACGGATGCTAGAATGTGATTCGGGGTGGAATTCCATGCTTAAAAATGTTATTATTAGCTGTTTTTAAAAATCGAGTGTTTTTGCTGCCCGAGGAAGAAAACGCGTGATGCCGGGGTCAGAAAAAAAACTGCCCAGGAGCAAAAAAATTTTTTTCACTCAAATGTAACAACGGATGCTAGAATGTGATTCGGGGTGGAATTCCATGCTTAAAAATGTTATTATTAGCTGTTTTTAAAAATCGAGTGTTTTTGCTGCCCGAGGAAGAAAACGCGTGATGCCGGGGGTCAGAAAAAAAGCTGCCCAGGACCAAAAAATTTTTTTTGACTCAAATGTAACAACGGATGCTAGAATGTGATTCGGGGTGGAATTCCATGCTTAAAAATGTTATTATTAGCTGTTTTTAAAAATCGAGTGTTTTTGCTGCCCCAGGAAGAAAACGCGTGATGCCGGGGTCAGAAAAAAAGCTGCCCAGGACCAAAAATTTTTTTTGACTCAAATGTAACAACGGATGCTAGAATGTGATTCGGGGTGGAATTCCATGCTTAAAAATGTTATTATTAGCTGTTTTTAAAAATCGAGTGTTTTTGCTGCCCCAGGAAGAAAACGCGTGATGCCGGGGTCAGAAAAAAATCTGCCCAGGACCAAAAATTTTTTTTGACTCAAATGTAACAACGGATGCTAGAATGTGGTTCGGGGTGGAATTCCATGCTTAAAAATGTTATTATTAGCTGTTTTTAAAAATCGAGTGTTTTTGCTGCCCGAGGAAGAAAACGCGTGATGCCGGGGTCAGAAAAAAAGCTGCCCAGGAGCAAAAAAAATTTTTTGACTCAAATGTAACAACGGATGCTAGAATGTGATTCGGGGTGGAATTCCATGCTTAAAGTTGTTATTATTAGATGTTTTTAAAAATCGAGTTTTTTTGCTGCCCGAGGAAGAAAACACGTCATGCCGGGGTCAGAAAAAAATCTGCCCAGCACCAAAAAAATTTTTTTGACTCAAATGTAACAACGGATGCTAGAATGTGATTTAAAAATCGAGTGTTTTTGCTGCCCGAGGAAGAAAACGCGTGATCCCGGGGTCAGAAAAAAAACTGCCCAGGAGCAAAAAAATTTTTCTTGACTCAAATGTAACTACGGATGCTAGAATGTGATTCAGGGTGGAATTCCATGTTTAAAAATGTTATTATTAGCTGTTTTTAAAAATCGAGTGTTTTTGCTGCCCGAGGAAGAAAACGCGTGATGCCGGGGTCAGAAAAAAAACTGCCCAGGAGCAAAAAATTTTCTTTTGACTCAAATGTAACAACGGATGCTAGAATGTGATTCGGGGTGTAATTCCATGCTTAAAAATGTTATTATTAGCTGTTTTTAAAAATCGAGTGTTTTTGCTGCCCGAGGAAGAAAACGCGTGATGCCGGGGTCAGAAAAAAAACTGCCCAGGAGCAAAAAATTTTCTTTTGACTCAAATGTAACAACGGATGCTAGAATGTGATTCGGGGTGGAATTCCATGCTTAAAGTTGTTATTATTAGCTGTTTTTAAAAATCTAGTGTTTTTGCTGCCCGAGGAAGAAAACGTGTGTTGCCGGGGTCAGAAAAAAAGCTGCCCAGGAGCAAAAAATTTTTTTTGACTCAAATGTAACAACGGATGCTAGAATGTGATTCGGGGTGGAATTCCATGCTTAAAAATGTTATTATTAGCTCTTTTTAAAAATCGAGTGTTTTTGCTCCCCGAGGAAGAAAACGCGTGATGGCGGGGTCAGAAAAAAATCTGCCCAGGACCAAAAAAATTTTTTTTGATTCAAATGTAACAACGGATGCTAGAATGTAGTTCGGGGTGGAATTCCATGCTTAAAAATGTTATTATTAGCTCTTTTTAAAAATCAAGTGTTTTTGCTGCCCGAGGAAGAAAACGCGTGATGCCGGGGTCAGAAAAAAAACTGCCCAGGAGCAAAAAAATTTCTTTTGACTCAAATGTAACAACGGATGCTAGAATGTGATTCGGGGTGGAATTCCATGCTTAAAGTTGTTATTATTAGCTGTTTTTAAAAATCGAGTGTTTTTGCTGCCCGAGGAAGAAAACGCGTGATGCCGGGGTCAGAAAAAAAGCTGCCCAGGAGCAAAAAAAATTTTTTTGACTAAAATGTAACAACGGATGCTAGAATGTGATTCGGGGTGGAATTCCATGCTTAAAAATGTTATTATTAGCTGTTTTTAAAAATCGAGTGTTTTTGCTGCCCGAGGAAGAAAACGCGTGATGACGGGGTCAGAAAAAAAACTGCCTAGGAGCAAAAAAATTTTTCTTGACTCAAATGTAACAACGGATGCTAGAATGTGATTCGGGGTGGAATTCCATGCATAAAAATATTATTATTAGCTGTTTTTAAAAATCGAGTGTTTTTGCTGCCCGAGGAAGAAAACGCGTGATGCCGGGGTCAGAAAACAAACTGCCCAGGAGCAAAAAATTTTCTTTTGACTCAAATGTAACAACGGATGCTAGAATGTAATTCGGGGTGGAATTCCATGCTTAAAGTTGTTATTATTAGCTGTTTTTAAAAATCTAGTGTTTTTGCTGCCCGAGGAAGAAAACGCGTGTTGCCGGGGTCAGAAAAAAAGCTGCCCAGGAGCAAAAAAATTTTTTTGACTCAAATGTAACAACGGATGCTAGAATGTGATTCGGGGTGGAATTCCATGCTTAAAAATGTTATTATTAGCTGTTTTTAAAAATCGAGTGTTTTTGCTGCCCCAGGAAGAAAACGCGTGATGCCGGGGTCAGAAAAAAATCTGCCCAGGACCAAAAATTTTTTTTGACTCAAATGTAACAACGGATGCTAGAATGTGGTTCGGGGTGGAATTCCATGCTTAAAAATGTTATTATTAGCTGTTTTTAAAAATCGAGTGTTTTTGCTGCCCGAGGAAGAAAACGCGTGATGCCGGGGTCAGAAAAAAAGCTGCCCAGGAGCAAAAAAAATTTTTTGACTCAAATGTAACAACGGATGCTAGAATGTGATTCGGGGTGGAATTCCATGCTTAAAGTTGTTATTATTAGATGTTTTTAAAAATCGAGTTTTTTTGCTGCCCGAGGAAGAAAACACGTCATGCCGGGGTCAGAAAAAAATCTGCCCAGCACCAAAAAAATTTTTTTGACTCAAATGTAACAACGGATGCTAGAATGTGATTTAAAAATCGAGTGTTTTTGCTGCCCGAGGAAGAAAACGCGTGATCCCGGGGTCAGAAAAAAAACTGCCCAGGAGCAAAAAAATTTTTCTTGACTCAAATGTAACTACGGATGCTAGAATGTGATTCAGGGTGGAATTCCATGTTTAAAAATGTTATTATTAGCTGTTTTTAAAAATCGAGTGTTTTTGCTGCCCGAGGAAGAAAACGCGTGATGCCGGGGTCAGAAAAAAAACTGCCCAGGAGCAAAAAATTTTCTTTTGACTCAAATGTAACAACGGATGCTAGAATGTGATTCGGGGTGGAATTCCATGCTTAAAAATGTTATTATTAGCTGTTTTTAAAAATCGAGTGTTTTTGCTGCCCGAGGAAGAAAACGCGTGATGCCGGGGTCAGAAAAAAAACTGCCCAGGAGCAAAAAATTTTCTTTTGACTCAAATGTAACAACGGATGCTAGAATGTGATTCGGGGTGGAATTCCATGCTTAAAGTTGTTATTATTAGCTGTTTTTAAAAATCTAGTGTTTTTGCTGCCCGAGGAAGAAAACGTGTGTTGCCGGGGTCAGAAAAAAAGCTGCCCAGGAGCAAAAAATTTTTTTTGACTCAAATGTAACAACGGATGCTAGAATGTGATTCGGGGTGGAATTCCATGCTTAAAAATGTTATTATTAGCTGTTTTTAAAAATCGAGTGTTTTTGCTCCCCGAGGAAGAAAACGCGTGATGGCGGGGTCAGAAAAAAATCTGCCCAGGACCAAAAAAATTTTTTTTGATTCAAATGTAACAACGGATGCTAGAATGTAGTTCGGGGTGGAATTCCATGCTTAAAAATGTTATTATTAGCTCTTTTTAAAAATCGAGTGTTTTTGCTGCCCGAGGAAGAAAACGCGTGATGCCGGGGTCAGAAAAAAAACTGCCCAGGAGCAAAAAAATTTCTTTTGACTCAAATGTAACAACGGATGCTAGAATGTGATTCGGGGTGGAATTCCATGCTTAAAGTTGTTATTATTAGCTGTTTTTAAAAATCGAGTGTTTTTGCTGCCCGAGGAAGAAAACGCGTGATGCCGGGGTCAGAAAAAAAGCTGCCCAGGAGCAAAAAAAATTTTTTTGACTAAAATGTAACAACGGATGCTAGAATGTGATTCGGGGTGGAATTCCATGCTTAAAAATGTTATTATTAGCTGTTTTTAAAAATCGAGTGTTTTTGCTGCCCGAGGAAGAAAACGCGTGATGACGGGGTCAGAAAAAAAACTGCCTAGGAGCAAAAAAATTTTTCTTGACTCAAATGTAACAACGGATGCTAGAATGTGATTCGGGGTGGAATTCCATGCTTAAAAATGTTATTATTAGCTGTTTTTAAAAATCGAGTGTTTTTGCTGCCCGAGGAAGAAAACGCGTGATCCCGGGGTCAGAAAAAAAACTGCCCAGGAGCAAAAAAATTTTTCTTGACTCAAATGTAACTACGGATGCTAGAATGTGATTCAGGGTGGAATTCCATGTTTAAAAATGTTATTATTAGCTGTTTTTAAAAATCGAGTGTTTTTGCTGCCCGAGGAAGAAAACGCGTGATGCCGGGGTCAGAAAAAAAGCTGCCCAGGAGCAAAAAAAATTTTTTTGACTCAAATGTAACTATGGATGCTAGAATGTGATTCAGGGTGGAATTCCATGTTTAAAAATGTTATTATTAGCTGTTTTTAAAAATCGAGTGTTTTTGCTGCCCGAGGAAGAAAACGCGTGATCCAGGGGTCAGAAAAAAAACTGCCCAGGACCAAAAAAATTTTTTTGACTCAAATGTAACAACGGATGCTAGAATGTGGTTCGGGGTGGAATTCCATGCTTAAAAATTTTATTATTAGCTGTTTTTAAAAATCGAGTGTTTTTGCTGCCCGAGGAAGAAAACGCGTGATGCCGGGGTCAGAAAAAAAGCTGACCAGGACCAAAAAAATCTATTTGACTCAAATGTAACAACGGATGCTAGAATGTGATTCGGGGTGGAATTCCATGCTTAAAAATGCTATTATTAGATGTTTTTAAAAATCGAGTTTTTTTGCTGCCCGAGGAAGAAAACGCGTGATGCCGGGGTCAGAAAAAAATCTGCCCAGGACCAAAAAAAATTTTTTTGACTCAAATGTAACAACGGATGCTAGAATGTGGTTCGGTTTGGAATTCCATGCTTAAAAATTTTATTATTAGCTGTTTTTAAAAATCGAGTGTTTTTGCTGCCCGAGGAAGAAAACGCGTGATGCCGGGGTCAGAAAAAAAGCTGACCAGGACCAAAAAAATCTATTTGACTCAAATGTAACAACGGATGCTAGAATGTGATTCGGGGTGGAATTCCATGCTTAAAAATGTTATTATTAGCTGTTTTTAAAAATCGAGTGTTTTTGCTGCCCGAGGAAGAAAACGCGTGATGCCGGGGTCAGAAAAAAAACTGCCCAGGAGCAAAAAAATTTTTTTCACTCAAATGTAACAACGGATGCTAGAATGTGATTCGGGGTGGAATTCCATGCTTAAAAATGTTATTATTAGCTGTTTTTAAAAATCGAGTGTTTTTGCTGCCCGAGGAAGAAAACGCGTGATGCCGGGGGTCAGAAAAAAAGCTGCCCAGGACCAAAAAATTTTTTTTGACTCAAATGTAACAACGGATGCTAGAATGTGATTCGGGGTGGAATTCCATGCTTAAAAATGTTATTATTAGCTGTTTTTAAAAATCGAGTGTTTTTGCTGCCCCAGGAAGAAAACGCGTGATGCCGGGGTCAGAAAAAAAGCTGCCCAGGACCAAAAATTTTTTTTGACTCAAATGTAACAACGGATGCTAGAATGTGATTCGGGGTGGAATTCCATGCTTAAAAATGTTATTATTAGCTGTTTTTAAAAATCGAGTGTTTTTGCTGCCCCAGGAAGAAAACGCGTGATGCCGGGGTCAGAAAAAAATCTGCCCAGGACCAAAAATTTTTTTTGACTCAAATGTAACAACGGATGCTAGAATGTGGTTCGGGGTGGAATTCCATGCTTAAAAATGTTATTATTAGCTGTTTTTAAAAATCGAGTGTTTTTGCTGCCCGAGGAAGAAAACGCGTGATGCCGGGGTCAGAAAAAAAACTGCCCAGGAGCAAAAAAAATTTTTTGACTCAAATGTAACAACGGATGCTAGAATGTGATTCGGGGTGGAATTCCATGCTTAAAGTTGTTATTATTAGATGTTTTTAAAAATCGAGTTTTTTTGCTGCCCGAGGAAGAAAACACGTCATGCCGGGGTCAGAAAAAAATCTGCCCAGCACCAAAAAAATTTTTTTGACTCAAATGTAACAACGGATGCTAGAATGTGATTTAAAAATCGAGTGTTTTTGCTGCCCGAGGAAGAAAACGCGTGATCCCGGGGTCAGAAAAAAAACTGCCCAGGAGCAAAAAAATTTTTCTTGACTCAAATGTAACTACGGATGCTAGAATGTGATTCAGGGTGGAATTCCATGTTTAAAAATGTTATTATTAGCTGTTTTTAAAAATCGAGTGTTTTTGCTGCCCGAGGAAGAAAACGCGTGATGCCGGGGTCAGAAAAAAAACTGCCCAGGAGCAAAAAATTTTCTTTTGACTCAAATGTAACAACGGATGCTAGAATGTGATTCGGGGTGGAATTCCATGCTTAAAAATGTTATTATTAGCTGTTTTTAAAAATCGAGTGTTTTTGCTGCCCGAGGAAGAAAACGCGTGATGCCGGGGTCAGAAAAAAAACTGCCCAGGAGCAAAAAATTTTCTTTTGACTCAAATGTAACAACGGATGCTAGAATGTGATTCGGGGTGGAATTCCATGCTTAAAGTTGTTATTATTAGCTGTTTTTAAAAATCTAGTGTTTTTGCTGCCCGAGGAAGAAAACGTGTGTTGCCGGGGTCAGAAAAAAAGCTGCCCAGGAGCAAAAAATTTTTTTTGACTCAAATGTAACAACGGATGCTAGAATGTGATTCGGGGTGGAATTCCATGCTTAAAAATGTTATTATTAGCTGTTTTTAAAAATCGAGTGTTTTTGCTGCCCGAGGAAGAAAACGCGTGATGCCGGGGTCATAAAAAAATCTGCCCAGGAGCAAAAAAGTTTTTCATGACTCAAATGTAACAACGGATGCTAGAATGTAATTCGGGGTGGAATTCCATGCTTAAAGTTGTTATTATTAGCTGTTTTTAAAAATCTAGTGTTTTTGCTGCCCGAGGAAGAAAACGCGTGTTGCCGGGGTCAGAAAAAAAGCTGCCCAGGAGCAAAAAAATTTTTTTGACTCAAATGTAACAACGGATGCTAGAATGTGATTCGGGGTGGAATTCCATGCTTAAAAATGTTATTATTAGCTCTTTTTAAAAATCGAGTGTTTTTGCTGCCCGAGGAAGAAAACGCGTGATCCCGGGGTCAGAAAAAAAACTGCCCAGGAGCAAAAAAATTTTTCTTGACTCAAATGTAACTACGGATGCTAGAATGTGATTCAGGGTGGAATTCCATGCTTAAAAATGTTATTATTAGCTGTTTTTAAAAATCGAGTGTTTTTGCTGCCCGAGGAAGAAAACGCGTGATGACGGGGTCAGAAAAAAAACTGCCCAGGAGCAAAAAAATTTTTCTTGACTCAAATGTAACAACGGATGCTAGAATGTGATTCGGGGTGGAATTCCATGCATAAAAATATTATTATTAGCTGTTTTTAAAAATCGAGTGTTTTTGCTGCCCGAGGAAGAAAACGCGTGATGCCGGGGTCAGAAAAAAAACTGCCCAGGAGCAAAAAAATTTCTTTTGACTCAAATGTAACAACGGATGCTAGAATGTAATTCAGGGTGGAATTCCATGCTTAAAGTTGTTATTATTAGCTGTTTTTAAAAATCTAGTGTTTTTGCTGCCCGAGGAAGAAAACGCGTGTTGCCGGGGTCAGAAAAAAAGCTGCCCAGGAGCAAAAAAATTTTTTTGACTCAAATGTAACAACGGATGCTAGAATGTGATTCGGGGTGGAATTCCATGCTTAAAAATGTTATTATTAGCTCTTTTTAAAAATCGAGTGTTTTTGCTGCCCGAGGAAGAAAACGCGTGATGCCGGGGTCAGAAAAAAAGCTGCCCAGGAGCAAAAAAAATTTTTTTGACTCAAATGTAACAACGGATGCTAGAATGTGATTCGGGGTGGAATTCCATGCTTAAAAATGTTATTATTAGCTGTTTTTAAAAATCGAGTGTTTTTGCTGCCCGAGGAAGAAAACGCGTGATCCCGGGGTCAGAAAAAAAACTGCCCAGGAGCAAAAAAATTTTTCTTGACTCAAATGTAACTACGGATGCTAGAATGTGATTCAGGGTGGAATTCCATGTTTAAAAATGTTATTATTAGCTGTTTTTAAAAATCGAGTGTTTTTGCTGCCCGAGGAAGAAAACGCGTGATGCCGGGGTCAGAAAAAAAGCTGCCCAGGAGCAAAAAAAATTTTTTTGACTCAAATGTAACTACGGATGCTAGAATGTGATTCAGGGTGGAATTCCATGTTTAAAAATGTTATTATTAGCTGTTTTTAAAAATCGAGTGTTTTTGCTGCCCGAGGAAGAAAACGCGTGATCCAGGGGTCAGAAAAAAAACTGCCCAGGACCAAAAAAATTTTTTTGACTCAAATGTAACAACGGATGCTAGAATGTGGTTCGGGGTGGAATTCCATGCTTAAAAATTTTATTATTAGCTGTTTTTAAAAATCGAGTGTTTTTGCTGCCCGAGGAAGAAAACGCGTGATGCCGGGGTCAGAAAAAAAGCTGACCAGGACCAAAAAAATCTATTTGACTCAAATGTAACAACGGATGCTAGAATGTGATTCGGGGTGGAATTCCATGCTTAAAAATGCTATTATTAGATGTTTTTAAAAATCGAGTTTTTTTGCTGCCCGAGGAAGAAAACGCGTGATGCCGGGGTCAGAAAAAAATCTGCCCAGGACCAAAAAAAATTTTTTTGACTCAAATGTAACAACGGATGCTAGAATGTGGTTCGGTTTGGAATTCCATGCTTAAAAATTTTATTATTAGCTGTTTTTAAAAATCGAGTGTTTTTGCTGCCCGAGGAAGAAAACGCGTGATGCCGGGGTCAGAAAAAAAGCTGCCCAGGACCAAAAAAATCTATTTGACTCAAATGTAACAACGGATGCTAGAATGTGATTCGGGGTGGAATTCCATGCTTAAAAATGTTATTATTAGCTGTTTTTAAAAATCGAGTGTTTTTGCTGCCCGAGGAAGAAAACGCGTGATGCCGGGGTCAGAAAAAAAACTGCCCAGGAGCAAAAAAATTTTTTTGACTCAAATGTAACAACGGATGCTAGAATGTGATTCGGGGTGGAATTCCATGCTTAAAAATGTTATTATTAGCTGTTTTTAAAAATCGAGTGTTTTTGCTGCCCCAGGAAGAAAAGGCGTGATGCCGGGGTCAGAAAAAAAGCTGCCCAGGACCAAAAATTTTTTTTGACTCAAATGTAACAACGGATGCTAGAATGTGATTCGGGGTGGAATTCCATGCTTAAAAATGTTATTATTAGCTGTTTTTAAAAATCGAGTGTTTTTGCTGCCCCAGGAAGAAAACGCGTGATGCCGGGGTCAGAAAAAAATCTGCCCAGGACCAAAAATTTTTTTTGACTCAAATGTAACAACGGATGCTAGAATGTGGTTCGGGGTGGAATTCCATGCTTAAAAATGTTATTATTAGCTGTTTTTAAAAATCGAGTGTTTTTGCTGCCCGAGGAAGAAAACGCGTGATGCCGGGGTCAGAAAAAAAGCTGCCCAGGAGCAAAAAAAATTTTTTGACTCAAATGTAACAACGGATGCTAGAATGTGATTCGGGGTGGAATTCCATGCTTAAAGTTGTTATTATTAGATGTTTTTAAAAATCGAGTTTTTTTGCTGCCCGAGGAAGAAAACACGTCATGCCGGGGTCAGAAAAAAATCTGCCCAGCACCAAAAAAATTTTTTTGACTCAAATGTAACAACGGATGCTAGAATGTGATTTAAAAATCGAGTGTTTTTGCTGCCCGAGGAAGAAAACGCGTGATCCCGGGGTCAGAAAAAAAACTGCCCAGGAGCAAAAAAATTTTTCTTGACTCAAATGTAACTACGGATGCTAGAATGTGATTCAGGGTGGAATTCCATGTTTAAAAATGTTATTATTAGCTGTTTTTAAAAATCGAGTGTTTTTGCTGCCCGAGGAAGAAAACGCGTGATGCCGGGGTCAGAAAAAAAACTGCCCAGGAGCGAAAAATTTTCTTTTGACTCAAATGTAACAACGGATGCTAGAATGTGATTCGGGGTGGAATTCCATGCTTAAAAATGTTATTATTAGCTGTTTTTAAAAATCGAGTGTTTTTGCTGCCCGAGGAAGAAAACGCGTGATGCCGGGGTCAGAAAAAAAACTGCCCAGGAGCAAAAAATTTTCTTTTGACTCAAATGTAACAACGGATGCTAGAATGTGATTCGGGGTGGAATTCCATGCTTAAAGTTGTTATTATTAGCTGTTTTTAAAAATCTAGTGTTTTTGCTGCCCGAGGAAGAAAACGTGTGTTGCCGGGGTCAGAAAAAAAGCTGCCCAGGAGCAAAAAATTTTTTTTGACTCAAATGTAACAACGGATGCTAGAATGTGATTCGGGGTGGAATTCCATGCTTAAAAATGTTATTATTAGCTGTTTTTAAAAATCGAGTGTTTTTGCTGCCCGAGGAAGAAAACGCGTGATGCCGGGGTCATAAAAAAATCTGCCCAGGAGCAAAAAAGTTTTTCATGACTCAAATGTAACAACGGATGCTAGAATGTAATTCGGGGTGGAATTCCATGCTTAAAGTTGTTATTATTAGCTGTTTTTAAAAATCTAGTGTTTTTGCTGCCCGAGGAAGAAAACGCGTGTTGCCGGGGTCAGAAAAAAAGCTGCCCAGGAGCAAAAAAAATTTTTTGACTCAAATGTAACAACGGATGCTAGAATGTGATTCGGGGTGGAATTCCATGCTTAAAAATGTTATTATTAGCTCTTTTTAAAAATCGAGTGTTTTTGCTGCCCGAGGAAGAAAACGCGTGATCCCGGGGTCAGAAAAAAAACTGCCCAGGAGCAAAAAAATTTTTCTTGACTCAAATGTAACTACGGATGCTAGAATGTGATTCAGGGTGGAATTCCATGCTTAAAAATGTTATTATTAGCTGTTTTTAAAAATCGAGTGTTTTTGCTGCCCGAGGAAGAAAACGCGTGATGACGGGGTCAGAAAAAAAACTGCCCAGGAGCAAAAAAATTTTTCTTGACTCAAATGTAACAACGGATGCTAGAATGTGATTCGGGGTGGAATTCCATGCATAAAAATATTATTATTAGCTGTTTTTAAAAATCGAGTGTTTTTGCTGCCCGAGGAAGAAAACGCGTGATGCCGGGGTCAGAAAAAAAACTGCCCAGGAGCAAAAAAATTTCTTTTGACTCATATGTAACAACGGATGCTAGAATGTAATTCAGGGTGGAATTCCATGCTTAAAGTTGTTATTATTAGCTGTTTTTAAAAATCTAGTGTTTTTGCTGCCCGAGGAAGAAAACGCGTGTTGCCGGGGTCAGAAAAAAAGCTGCCCAGGAGCAAAAAAATTTTTTTGACTCAAATGTAACAACGGATGCTAGAATGTGATTCGGGGTGGAATTCCATGCTTAAAAATGTTATTATTAGCTCTTTTTAAAAATCGAGTGTTTTTGCTGCCCGAGGAAGAAAACGCGTGATGCCGGGGTCAGAAAAAAAGCTGCCCAGGAGCAAAAAAAATTTTTTTGACTCAAATGTAACAACGGATGCTAGAATGTGATTCGGGGTGGAATTCCATGCTTAAAAATGTTATTATTAGCTGTTTTTAAAAATCGAGTGTTTTTGCTGCCCGAGGAAGAAAACGCGTGATCCCGGGGTCAGAAAAAAAACTGCCCAGGAGCAAAAAAATTTTTCTTGACTCAAATGTAACTACGGATGCTAGAATGTGATTCAGGGTGGAATTCCATGTTTAAAAATGTTATTATTAGCTGTTTTTAAAAATCGAGTGTTTTTGCTGCCCGAGGAAGAAAACGCGTGATGCCGGGGTCAGAAAAAAAGCTGCCCAGGAGCAAAAAAAATTTTTTTGACTCAAATGTAACTACGGATGCTAGAATGTGATTCAGGGTGGAATTCCATGTTTAAAAATGTTATTATTAGCTGTTTTTAAAAATCGAGTGTTTTTGCTGCCCGAGGAAGAAAACGCGTGATCCAGGGGTCAGAAAAAAAACTGCCCAGGACCAAAAAAATTTTTTTGACTCAAATGTAACAACGGATGCTAGAATGTGGTTCGGGGTGGAATTCCATGCTTAAAAATTTTATTATTAGCTGTTTTTAAAAATCGAGTGTTTTTGCTGCCCGAGGAAGAAAACGCGTGATGCCGGGGTCAGAAAAAAAGCTGACCAGGACCAAAAAAATCTATTTGACTCAAATGTAACAACGGATGCTAGAATGTGATTCGGGGTGGAATTCCATGCTTAAAAATGCTATTATTAGATGTTTTTAAAAATCGAGTTTTTTTGCTGCCCGAGGAAGAAAACGCGTGATGCCGGGGTCAGAAAAAAATCTGCCCAGGACCAAAAAAAATTTTTTTGACTCAAATGTAACAACGGATGCTAGAATGTGGTTCGGTTTGGAATTCCATGCTTAAAAATTTTATTATTAGCTGTTTTTAAAAATCGAGTGTTTTTGCTGCCCGAGGAAGAAAACGCGTGATGCCGGGGTCAGAAAAAAAGCTGACCAGGACCAAAAAAATCTATTTGACTCAAATGTAACAACGGATGCTAGAATGTGATTCGGGGTGGAATTCCATGCTTAAAAATGTTATTATTAGCTGTTTTTAAAAATCGAGTGTTTTTGCTGCCCGAGGAAGAAAACGCGTGATGCCGGGGTCAGAAAAAAAACTGCCCAGGAGCAAAAAAATTTTTTTCACTCAAATGTAACAACGGATGCTAGAATGTGATTCGGGGTGGAATTCCATGCTTAAAAATGTTATTATTAGCTGTTTTTAAAAATCGAGTGTTTTTGCTGCCCGAGGAAGAAAACGCGTGATGCCGGGGGTCAGAAAAAAAGCTGCCCAGGACCAAAAAATTTTTTTTGACTCAAATGTAACAACGGATGCTAGAATGTGATTCGGGGTGGAATTCCATGCTTAAAAATGTTATTATTAGCTGTTTTTAAAAATCGAGTGTTTTTGCTGCCCCAGGAAGAAAACGCGTGATGCCGGGGTCAGAAAAAAAGCTGCCCAGGACCAAAAATTTTTTTTGACTCAAATGTAACAACGGATGCTAGAATGTGATTCGGGGTGGAATTCCATGCTTAAAAATGTTATTATTAGCTGTTTTTAAAAATCGAGTGTTTTTGCTGCCCCAGGAAGAAAACGCGTGATGCCGGGGTCAGAAAAAAATCTGCCCAGGACCAAAAATTTTTTTTGACTCAAATGTAACAACGGATGCTAGAATGTGGTTCGGGGTGGAATTCCATGCTTAAAAATGTTATTATTAGCTGTTTTTAAAAATCGAGTGTTTTTGCTGCCCGAGGAAGAAAACGCGTGATGCCGGGGTCAGAAAAAAAGCTGCCCAGGAGCAAAAAAAATTTTTTGACTCAAATGTAACAACGGATGCTAGAATGTGATTCGGGGTGGAATTCCATGCTTAAAGTTGTTATTATTAGATGTTTTTAAAAATCGAGTTTTTTTGCTGCCCGAGGAAGAAAACACGTCATGCCGGGGTCAGAAAAAAATCTGCCCAGCACCAAAAAAATTTTTTTGACTCAAATGTAACAACGGATGCTAGAATGTGATTTAAAAATCGAGTGTTTTTGCTGCCCGAGGAAGAAAACGCGTGATCCCGGGGTCAGAAAAAAAACTGCCCAGGAGCAAAAAAATTTTTCTTGACTCAAATGTAACTACGGATGCTAGAATGTGATTCAGGGTGGAATTCCATGTTTAAAAATGTTATTATTAGCTGTTTTTAAAAATCGAGTGTTTTTGCTGCCCGAGGAAGAAAACGCGTGATGCCGGGGTCAGAAAAAAAACTGCCCAGGAGCAAAAAATTTTCTTTTGACTCAAATGTAACAACGGATGCTAGAATGTGATTCGGGGTGGAATTCCATGCTTAAAAATGTTATTATTAGCTGTTTTTAAAAATCGAGTGTTTTTGCTGCCCGAGGAAGAAAACGCGTGATGCCGGGGTCAGAAAAAAAACTGCCCAGGAGCAAAAAATTTTCTTTTGACTCAAATGTAACAACGGATGCTAGAATGTGATTCGGGGTGGAATTCCATGCTTAAAGTTGTTATTATTAGCTGTTTTTAAAAATCTAGTGTTTTTGCTGCCCGAGGAAGAAAACGTGTGTTGCCGGGGTCAGAAAAAAAGCTGCCCAGGAGCAAAAAATTTTTTTTGACTCAAATGTAACAACGGATGCTAGAATGTGATTCGGGGTGGAATTCCATGCTTAAAAATGTTATTATTAGCTCTTTTTAAAAATCGAGTGTTTTTGCTCCCCGAGGAAGAAAACGCGTGATGGCGGGGTCAGAAAAAAATCTGCCCAGGACCAAAAAAATTTTTTTTGATTCAAATGTAACAACGGATGCTAGAATGTAGTTCGGGGTGGAATTCCATGCTTAAAAATGTTATTATTAGCTCTTTTTAAAAATCAAGTGTTTTTGCTGCCCGAGGAAGAAAACGCGTGATGCCGGGGTCAGAAAAAAAACTGCCCAGGAGCAAAAAAATTTCTTTTGACTCAAATGTAACAACGGATGCTAGAATGTGATTCGGGGTGGAATTCCATGCTTAAAGTTGTTATTATTAGCTGTTTTTAAAAATCGAGTGTTTTTGCTGCCCGAGGAAGAAAACGCGTGATGCCGGGGTCAGAAAAAAAGCTGCCCAGGAGCAAAAAAAATTTTTTTGACTAAAATGTAACAACGGATGCTAGAATGTGATTCGGGGTGGAATTCCATGCTTAAAAATGTTATTATTAGCTGTTTTTAAAAATCGAGTGTTTTTGCTGCCCGAGGAAGAAAACGCGTGATGACGGGGTCAGAAAAAAAACTGCCTAGGAGCAAAAAAATTTTTCTTGACTCAAATGTAACAACGGATGCTAGAATGTGATTCGGGGTGGAATTCCATGCATAAAAATATTATTATTAGCTGTTTTTAAAAATCGAGTGTTTTTGCTGCCCGAGGAAGAAAACGCGTGATGCCGGGGTCAGAAAACAAACTGCCCAGGAGCAAAAAATTTTCTTTTGACTCAAATGTAACAACGGATGCTAGAATGTAATTCGGGGTGGAATTCCATGCTTAAAGTTGTTATTATTAGCTGTTTTTAAAAATCTAGTGTTTTTGCTGCCCGAGGAAGAAAACGCGTGTTGCCGGGGTCAGAAAAAAAGCTGCCCAGGAGCAAAAAAATTTTTTTGACTCAAATGTAACAACGGATGCTAGAATGTGATTCGGGGTGGAATTCCATGCTTAAAAATGTTATTATTAGCTGTTTTTAAAAATCGAGTGTTTTTGCTGCCCCAAGAAGAAAACGCGTGATGCCGGGGTCAGAAAAAAATCTGCCCAGGACCAAAAATTTTTTTTGACTCAAATGTAACAACGGATGCTAGAATGTGGTTCGGGGTGGAATTCCATGCTTAAAAATGTTATTATTAGCTGTTTTTAAAAATCGAGTGTTTTTGCTGCCCGAGGAAGAAAACGCGTGATGCCGGGGTCAGAAAAAAAGCTGCCCAGGAGCAAAAAAAATTTTTTGACTCAAATGTAACAACGGATGCTAGAATGTGATTCGGGGTGGAATTCCATGCTTAAAGTTGTTATTATTAGATGTTTTTAAAAATCGAGTTTTTTTGCTGCCCGAGGAAGAAAACACGTCATGCCGGGGTCAGAAAAAAATCTGCCCAGCACCAAAAAAATTTTTTTGACTCAAATGTAACAACGGATGCTAGAATGTGATTTAAAAATCGAGTGTTTTTGCTGCCCGAGGAAGAAAACGCGTGATCCCGGGGTCAGAAAAAAAACTGCCCAGGAGCAAAAAAATTTTTCTTGACTCAAATGTAACTACGGATGCTAGAATGTGATTCAGGGTGGAATTCCATGTTTAAAAATGTTATTATTAGCTGTTTTTAAAAATCGAGTGTTTTTGCTGCCCGAGGAAGAAAACGCGTGATGCCGGGGTCAGAAAAAAAACTGCCCAGGAGCAAAAAATTTTCTTTTGACTCAAATGTAACAACGGATGCTAGAATGTGATTCGGGGTGGAATTCCATGCTTAAAAATGTTATTATTAGCTGTTTTTAAAAATCGAGTGTTTTTGCTGCCCGAGGAAGAAAACGCGTGATGCCGGGGTCAGAAAAAAAACTGCCCAGGAGCAAAAAATTTTCTTTTGACTCAAATGTAACAACGGATGCTAGAATGTGATTCGGGGTGGAATTCCATGCTTAAAGTTGTTATTATTAGCTGTTTTTAAAAATCTAGTGTTTTTGCTGCCCGAGGAAGAAAACGTGTGTTGCCGGGGTCAGAAAAAAAGCTGCCCAGGAGCAAAAAATTTTTTTTGACTCAAATGTAACAACGGATGCTAGAATGTGATTCGGGGTGGAATTCCATGCTTAAAAATGTTATTATTAGCTGTTTTTAAAAATCGAGTGTTTTTGCTCCCCGAGGAAGAAAACGCGTGATGGCGGGGTCAGAAAAAAATCTGCCCAGGACCAAAAAAATTTTTTTTGATTCAAATGTAACAACGGATGCTAGAATGTAGTTCGGGGTGGAATTCCATGCTTAAAAATGTTATTATTAGCTCTTTTTAAAAATCGAGTGTTTTTGCTGCCCGAGGAAGAAAACGCGTGATGCCGGGGTCAGAAAAAAAACTGCCCAGGAGCAAAAAAATTTCTTTTGACTCAAATGTAACAACGGATGCTAGAATGTGATTCGGGGTGGAATTCCATGCTTAAAGTTGTTATTATTAGCTGTTTTTAAAAATCGAGTGTTTTTGCTGCCCGAGGAAGAAAACGCGTGATGCCGGGGTCAGAAAAAAAGCTGCCCAGGAGCAAAAAAAATTTTTTTGACTAAAATGTAACAACGGATGCTAGAATGTGATTCGGGGTGGAATTCCATGCTTAAAAATGTTATTATTAGCTGTTTTTAAAAATCGAGTGTTTTTGCTGCCCGAGGAAGAAAACGCGTGATGACGGGGTCAGAAAAAAAACTGCCTAGGAGCAAAAAAATTTTTCTTGACTCAAATGTAACAACGGATGCTAGAATGTGATTCGGGGTGGAATTCCATGCATAAAAATATTATTATTAGCTGTTTTTAAAAATCGAGTGTTTTTGCTGCCCGAGGAAGAAAACGCGTGATGCCGGGGTCAGAAAACAAACTGCCCAGGAGCAAAAAATTTTCTTTTGACTCAAATGTAACAACGGATGCTAGAATGTAATTCGGGGTGGAATTCCATGCTTAAAGTTGTTATTATTAGCTGTTTTTAAAAATCTAGTGTTTTTGCTGCCCGAGGAAGAAAACGCGTGTTGCCGGGGTCAGAAAAAAAGCTGCCCAGGAGCAAAAAAATTTTTTTGACTCAAATGTAACAACGGATGCTAGAATGTGATTCGGGGTGGAATTCCATGCTTAAAAATGTTATTATTAGCTGTTTTTAAAAATCGAGTGTTTTTGCTGCCCGAGGAAGAAAACGCGTGATGCCGGGGTCAGAAAAAAAGCTGCCCAGGAGCAAAAAAAATTTTTTTGACTCAAATGTAACAACGGATGCTAGAATGTGATTCGGGGTGGAATTCCATGCTTAAAAATGTTATTATTAGCTGTTTTTAAAAATCGAGTGTTTTTGCTGCCCGAGGAAGAAAACGCGTGATCCCGGGGTCAGAAAAAAAACTGCCCAGGAGGAAAAAAATTTTTCTTGACTCAAATGTAACTACGGATGCTAGAATGTGATTCAGGGTGGAATTCCATGCTTAAAAATGTTATTATTAGCTGTTTTTAAAAATCGAGTGTTTTTGCTGCCCGAGGAAGAAAACGCGTGATGACGGGGTCAGAAAAAAAACTGCCCAGGAGCAAAAAAATTTTTCTTGACTCAAATGTAACAATGGATGCTAGAATGTGATTCGGGGTGGAATTCCATGCATATAAATATTATTATTAGCTGTTTTTAAAAATCGAGTGTTTTTGCTGCCCGAGGAAGAAAACGCGTGATGCCGGGGTCAGAAAAAAAACTGCCCAGGAGCAAAAAATTTTCTTTTGACTCAAATGTAACAACGGATGCTAGAATGTAATTCGGGGTGGAATTCCATGCTTAAAGTTGTTATTATTAGCTGTTTTTAAAAATCGAGTGTTTTTGCTGCCCGAGGAAGAAAACGCGTGTTGCCGCGGTCAGAAAAAAAGCTGCCCAGGAGCAAAAAAATTTTTTTGACTCAAATGTAACAACGGATGCTAGAATGTGATTCGGGGTGGAATTCCATGCTTAAAAATGTTATTATTAGCTCTTTTTAAAAATCGAGTGTTTTTGCTGCCCGAGGAAGAAAACGCGTGATGCCGGGGTCAGAAAAAAAGCTGCCCAGGAGCAAAAAAAATTTTTTTGACTCAAATGTAACAACGGATGCTAGAATGTGATTCGGGGTGGAATTCCATGCTTAAAAATGTTATTATTAGCTGTTTTTAAAAATCGAGTGTTTTTGCTGCCCGAGGAAGAAAACGCGTGATCCCGGGGTCAGAAAAAAAACTGCCCAGGAGCAAAAAAAATTTTTTTGACTCAAATGTAACTACGGATGCTAGAATGTGATTCAGGGTGGAATTCCATGTTTAAAAATGTTATTATTAGCTGTTTTTAAAAATCGAGTGTTTTTGCTGCCCGAGGAAGAAAACGCGTGATCCCGGGGTCAGAAAAAAAACTGCCCAGGACCAAAAAAATTTTTTTGACTCAAATGTAACAACGGATGCTAGAATGTGATTCGGGGTGGAATTCCATGCTTAAAGTTGTTATTATTAGCTGTTTTTAAAAATCGAGTGTTTTTGCTGCCCGAGGAAGAAAACGCGTGATGCCGGGGTCAGAAAAAAAGCTGCCCAGGAGCAAAAAAAATTTTTTTGACTCAAATGTAACAACGGATGCTAGAATGTGATTCGGGGTGGAATTCCATGCTTAAAAATGTTATTATTAGCTGTTTTTAAAAATCGAGTGTTTTTGCTGCCCGAGGAAGAAAACGCGTGATGCCGGGGTCAGAAAAAAAACTGCCCAGGACCAAAAAATTTTTTTTGACTCAAATGTAACAACGGATGCTAGAATGTGATTCGGGGTGGAATTCCATGCTTAAAAATGCTATTATTAGATGTTTTTAAAAATCGAGTTTTTTTGCTGCCCGAGGAAGAAAACGCGTGATGCCGGGGTCAGAAAAAAATCTGCCCAGGGCCCAAAAAAATTTTTTTGACTCAAATGTAACAACGGATGCTAGAATGTGGTTCGGGGTGGAATTCCATGCTTAAAAATGTTATTATTAGCTGTTTTTAAAAATCGAGTGTTTTTGCTGCCCGAGGAAGAAAACGCGTGATGCCGGGGTCAGAAAAAAAACTGCCCAGGAGCAAAAAAAATTTTTTCACTCAAATGTAACAACGGATGCTAGAATGTGATTCGGGGTGGAATTCCATGCTTAAAAATGTTATTATTAGCTGTTTTTAAAAATCGAGTGTTTTTGCTGCCCGAGGAAGAAAACGCGTGATGCCGGGGGTCAGAAAAAAAGCTGCCCAGGACCAAAAAATTTTTTTTGACTCAAATGTAACAACGGATGCTAGAATGTGATTCGGGGTGGAATTCCATGCTTAAAAATGTTATTATTAGCTGTTTTTAAAAATCGAGTGTTTTTGCTGCCCCAGAAAGAAAACGCGTGATGCCGGGGTCAGAAAAAAATCTGCCCAGGACCAAAAATTTTTTTTGACTCAAATGTAACAACGGATGCTAGAATATGATTCGGGGTGGAATTCCATGCTTAAAAATGTTATTATTAGCTGTTTTTAAAAATCGAGTGTTTTTGCTGCCCCAGGAAGAAAACGCGTGATGCCGGGGTCAGAAAAAAATCTGCCCAGGACCAAAAATTTTTTTTGACTCAAATGTAACAACGGATGCTAGAATGTGGTTCGGGGTGGAATTCCATGCTTAAAAATGTTATTATTAGCTGTTTTTAAAAATCGAGTGTTTTTGCTGCCCGAGGAAGAAAACGCGTGATGCCGGGGTCAGAAAAAAAGCTGCCCCGGAGCAAAAAAAATTTTTTGACTCAAATGTAACAACGGATGCTAGAATGTGATTCGGGGTGGAATTCCATGCTTAAAGTTGTTATTATTAGATGTTTTTAAAAATCGAGTTTTTTGCTGCCCGAGGAAGAAAACACGTGATGCCGGGGTCAGAAAAAAATCTGCCCAGCACCAAAAAAATTTTTTTGACTCAAATGTAACAACGGATGCTAGAATGTGATTTAAAAATCGAGTGTTTTGGCTGCCCGAGGAAGAAAACGCGTGATGCCGGGGTCAGAAAAAAAGCTGCCCAGGACCAAAAAAATTTTTTTGACTCCAATGTAACAACGGATGCTAGAATGTGATTCGGGGTGGAATTCCATGCTTAAAAATGTTATTATTAGCTTTTTTTAAAAATCGAATGTTTTTGCTGCCCGAGGAAGAAAACGCGTGATGCCGGGGTCAGAAAAAAAGCTGCCCAGGACCAAAAAATTTTTTTGACTCAGATGTAACAACGGATGTTAGAATGTGATTTGGGGTGGAATTCCATGCTTAAAAATGTTATTATTAGCTGTTTTTAAAAATCGAGTGTTTTTGCTGCCCGAGGAAGACAACGCGTGATGCCGGGGTCAGAAAAAAAGCTGCCCAGGACCAAAAAAATTTCTTTGACTCAGATGTAACAACGGATGCTAGAATGGGATTCGGGGTGGAATTCCATGCTTAAAAATTTTATTATTAACTGTTTTTAAAAATCGAGTGTTTTTGCTGCCCGAGGAAGAAAACGCGTGATACCGGGGTCAGAAAAAAAGCTGCCCAGGACCAAAAAAATTTTTTTGACTCAGATGTAACAACGGATACTAGAATGTGATTTAAAAATCGAGTGTTTTTGCTGCCCGAGGAAGGAAACGCGTGATGCCGGGGTCAGAAAAAAAGCTTCCCAAGACCAAAAAAATTTTTTTGACTCAAATGTAACAACGGATGCTAGAATGTGATTCGGGGTGGAATTCCATGCTTAAAGATGTTATTATTAGCTGTTTTTAAAAATCGAGTGTTTTTGCTGCCCGAGGAAGAAAACGCGTGATCCCGGGGTCAGAAAAAAAACTGCCCAGGAGCAAAAAAAATTTTTTTGACTCAAATGTAACTACGGATGCTAGAATGTGATTCAGGGTGGAATTCCATGTTTAAAAATGTTATTATTAGCTGTTTTTAAAAATCGAGTGTTTTTGCTGCCCGAGGAAGAAAACGCGTGATCCCGGGGTCAGAAAAAAAACTGCCCAGGACCAAAAAAATTTTTTTGACTCAAATGTAACAACGGATGCTAGAATGTGATTCGGGGTGGAATTCCATGCTTAAAGTTGTTATTATTAGCTGTTTTTAAAAATCGAGTGTTTTTGCTGCCCGAGGAAGAAAACGCGTGATGCCGGGGTCAGAAAAAAAGCTGCCCAGGAGCAAAAAAAATTTTTTTGACTCAAATGTAACAACGGATGCTAGAATGTGATTCGGGGTGGAATTCCATGCTTAAAAATGTTATTATTAGCTGTTTTTAAAAATCGAGTGTTTTTGCTGCCCGAGGAAGAAAACGCGTGATGCCGGGGTCAGAAAAAAAACTGCCCAGGACCAAAAAATTTTTTTTGACTCAAATGTAACAACGGATGCTAGAATGTGATTCGGGGTGGAATTCCATGCTTAAAAATGCTATTATTAGATGTTTTTAAAAATCGAGTTTTTTTGCTGCCCGAGGAAGAAAACGCGTGATGCCGGGGTCAGAAAAAAATCTGCCCAGGGCCCAAAAAAATTTTTTTGACTCAAATGTAACAACGGATGCTAGAATGTGGTTCGGGGTGGAATTCCATGCTTAAAAATGTTATTATTAGCTGTTTTTAAAAATCGAGTGTTTTTGCTGCCCGAGGAAGAAAACGCGTGATGCCGGGGTCAGAAAAAAAACTGCCCAGGAGCAAAAAAAATTTTTTCACTCAAATGTAACAACGGATGCTAGAATGTGATTCGGGGTGGAATTCCATGCTTAAAAATGTTATTATTAGCTGTTTTTAAAAATCGAGTGTTTTTGCTGCCCGAGGAAGAAAACGCGTGATGCCGGGGGTCAGAAAAAAAGCTGCCCAGGACCAAAAAATTTTTTTTGACTCAAATGTAACAACGGATGCTAGAATGTGATTCGGGGTGGAATTCCATGCTTAAAAATGTTATTATTAGCTGTTTTTAAAAATCGAGTGTTTTTGCTGCCCCAGAAAGAAAACGCGTGATGCCGGGGTCAGAAAAAAATCTGCCCAGGACCAAAAATTTTTTTTGACTCAAATGTAACAACGGATGCTAGAATATGATTCGGGGTGGAATTCCATGCTTAAAAATGTTATTATTAGCTGTTTTTAAAAATCGAGTGTTTTTGCTGCCCCAGGAAGAAAACGCGTGATGCCGGGGTCAGAAAAAAATCTGCCCAGGACCAAAAATTTTTTTTGACTCAAATGTAACAACGGATGCTAGAATGTGGTTCGGGGTGGAATTCCATGCTTAAAAATGTTATTATTAGCTGTTTTTAAAAATCGAGTGTTTTTGCTGCCCGAGGAAGAAAACGCGTGATGCCGGGGTCAGAAAAAAAGCTGCCCCGGAGCAAAAAAAATTTTTTGACTCAAATGTAACAACGGATGCTAGAATGTGATTCGGGGTGGAATTCCATGCTTAAAGTTGTTATTATTAGATGTTTTTAAAAATCGAGTTTTTTGCTGCCCGAGGAAGAAAACACGTGATGCCGGGGTCAGAAAAAAATCTGCCCAGCACCAAAAAAATTTTTTTGACTCAAATGTAACAACGGATGCTAGAATGTGATTTAAAAATCGAGTGTTTTGGCTGCCCGAGGAAGAAAACGCGTGATGCCGGGGTCAGAAAAAAAGCTGCCCAGGACCAAAAAAATTTTTTTGACTCCAATGTAACAACGGATGCTAGAATGTGATTCGGGGTGGAATTCCATGCTTAAAAATGTTATTATTAGCTTTTTTTAAAAATCGAATGTTTTTGCTGCCCGAGGAAGAAAACGCGTGATGCCGGGGTCAGAAAAAAAGCTGCCCAGGACCAAAAAATTTTTTTGACTCAGATGTAACAACGGATGTTAGAATGTGATTTGGGGTGGAATTCCATGCTTAAAAATGTTATTATTAGCTGTTTTTAAAAATCGAGTGTTTTTGCTGCCCGAGGAAGACAACGCGTGATGCCGGGGTCAGAAAAAAAGCTGCCCAGGACCAAAAAAATTTCTTTGACTCAGATGTAACAACGGATGCTAGAATGGGATTCGGGGTGGAATTCCATGCTTAAAAATTTTATTATTAACTGTTTTTAAAAATCGAGTGTTTTTGCTGCCCGAGGAAGAAAACGCGTGATACCGGGGTCAGAAAAAAAGCTGCCCAGGACCAAAAAAATTTTTTTGACTCAGATGTAACAACGGATACTAGAATGTGATTTAAAAATCGAGTGTTTTTGCTGCCCGAGGAAGGAAACGCGTGATGCCGGGGTCAGAAAAAAAGCTTCCCAAGACCAAAAAAATTTTTTTGACTCAAATGTAACAACGGATGCTAGAATGTGATTCGGGGTGGAATTCCATGCTTAAAGATGTTATTATTAGCTGTTTTTAAAAATCGAGTGTTTTTGCTGCCCGAGGAAGAAAACGCGTGATGCCGGGGTCAGAAAAAAAGCTGCCCAGGACCAAAAAAAATTTTTTGACTCCAATGTAACAACGGATGCTAGAATGTGATTCGGGGTGGAATTCCATGCTTAAAAATGTTATTATTAGCTTTTTTTAAAAATCAAGTGTTTTTGCTGCCCGAGGAAGAAAACGCGTGATGCCGGGGTCAGAAAAAAAGCTGCCCAGGACCAAAAAATTTTTTTTGACTCAGATGTAACAACGGATGCTAGGATGTGATTTAAAAATCGAGTGTTTTTGCTGCCCGAGGAAGGAAACGCGTGATGCCGGGGTCAGAAAAAAAGCTTCCCAAGACCAAAAAAATTTTTTTGACTCAAATGTAACAACGGATGCTAGAATGTGATTCGGGGTGGAATTCCATGCTTAAAAATGTTATTATTAGCTGTTTTTAAAAATCGAGTGTTTTTGCTGCCCGAGGAAGAAAACGCGTGATGCCGGGGTCAGAAAAAAAGCTGCCCAGGACCAAAAAAAATTTTTTGACTCCAATGTAACAACGGATGCTAGAATGTGATTCGGGGTGGAATTCCATGCTTAAAAATGTTATTATTAGC
The DNA here is from genome assembly GCF_029215685.1 of Pituophis catenifer annectens. Classification (NCBI taxonomy): domain Eukaryota; kingdom Metazoa; phylum Chordata; class Lepidosauria; order Squamata; family Colubridae; genus Pituophis; species Pituophis catenifer. The sequence continues at coordinate 21,275,098 of NW_027256890.1, forward strand.
TTTTTTTAAAAATCAAGTGTTTTTGCTGCCCGAGGAAGAAAACGCGTGATGCCGGGGTCAGAAAAAAAGCTGCCCAGGACCAAAAAAATTTTTTTGACTCAGATGTAACAACGGATGCTAGAATGTGATTTAAAAATCGAGTGTTTTTGCTGCCGGAGGAAGGAAACGCGTGATGCCAGGGTCAGAAAAAAAGCTGCCCAAGACCAAAAAAATTTTTTTGACTCAAATGTAACAACGGATGCTAGAATGTGATTCGGGGTGGAATTCCATGCTTAAAAATGTTATTATTAGCTGTTTTTAAAAATCGAGTGTTTTTGCTGCCCGAGGAAGAAAACGCGGGATGCCGAGGTCAGAAAAAAAGCTGCCCAGGACCAAAAAAATTTTTTTGAGTCAAATGTAACAACGGATGCTAGAATGTGATTCGGGGTGGAATTCCATGCTTAAAAATGTTATTATTAGCTGTTTTTAAAAATCGAGTGTTTTTGCTGCCCGAGGAAGAAAACGCGTGATGCCGGGGTCAGAAAAAAAGCTGCCCAGGAGCAAAAAAAATTTTTTTGACTCAAATGTAACAACGGATGCTAGAATGTGATTCGGGGTGGAATTCCATGCTTAAAAATGTTATTATTAGCTGTTTTTAAAAATCGAGTGTTTTTGCTGCCCGAGGAAGAAAACGCGTGATCCCGGGGTCAGAAAAAAAACTGCCCAGGAGCAAAAAAATTTTTCTTGACTCAAATGTAACTACGGATGCTAGAATGTGATTCAGGGTGGAATTCCATGTTTAAAAATGTTATTATTAGCTGTTTTTAAAAATCGAGTGTTTTTGCTGCCCGAGGAAGAAAACGCGTGATGCCGGGGTCAGAAAAAAAGCTGCCCAGGAGCAAAAAAAATTTTTTTGACTCAAATGTAACTACGGATGCTAGAATGTGATTCAGGGTGGAATTCCATGTTTAAAAATGTTATTATTAGCTGTTTTTAAAAATCGAGTGTTTTTGCTGCCCGAGGAAGAAAACGCGTGATCCCGGGGTCAGAAAAAAAACTGCCCAGGACCAAAAAATTTTTTTTGACTCAAATGTAACAACGGATGCTAGAATGTGATTCGGGGTGGAATTCCATGCTTAAAGTTTTTATTATTAGCTGTTTTTAAAAATCGAGTGTTTTTGCTGCCCAAGGAAGAAAACGCGTGATGCCGGGGTCAGAAAAAAAGCTGCCCAGGAGCAAAAAAAATTTTTTTGACTCAAATGTAACAACGGATGCTAGAATGTGATTCGGGGTGGAATTCCATGCTTAAAAATGTTATTATTAGCTGTTTTTAAAAATCGAGTGTTTTTGCTGCCCGAGGAAGAAAACGCGTGATGCCGGGGTCAGAAAAAAAACTGCCCAGGACCAAAAAATTTTTTTTGACTCAAATGTAACAACGGATGCTAGAATGTGATTCGGGGTGGAATTCCATGCTTAAAGTTGTTATTATTAGCTGTTTTTAAAAATCGAGTGTTTTTGCTGCCCGAGGAAGAAAACGCGTGATGCCGGGGGTCAGAAAAAAAGCTGCCCAGGACCAAAAAATTTTTTTTGACTCAAATGTAACAACGGATGCTAGAATGTGATTCGGGGTGGAATTCCATGCTTAAAAATGTTATTATTAGCTGTTTTTAAAAATCGAGTGTTTTTGCTGCCCCAGGAAGAAAACGCGTGATGCCGGGGTCAGAAAAAAATCTGCCCAGGACCAAAAATTTTTTTTGACTCAAATGTAACAACGGATGCTAGAATGTGATTCGGGGTGGAATTCCATGCTTAAAAATGTTATTATTAGCTGTTTTTAAAAATCGAGTGTTTTTGCTGCCCGAGGAAGAAAACGCGTGATGCCGGGGTCAGAAAAAAAGCTGCCCAGGACCAAAAAAATTTTTTTGACTCCAATGTAACAACGGATGCTAGAATGTGATTCGGGGTGGAATTCCATGCTTAAAAATGTTATTATTAGCTTTTTTTAAAAATCAAGTGTTTTTGCTGCCCGAGGAAGAAAACGCGTGATGCCGGGGTCAGAAAAAAAGCTGCCCAGGACCAAAAAAATTTTTTTGACTCAGATGTAACAACGGATGCTAGAATGTGATTTAAAAATCGAGTGTTTTTGCTGCCCGAGGAAGGAAACGCGTGATGCCGGGGTCAGAAAAAAAGCTGCCCAAGACCAAAAAAATTTTTTTGACTCAAATGTAACAACGGATGCTAGAATGTGATTCGGGGTGGAATTCCATGCTTAAAAATGTTATTATTAGCTGTTTTTAAAAATCGAGTGTTTTTGCTGCCCGAGGAAGAAAACGCGTGATCCCGGGGTCAGAAAAAAAACTGCCCAGGAGCAAAAAAATTTTTCTTGACTCAAATGTAACTACGGATGCTAGAATGTGATTCAGGGTGGAATTCCATGTTTAAAAATGTTATTATTAGCTGTTTTTAAAAATCGAGTGTTTTTGCTGCCCGAGGAAGAAAACGCGTGATGCCGGGGTCAGAAAAAAAGCTGCCCAGGAGCAAAAAAAATTTTTTTGACTCAAATATAACTACGGATGCTAGAATGTGATTCAGGGTGGAATTCCATGTTTAAAAATGTTATTATTAGCTGTTTTTAAAAATCGAGTGTTTTTGCTGCCCGAGGAAGAAAACGCGTGATCCCGGGGTCAGAAAAAAAACTGCCCAGGACCAAAAAAAATTTTTTGACTCAAATGTAACAACGGATGCTAGAATGTGATTCGGGGTGGAATTCCATGCTTAAAGTTTTTATTATTAGCTGTTTTTAAAAATCGAGTGTTTTTGCTGCCTAAGGAAGAAAACGCGTGATGCCGGGGTCAGAAAAAAAGCTGCCCAGGAGCAAAAAAAATTTTTTTGACTCAAATGTAACAACGGATGCTAGAATGTGATTCGGGGTGGAATTCCATGCTTAAAAATGTTATTATTAGCTGTTTTTAAAAATCGAGTGTTTTTGCTGCCCGAGGAAGAAAACGCGTGATGCCGGGGTCAGAAAAAAAACTGCCCAGGACCAAAAAATTTTTTTTGACTCAAATGTAACAACGGATGCTAGAATGTGATTCGGGGTGGAATTCCATGCTTAAAAATGCTATTATTAGATTTTTTTAAAAATCGAGTTTTTTTGCTGCCCGAGGAAGAAAACGCGTGATGCCGGGGTCAGAAAAAAATCTGCCCAGGACCAAAAAAAATTTTTTTGACTCAAATGTAACAACGGATGCTAGAATGTGATTCGGGGTGGAATTCCATGCTTAAAGTTGTTATTATTAGCTGTTTTTAAAAATCGAGTGTTTTTGCTGCCCGAGGAAGAAAACGCGTGATGCCGGGGGTCAGAAAAAAAGCTGCCCAGGACCAAAAAATTTTTTTTGACTCAAATGTAACAACGGATGCTAGAATGTGATTCGGGGTGGAATTCCATGCTTAAAAATGTTATTATTAGCTGTTTTTAAAAATCGAGTGTTTTTGCTGCCCCAGGAAGAAAACGCGTGATGCCGGGGTCAGAAAAAAATCTGCCCAGGACCAAAAATTTTTTTTGACTCAAATGTAACAACGGATGCTAGAATGTGATTCGGGGTGGAATTCCATGCTTAAAAATGTTATTATTAGCTGTTTTTAAAAATCGAGTGTTTTTGCTGCCCCAGGAAGAAAACGCGTGATGCCGGGGTCAGAAAAAAATCTGCCCAGGACCAAAAATTTTTTTTGACTCAAATGTAACAACGGATGCTAGAATGTGGTTCGGGGTGGAATTCCATGCTTAAAAATGTTATTATTAGCTGTTTTTAAAAATCGAGTGTTTTTGCTGCCCGGGGAAGAAAACGCGTGATGCCGGGGTCAGAAAAAAAGCTGCCCAGGACCAAAAAAATTTTTTTGACTCCAATGTAACAACGGATGCTAGAATGTGATTCGGGGTGGAATTCCATGCTTAAAAATGTTATTATTAGCTTTTTTTAAAAATCGAATGTTTTTGCTGCCCGAGGAAGAAAACGCGTGATGCCGGGGTCAGAAAAAAAGCTGCCCAGGACCAAAAAATTTTTTTTGACTCAGATGTAACAACGGATGTTAGAATGTGATTTGGGGTGGAATTCCATGCTTAAAAATGTTATTATTAGCTGTTTTTAAAAATCGAGTGTTTTTGCTGCCCGAGGAAGACAACGCGTGATGCCGGGGTCAGAAAAAAAGCTGCCCAGGACCAAAAAAATTTCTTTGACTCAGATGTAACAACGGATGCTAGAATGTGATTCGGGGTGGAATTCCATGCTTAAAAATTTTATTATTAACTGTTTTTAAAAATCGAGTGTTTTTGCTGCCCGAGGAAGAAAACGCGTGATGCCGGGGTCAGAAAAAAAGCTGCCCAGGACCAAAAAAATTTTTTTGACTCAGATGTAACAACGGATACTAGAATGTGATTTAAAAATCGAGTGTTTTTGCTGCCCGAGGAAGGAAACGCGTGATGCCGGGGTCAGAAAAAAAGCTTCCCAAGACCAAAAAAATTTTTTTGACTCAAATGTAACAACGGATGCTAGAATGTGATTCGGGGTGGAATTCCATGCTTAAAGATGTTATTATTAGCTGTTTTTAAAAATCGAGTGTTTTTGCTGCCCGAGGAAGAAAACGCGTGATGCCGGGGTCAGAAAAAAAGCTGCCCAGGACCAAAAAAAATTTTTTGACTCCAATGTAACAACGGATGCTAGAATGTGATTCGGGGTGGAATTCCATGCTTAAAAATGTTATTATTAGCTTTTTTTAAAAATCAAGTGTTTTTGCTGCCCGAGGAAGAAAACGCGTGATGCCGGGGTCAGAAAAAAAGCTGCCCAGGACCAAAAAATTTTTTTTGACTCAGATGTAACAACGGATGCTAGAATGTGATTTAAAAATCGAGTGTTTTTGCTGCCCGAGGAAGGAAACGCGTGATGCCGGGGTCAGAAAAAAAGCTTCCCAAGACCAAAAAAATTTTTTTGACTCAAATGTAACAACGGATGCTAGAATGTGATTCGGGGTGGAATTCCATGCTTAAAAATGTTATTATTAGCTGTTTTTAAAAATCGAGTGTTTTTGCTGCCCGAGGAAGAAAACGCGTGATGCCGGGGTCAGAAAAAAAGCTGCCCAGGACCAAAAAAATTTTTTTGACTCCAATGTAACAACGGATGCTAGAATGTGATTCGGGGTGGAATTCCATGCTTAAAAATGTTATTATTAGCTTTTTTTAAAAATCATGTGTTTTTGCTGCCCGAGGAAGAAAACGCGTGATGCCGGGGTCAGAAAAAAAGCTGCCCAGGACCAAAAAATTTTTTTTGACTCAGATGTAACAACGTATGCTAGAATGTGATTTAAAAATCGAGTGTTTTTGCTGCCCGAGGAAGGAAACGCGTGATGCCGGGGTCAGAAAAAAAGCTGCCCAAGACCAAAAAAAATTTTTTGACTCAAATGTAACAACGGATGCTAGAATGTGATTCGGGGTGGAATTCCATGCTTAAAAATGTTATTATTAGCTGTTTTTAAAAATCGAGTGTTTTTGCTGCCCGAGGAAGAAAACGCGGGATGCCGAGGTCAGAAAAAAAGCTGCCCAGGACCAAAAAAATTTTTTTGAGTCAAATGTAACAACGGATGCTAGAATGTGATTCGGGGTGGAATTCCATGCTTAAAAATGTTATTATTAGCTGTTTTTAAAAATCGAGTGTTTTTGCTGCCCGAGGAAGAAAACGCGTGATGCCGGGGTCAGAAAAAAAGCTGCCCAGGAGCAAAAAAAATTTTTTTGACTCAAATGTAACAACGGATGCTAGAATGTGATTCGGGGTGGAATTCCATGCTTAAAAATGTTATTATTAGCTGTTTTTAAAAATCGAGTGTTTTTGCTGCCCGAGGAAGAAAACGCGTGATCCCGGGGTCAGAAAAAAAACTGCCCAGGACCAAAAAAATTTTTTTGACTCAAATGTAACTACGGATGCTAGAATGTGATTCAGGGTGGAATTCCATGTTTAAAAATGTTATTATTAGCTGTTTTTAAAAATCGAGTGTTTTTGCTGCCCGAGGAAGAAAACGCGTGATCCCGGGGTCAGAAAAAAAACTGCCCAGGACCAAAAAAATTTTTTTGAGTCAAATGTAACAACGGATGCTAGAATGTGATTCGGGGTGGAATTCCATGCTTAAAGTTTTTATTATTAGCTGTTTTTAAAAATCGAGTGTTTTTGCTGCCCAAGGAAGAAAACGCGTGATGCCGGGGTCAGAAAAAAAGCTGCCCAGGAGCAAAAAAAATTTTTTTGACTCAAATGTAACAACGGATGCTAGAATGTGATTCGGGGTGGAATTCCATGCTTAAAAATGTTATTATTAGCTGTTTTTAAAAATCGAGTGTTTTTGCTGCCCGAGGAAGAAAACGCGTGATGCCGGGGTCAGAAAAAAAACTGCCCAGGACCAAAAAATTTTTTTTGACTCAAATGTAACAACGGATGCTAGAATGTGATTCGGGGTGGAATTCCATGCTTAAAAATGCTATTATTAGATTTTTTTAAAAATCGAGTTTTTTTGCTGCCCGAGGAAGAAAACGCGTGATGCCGGGGTCAGAAAAAAATCTGCCCAGGACCAAAAAAAATTTTTTTGACTCAAATGTAACAACGGATGCTAGAATGTGATTCGGGGTGGAATTCCATGCTTAAAGTTGTTATTATTAGCTGTTTTTAAAAATCGAGTGTTTTTGCTGCCCGAGGAAGAAAACGCGTGATGCCGGGGGTCAGAAAAAAAGCTGCCCAGGACCAAAAAATTTTTTTTGACTCAAATGTAACAACGGATGCTAGAATGTGATTCGGGGTGGAATTCCATGCTTAAAAATGTTATTATTAGCTGTTTTTAAAAATCGAGTGTTTTTGCTGCCCCAGGAAGAAAACGCGTGATGCCGGGGTCAGAAAAAAATCTGCCCAGGACCAAAAATTTTTTTTGACTCAAATGTAACAACGGATGCTAGAATGTGATTCGGAGTGGAATTCCATGCTTAAAAATGTTATTATTAGCTGTTTTTAAAAATCGAGTGTTTTTGCTGCCCGAGGAAGAAAACGCGTGATGCCGGGGTCAGAAAAAAAGCTGCCCAGGACCAAAAAAATTTTTTTGACTCCAATGTAACAACGGATGCTAGAATGTGATTCGGGGTGGAATTCCATGCTTAAAAATGTTATTATTAGCTTTTTTAAAAAATCAAGTGTTTTTGCTGCCCGAGGAAGAAAACGCGTGATGCCGGGGTCAGAAAAAAAGCTGCCCAGGACCAAAAAAATTTTTTTGACTCAGATGTAACAACGGATGCTAGAATGTGATTTAAAAATCGAGTGTTTTTGCTGCCCGAGGAAGGAAACGCGTGATGCCGGGGTCAGAAAAAAAGCTGCCCAAGACCAAAAAAATTTTTTTGACTCAAATGTAACAACGGATGCTAGAATGTGATTCGGGGTGGAATTCCATGCTTAAAAATGTTATTATTAGCTGTTTTTAAAAATCGAGTGTTTTTGCTGCCCGAGGAAGAAAACGCGTGATGCCGGGGGTCAGAAAAAAAGCTGCCCAGGACCAAAAAATTTTTTTTGACTCAGATGTAACAACGGATGCTAGAATGTGATTTAAAAATCGAGTGTTTTTGCTGCCCGAGGAAGGAAACGCGTGATGCCGGGGTCAGAAAAAAAGCTTCCCAAGACCAAAAAAATTTTTTTGACTCAAATGTAACAACGGATGCTAGAATGTGATTCGGGGTGGAACTCCATGCTTAAAAATGTTATTATTAGCTGTTTTTAAAAATCGAGTGTTTTTGCTGCCCGAGGAAGAAAACGCGTGATGCCGGGGTCAGAAAAAAAGCTGCCCAGGACCAAAAAAATTTTTTTGACTCCAATGTAACAACGGATGCTAGAATGTGATTCGGGGTGGAATTCCATGCTTAAAAATGTTATTATTAGCTTTTTTTAAAAATCAAGTGTTTTTGCTGCCCGAGGAAGAAAACGCGTGATGCCGGGGTCAGAAAAAAAGCTGCCCAGGACCAAAAAATTTTTTTTGACTCAGATGTAACAACGGATGCTAGAATGTGATTTAAAAATCGAGTGTTTTTGCTGCCCGAGGAAGGAAACGCGTGATGCCGGGGTCAGAAAAAAATCTGCCCAAGACCAAAAAAAATTTTTTGACTCAAATGTAACAACGGATGCTAGAATGTGATTCGGGGTGGAATTCCATGCTTAAAAATGTTATTATTAGCTGTTTTTAAAAATCGAGTGTTTTTGCTGCCCGAGGAAGAAAACGCGGGATGCCGAGGTCAGAAAAAAAGCTGCCCAGGACCAAAAAAATTTTTTTGAGTCAAATGTAACAACGGATGCTAGAATGTGATTCGGGGTGGAATTCCATGCTTAAAAATGTTATTATTAGCTGTTTTTAAAAATCGAGTGTTTTTGCTGCCCGAGGAAGAAAACGCGTGATGCCGGGGTCAGAAAAAAAGCTGCCCAGGAGCAAAAAAAATTTTTTTGACTCAAATGTAACAACGGATGCTAGAATGTGATTCGGGGTGGAATTCCATGCTTAAAAATGTTATTATTAGCTGTTTTTAAAAATCGAGTGTTTTTGCTGCCCGAGGAAGAAAACGCGTGATCCCGGGGTCAGAAAAAAAACTGCCCAGGAGCAAAAAAATTTTTCTTGACTCAAATGTAACTACAGATGCTAGAATGTGATTCAGGGTGGAATTCCATGTTTAAAAATGTTATTATTAGCTGTTTTTAAAAATCGAGTGTTTTTGCTGCCCGAGGAAGAAAACGCGTGATGCCGGGGTCAGAAAAAAAACTGCCCAGGACCAAAAAATTTTTTTTGACTCAAATGTAACAACGGATGCTAGAATGTGATTCGGGGTGGAATTCCATGCTTAAAAATGCTATTATTAGATTTTTTTAAAAATCGAGTTTTTTTGCTGCCCGAGGAAGAAAACGCGTGATGCCGGGGTCAGAAAAAAATCTGCCCAGGACCAAAAAAAATTTTTTTGACTCAAATGTAACAACGGATGCTAGAATGTGATTCGGGGTGGAATTCCATGCTTAAAGTTGTTATTATTAGCTGTTTTTAAAAATCGAGTGTTTTTGCTGCCCGAGGAAGAAAACGCGTGATGCCGGGGGTCAGAAAAAAAGCTGCCCAGGACCAAAAAATTTTTTTTGACTCAAATGTAACAACGGATGCTAGAATGTGATTCGGGGTGGAATTCCATGCTTAAAAATGTTATTATTAGCTGTTTTTAAAAATCGAGTGTTTTTGCTGCCCCAGGAAGAAAACGCGTGATGCCGGGGTCAGAAAAAAATCTGCCCAGGACCAAAAATTTTTTTTGACTCAAATGTAACAACGGATGCTAGAATGTGATTCGGAGTGGAATTCCATGCTTAAAAATGTTATTATTAGCTGTTTTTAAAAATCGAGTGTTTTTGCTGCCCGAGGAAGAAAACGCGGGATGCCGAGGTCAGAAAAAAAGCTGCCCAGGACCAAAAAAATTTTTTTGACTCAAATATAACTACGGATGCTAGAATGTGATTCAGGGTGGAATTCCATGTTTAAAAATGTTATTATTAGCTGTTTTTAAAAATCGAGTGTTTTTGCTGCCCGAGGAAGAAAACGCGTGATGCCGGGGTCAGAAAAAAAACTGCCCAGGAGCAAAAAATTTTTTTTGACTCACATGTAACAACGGATGCTAGAATGTGATTCGGGGTGGAATTCCATGCTTAAAAATGTTATTATTAGCTGTTTTTAAAAATCGAGTGTTTTTGCTGCCCGAGGAAGAAAACGCGGGATGCCGAGGTCAGAAAAAAAGCTGCCCAGGACCAAAAAAATTTTTTTGAGTCAAATGTAACAACGGATGCTAGAATGTGATTCGGGGTGGAATTCCATGTTTAAAAATGTTATTATTAGCTGTTTTTAAAAATCGAGTGTTTTTGCTGCCCGAGGAAGAAAACGCGTGATGCCGGGGTCAGAAAAAAAGCTGCCCAGGAGCAAAAAAAATTTTTTTGACTCAAATATAACTACGGATGCTAGAATGTGATTCAGGGTGGAATTCCATGTTTAAAAATGTTATTATTAGCTGTTTTTAAAAATCGAGTGTTTTTGCTGCCCGAGGAAGAAAACGCGTGATCCCGGGGTCAGAAAAAAAACTGCCCAGGAGCAAAAAAATTTTTCTTGACTCAAATGTAACTACGGATGCTAGAATGTGATTCAGGGTGGAATTCCATGTTTAAAAATGTTATTATTAGCTGTTTTTAAAAATCGAGTGTTTTTGCTGCCCGAGGAAGAAAACGCGTGATGCCGGGGTCAGAAAAAAAGCTGCCCAGGAGCAAAAAAAATTTTTTTGACTCAAATATAACTACGGATGCTAGAATGTGATTCAGGGTGGAATTCCATGTTTAAAAATGTTATTATTAGCTGTTTTTAAAAATCGAGTGTTTTTGCTGCCCGAGGAAGAAAACGCGTGATCCCGGGGTCAGAAAAAAAACTGCCCAGGACCAAAAAAAATTTTTTGACTCAAATGTAACAACGGATGCTAGAATGTGATTCGGGGTGGAATTCCATGCTTAAAGTTTTTATTATTAGCTGTTTTTAAAAATCGAGTGTTTTTGCTGCCTAAGGAAGAAAACGCGTGATGCCGGGGTCAGAAAAAAAGCTGCCCAGGAGCAAAAAAAATTTTTTTGACTCAAATGTAACAACGGATGCTAGAATGTGATTCGGGGTGGAATTCCATGCTTAAAAATGTTATTATTAGCTGTTTTTAAAAATCGAGTGTTTTTGCTGCCCGAGGAAGAAAACGCGTGATGCCGGGGTCAGAAAAAAAACTGCCCAGGACCAAAAAATTTTTTTTGACTCAAATATAACAACGGATGCTAGAATGTGATTCGGGGTGGAATTCCATGCTTAAAAATGCTATTATTAGATTTTTTTAAAAATCGAGTTTTTTTGCTGCCCGAGGAAGAAAACGCGTGATGCCGGGGTCAGAAAAAAATCTGCCCAGGACCAAAAAAAATTTTTTTGACTCAAATGTAACAACGGATGCTAGAATGTGATTCGGGGTGGAATTCCATGCTTAAAGTTGTTATTATTAGCTGTTTTTAAAAATCGAGTGTTTTTGCTGCCCGAGGAAGAAAACGCGTGATGCCGGGGGTCAGAAAAAAAGCTGCCCAGGACCAAAAAATTTTTTTTGACTCAAATGTAACAACGGATGCTAGAATGTGATTCGGGGTGGAATTCCATGCTTAAAAATGTTATTATTAGCTGTTTTTAAAAATCGAGTGTTTTTGCTGCCCCAGGAAGAAAACGCGTGATGCCGGGGTCAGAAAAAAATCTGCCCAGGACCAAAAATTTTTTTTGACTCAAATGTAACAACGGATGCTAGAATGTGATTCGGGGTGGAATTCCATGCTTAAAAATGTTATTATTAGCTGTTTTTAAAAATCGAGTGTTTTTGCTGCCCCAGGAAGAAAACGCGTGATGCCGGGGTCAGAAAAAAATCTGCCCAGGACCAAAAATTTTTTTTGACTCAAATGTAACAACGGATGCTAGAATGTGGTTCGGGGTGGAATTCCATGCTTAAAAATGTTATTATTAGCTGTTTTTAAAAATCGAGTGTTTTTGCTGCCCGAGGAAGAAAACGCGTGATGCCGGGGTCAGAAAAAAAGCTGCCCAGGAGCAAAAAAAATTTTTTGACTCAAATGTAACAACGGATGCTAGAATGTGATTCGGGGTGGAATTCCATGCTTAAAGTTGTTATTATTAGATGTTTTTAAAAATCGAGTTTTTTTGCTGCCCGAGGAAGAAAACACGTGATGCCGGGGTCAGAAAAAAATCTGCCCAGCACCAAAAAAATTTTTTTGACTCAAATGTAACAACGGATGCTAGAATGTGATTTAAAAATCGAGTGTTTTTGCTGCCCGAGGAAGAAAACGCGTGATGCCGGGGTCAGAAAAAAAGCTGCCCAGGACCAAAAAAATTTTTTTGACTCCAATGTAACAACGGATGCTAGAATGTGATTCGGGGTGGAATTCCATGCTTAAAAATGTTATTATTAGCTTTTTTTAAAAATTGAATGTTTTTGCTGCCCGAGGAAGAAAACGCGTGATGCCGGGGTCAGAAAAAAAGCTGCCCAGGACCAAAAAATTTTTTTTGACTCAGATGTAACAACGGATGTTAGAATGTGATTTGGGGTGGAATTCCATGCTTAAAAATGTTATTATTAGCTGTTTTTAAAAATCGAGTGTTTTTGCTGCCCGAGGAAGACAACGCGTGATGCCGGGGTCAGAAAAAAAGCTGCCCAGGACCAAAAAAATTTCTTTGACTCAGATGTAACAACGGATGCTAGAATGTGATTCGGGGTGGAATTCCATGCTTAAAAATTTTATTATTAACTGTTTTTAAAAATCGAGTGTTTTTGCTGCCCGAGGAAGAAAACGCGTGATGCCGGGGTCAGAAAAAAAGCTGCCCAGGACCAAAAAAATTTTTTTGACTCAGATGTAACAACGGATACTAGAATGTGATTTAAAAATCGAGTGTTTTTGCTGCCCGAGGAAGGAAACGCGTGATGCCGGGGTCAGAAAAAAAGCTTCCCAAGACCAAAAAAATTTTTTTGACTCAAATGTAACAACGGATGCTAGAATGTGATTCGGGGTGGAATTCCATGCTTAAAGATGTTATTATTAGCTGTTTTTAAAAATCGAGTGTTTTTGCTGCCCGAGGAAGAAAACGCGTGATGCCGGGGTCAGAAAAAAAGCTGCCCAGGACCAAAAAAAATTTTTTGACTCCAATGTAACAACGGATGCTAGAATGTGATTCGGGGTGGAATTCCATGCTTAAAAATGTTATTATTAGCTTTTTTTAAAAATCAAGTGTTTTTGCTGCCCGAGGAAGAAAACGCGTGATGCCGGGGTCAGAAAAAAAGCTGCCCAGGACCAAAAAATTTTTTTTGACTCAGATGTAACAACGGATGCTAGAATGTGATTTAAAAATCGAGTGTTTTTGCTGCCCGAGGAAGGAAACGCGTGATGCCGGGGTCAGAAAAAAAGCTTCCCAAGACCAAAAAAATTTTTTTGACTCAAATGTAACAACGGATGCTAGAATGTGATTCGGGGTGGAATTCCATGCTTAAAAATGTTATTATTAGCTGTTTTTAAAAATCGAGTGTTTTTGCTGCCCGAGGAAGAAAACGCGTGATGCCGGGGGTCAGAAAAAAAGCTGCCCAGTACCAAAAAAATTTTTTTGACTCCAATGTAACAACGGATGCTAGAATGTGATTCGGGGTGGAATTCCATGCTTAAAAATGTTATTATTAGCTTTTTTAAAAAATCAAGTGTTTTTGCTGCCCGAGGAAGAAAACGCGTGATGCCGGGGTCAGAAAAAAAGCTGCCCAGGACCAAAAAAATTTTTTTGACTCAGATGTAACAACGGATGCTAGAATGTGATTTAAAAATCGAGTGTTTTTGCTGCCCGAGGAAGGAAACGCGTGATGCCGGGGTCAGAAAAAAAGCTGCCCAAGACCAAAAAAAATTTTTTGACTCAAATGTAACAACGGATGCTAGAATGTGATTCGGGGTGGAATTCCATGCTTAAAAATGTTATTATTAGCTGTTTTTAAAAATCGAGTGTTTTTGCTGCCCGAGGAAGAAAACGCGTGATGCCGGGGTCAGAAAAAAATCTGCCCAGGACCAAAAATTTTTTTTGACTCAAATGTAACAACGGATGCTAGAATGTGATTCGGAGTGGAATTCCATGCTTAAAAATGTTATTATTAGCTGTTTTTAAAAATCGAGTGTTTTTGCTGCCCGAGGAAGAAAACGCGGGATGCCGAGGTCAGAAAAAAAGCTGCCCAGGACCAAAAAAATTTTTTTGACTCAAATATAACTACGGATGCTAGAATGTGATTCAGGGTGGAATTCCATGTTTAAAAATGTTATTATTAGCTGTTTTTAAAAATCGAGTGTTTTTTGCTGCCCGAGGAAGAAAACGCGTGATGCCGGGGTCAGAAAAAAAACTGCCCAGGAGCAAAAAATTTTTTTTGACTCACATGTAACAACGGATGCTAGAATGTGATTCGGGGTGGAATTCCATGCTTAAAAATGTTATTATTAGCTGTTTTTAAAAATCGAGTGTTTTTGCTGCCCGAGGAAGAAAACGCGGGATGCCGAGGTCAGAAAAAAAGCTGCCCAGGACCAAAAAAATTTTTTTGAGTCAAATGTAACAACGGATGCTAGAATGTGATTCGGGGTGGAATTCCATGTTTAAAAATGTTATTATTAGCTGTTTTTAAAAATCGAGTGTTTTTGCTGCCCGAGGAAGAAAACGCGTGATGCCGGGGTCAGAAAAAAAGCTGCCCAGGAGCAAAAAAAATTTTTTTGACTCAAATATAACTACGGATGCTAGAATGTGATTCAGGGTGGAATTCCATGTTTAAAAATGTTATTATTAGCTGTTTTTAAAAATCGAGTGTTTTTGCTGCCCGAGGAAGAAAACGCGTGATCCCGGGGTCAGAAAAAAAACTGCCCAGGAGCAAAAAAATTTTTCTTGACTCAAATGTAACTACGGATGCTAGAATGTGATTCAGGGTGGAATTCCATGTTTAAAAATGTTATTATTAGCTGTTTTTAAAAATCGAGTGTTTTTGCTGCCCGAGGAAGAAAACGCGTGATGCCGGGGTCAGAAAAAAAGCTGCCCAGGAGCAAAAAAAATTTTTTTGACTCAAATATAACTACGGATGCTAGAATGTGATTCAGGGTGGAATTCCATGTTTAAAAATGTTATTATTAGCTGTTTTTAAAAATCGAGTGTTTTTGCTGCCCGAGGAAGAAAACGCGTGATCCCGGGGTCAGAAAAAAAACTGCCCAGGACCAAAAAAAATTTTTTGACTCAAATGTAACAACGGATGCTAGAATGTGATTCGGGGTGGAATTCCATGCTTAAAGTTTTTATTATTAGCTGTTTTTAAAAATCGAGTGTTTTTGCTGCCTAAGGAAGAAAACGCGTGATGCCGGGGTCAGAAAAAAAGCTGCCCAGGAGCAAAAAAAATTTTTTTGACTCAAATGTAACAACGGATGCTAGAATGTGATTCGGGGTGGAATTCCATGCTTAAAAATGCTATTATTAGATTTTTTTAAAAATCGAGTTTTTTTTGCTGCCCGAGGAAGAAAACGCGTGATGCCGGGGTCAGAAAAAAATCTGCCCAGGACCAAAAAAAATTTTTTTGACTCAAATGTAACAACGGATGCTAGAATGTGATTCGGGGTGGAATTCCATGCTTAAAGTTGTTATTATTAGCTGTTTTTAAAAATCGAGTGTTTTTGCTGCCCGAGGAAGAAAACGCGTGATGCCGGGGGTCAGAAAAAAAGCTGCCCAGGACCAAAAAATTTTTTTTGACTCAAATGTAACAACGGATGCTAGAATGTGATTCGGGGTGGAATTCCATGCTTAAAAATGTTATTATTAGCTGTTTTTAAAAATCGAGTGTTTTTGCTGCCCCAGGAAGAAAACGCGTGATGCCGGGGTCAGAAAAAAATCTGCCCAGGACCAAAAATTTTTTTTGACTCAAATGTAACAACGGATGCTAGAATGTGATTCGGGGTGGAATTCCATGCTTAAAAATGTTATTATTAGCTGTTTTTAAAAATCGAGTGTTTTTGCTGCCCCAGGAAGAAAACGCGTGATGCCGGGGTCAGAAAAAAATCTGCCCAGGACCAAAAATTTTTTTTGACTCAAATGTAACAACGGATGCTAGAATGTGGTTCGGGGTGGAATTCCATGCTTAAAAATGTTATTATTAGCTGTTTTTAAAAATCGAGTGTTTTTGCTGCCCGAGGAAGAAAACGCGTGATGCCGGGGTCAGAAAAAAAGCTGCCCAGGAGCAAAAAAAATTTTTTGACTCAAATGTAACAACGGATGCTAGAATGTGATTCGGGGTGGAATTCCATGCTTAAAGTTGTTATTATTAGATGTTTTTAAAAATCGAGTTTTTTTGCTGCCCGAGGAAGAAAACACGTGATGCCGGGGTCAGAAAAAAATCTGCCCAGCACCAAAAAAATTTTTTTGACTCAAATGTAACAACGGATGCTAGAATGTGATTTAAAAATCGAGTGTTTTTGCTGCCCGAGGAAGAAAACGCGTGATGCCGGGGTCAGAAAAAAAGCTGCCCAGGACCAAAAAAATTTTTTTGACTCCAATGTAACAACGGATGCTAGAATGTGATTCGGGGTGGAATTCCATGCTTAAAAATGTTATTATTAGCTTTTTTTAAAAATTGAATGTTTTTGCTGCCCGAGGAAGAAAACGCGTGATGCCGGGGTCAGAAAAAAAGCTGCCCAGGACCAAAAAATTTTTTTTGACTCAGATGTAACAACGGATGTTAGAATGTGATTTGGGGTCGAATTCCATGCTTAAAAATGTTATTATTAGCTGTTTTTAAAAATCGAGTGTTTTTGCTGCCCGAGGAAGACAACGCGTGATGCCGGGGTCAGAAAAAAAGCTGCCCAGGACCAAAAAAATTTCTTTGACTCAGATGTAACAACGGATGCTAGAATGTGATTCGGGGTGGAATTCCATGCTTAAAAATTTTATTATTAACTGTTTTTAAAAATCGAGTGTTTTTGCTGCCCGAGGAAGAAAACGCGTGATGCCGGGGTCAGAAAAAAAGCTGCCCAGGACCAAAAAAATTTTTTTGACTCAGATGTAACAACGGATACTAGAATGTGATTTAAAAATCGAGTGTTTTTGCTGCCCGAGGAAGGAAACGCGTGATGCCGGGGTCAGAAAAAAAGCTTCCCAAGACCAAAAAAATTTTTTTGACTCAAATGTAACAACGGATGCTAGAATGTGATTCGGGGTGGAATTCCATGCTTAAAGATGTTATTATTAGCTGTTTTTAAAAATCGAGTGTTTTTGCTGCCCGAGGAAGAAAACGCGTGATGCCGGGGTCAGAAAAAAAAGCTGCCCAGGACCAAAAAAAAATTTTTTGACTCCAATGTAACAACGGATGCTAGAATGTGATTCGGGGTGGAATTCCATGCTTAAAAATGTTATTATTAGCTTTTTTTAAAAATCAAGTGTTTTTGCTGCCCGAGGAAGAAAACGCGTGATGCCGGGGTCAGAAAAAAAGCTGCCCAGGACCAAAAAAATTTTTTTGACTCAGATGTAACAACGGATGCTAGAATGTGATTTAAAAATCGAGTGTTTTTGCTGCCCGAGGAAGGAAACGCGTGATGCCGGGGTCAGAAAAAAAGCTTCCCAAGACCAAAAAAATTTTTTTGACTCAAATGTAACAACGGATGCTAGAATGTGATTCGGGGTGGAATTCCATGCTTAAAAATGTTATTATTAGCTGTTTTTAAAAATCGAGTGTTTTTGCTGCCCGAGGAAGAAAACGCGTGATGCCGGGGTCAGAAAAAAAGCTGCCCAGTACCAAAAAAAATTTTTTTGACTCCAATGTAACAACGGATGCTAGAATGTGATTCGGGGTGGAATTCCATGCTTAAAAATGTTATTATTAGCTTTTTTAAAAAATCAAGTGTTTTTGCTGCCCGAGGAAGAAAACGCGTGATGCCGGGGTCAGAAAAAAAGCTGCCCAGGACCAAAAAAATTTTTTTGACTCAGATGTAACAACGGATGCTAGAATGTGATTTAAAAATCGAGTGTTTTTGCTGCCCGAGGAAGGAAACGCGTGATGCCGGGGTCAGAAAAAAAGCTGCCCAAGACCAAAAAAAATTTTTTGACTCAAATGTAACAACGGATGCTAGAATGTGATTCGGGGTGGAATTCCATGCTTAAAAATGTTATTATTAGCTGTTTTTAAAAATCGAGTGTTTTTGCTGCCCGAGGAAGAAAACGCGGGATGCCGAGGTCAGAAAAAAAGCTGCCCAGGACCAAAAAAATTTTTTTGAGTCAAATGTAACAACGGATGCTAGAATGTGATTCGGGGTGGAATTCCATGCTTAAAAATGTTATTATTAGCTGTTTTTAAAAATCGAGTGTTTTTGCTGCCCGAGGAAGAAAACGCGTGATGCCGGGGTCAGAAAAAAAGCTGCCCAGGAGCAAAAAAAATTTTTTTGACTCAAATGTAACAACGGATGCTAGAATGTGATTCGGGGTGGAATTCCATGCTTAAAAATGTTATTATTAGCTGTTTTTAAAAATCGAGTGTTTTTGCTGCCCGAGGAAGAAAACGCGTGATCCCGGGGTCAGAAAAAAAACTGCCCAGGAGCAAAAAAATTTTTCTTGACTCAAATGTAACTACGGATGCTAGAATGTGATTCAGGGTGGAATTCCATGTTTAAAAATGTTATTATTAGCTGTTTTTAAAAATCGAGTGTTTTTGCTGCCCGAGGAAGAAAACGCGTGATGCCCGGGGTCAGAAAAAAAGCTGCCCAGGAGCAAAAAAAATTTTTTTGACTCAAATGTAACTACGGATGCTAGAATGTGATTCAGGGTGGAATTCCATGTTTAAAAATGTTATTATTAGCTGTTTTTAAAAATCGAGTGTTTTTTGCTGCCCGAGGAAGAAAACGCGTGATCCCGGGGTCAGAAAAAAAACTGCCCAGGACCAAAAAAATTTTTTTGACTCAAATGTAACAACGGATGCTAGAATGTGATTCGGGGTGGAATTCCATGCTTAAAGTTTTTATTATTAGCTGTTTTTAAAAATCGAGTGTTTTTGCTGCCCAAGGAAGAAAACGCGTGATGCCGGGGTCAGAAAAAAAGCTGCCCAGGAGCAAAAAAATTTTTTTTTGACTCAAATGTAACAACGGATGCTAGAATTGTGATTCGGGGTGGAATTCCATGCTTAAAAATGTTATTATTAGCTGTTTTTAAAAATCGAGTGTTTTTGCTGCCCGAGGAAGAAAACGCGTGATGCCGGGGTCAGAAAAAAAACTGCCCAGGACCAAAAAATTTTTTTTGACTCAAATGTAACAACGGATGCTAGAATGTGATTCGGGGTGGAATTCCATGCTTAAAAATGCTATTATTAGATTTTTTTAAAAATCGAGTTTTTTTGCTGCCCGAGGAAGAAAACGCGTGATGCCGGGGTCAGAAAAAAATCTGCCCAGGACCAAAAAAAATTTTTTTGACTCAAATGTAAACAACGGATGCTAGAATGTGGTTCGGGGTGGAATTCCATGCTTAAAAATTTATTATTAGCTGTTTTTTAAAAATCGAGTGTTTTTGCTGCCCGAGGAAGAAAACGCGTGATGCCGGGGTCAGAAAAAAAGCTGACCAGGACCAAAAAAATTTTTTCACTCAAATGTAACAACGGATGCTAGAATGTGATTCGGGGTGGAATTCCATGCTTAAAAATGTTATTATTAGCTGTTTTTAAAAATCGAGTGTTTTTGCTGCCCGAGGAAGAAAACGCGTGATGCCGGGGGTCAGAAAAAAAGCTGCCCAGGACCAAAAATTTTTTTTTGACTCAAATGTAACAACGGATGCTAGAATGTGATTCGGGGTGGAATTCCATGCTTAAAAATGTTATTATTAGCTGTTTTTAAAAATCGAGTGTTTTTGCTGCCCCAGGAAGAAAACGCGTGATGCCGGGGTCAGAAAAAAATCTGCCCAGGACCAAAAGTTTTTTTTGACTCAAATGTAACAACGGATGCTAGAATGTGATTTAAAAATTGAGTGTTTTTGCTGCCCGAGGAAGGAAACGCGTGATGCCGGGGTCAGAAAAAAAGCTGCCCAGGACCAAAAAAATTTTTTTGACTCAGATGTAACAACGGATGCTAGAATGTGATTTAAAAATCGAGTGTTTTTGCTGCCCGAGGAAGGAAACGCGTGATGCCGGGGTCAGAAAAAAAGCTTCCCAAGACCAAAAAAATTTTTTGACTCAAATGTAACAACGGATGCTAGAATGTGATTCGGGGTGGAATTCCATGCTTAAAGATGTTATTATTAGCTGTTTTTTAAAAATCGAGTATTTTTGCTGCCCGAGGAAGAAAACGCGTGATGCCGGGGTCAGAAAAAAAGCTGCCCAGGACCAAAAAAAATTTTTTGACTCCAATGTAACAACGGATGCTAGAATGTGATTCGGGGTGGAATTCCATGCTTAAAAATGTTATTATTAGCTTTTTTTAAAAATCAAGTGTTTTTGCTGCCCGAGGAAGAAAACGCGTGATGCCGGGGTCAGAAAAAAAGCTGCCCAGGACCAAAAAATTTTTTTGACTCAGATGTAACAACGGATGCTAGAATGTGATTTAAAAATCGAGTGTTTTTGCTGCCCGAGGAAGGAAACGCGTGATGCCGGGGTCAGAAAAAAAGCTGCCCAAGACCAAAAAAATTTTTTTGACTCAAATGTATCAACGGATGCTAGAATGTGATTCGGGGTGGAATTCCATGCTTAAAGTTTTTATTATTAGCTGTTTTAAAAATCGAGTGTTTTTGCTGCCCAAGGAATAAAAACGCGTGATGCCGGGGTCAGAAAAAAAAGCTGCCCAGGAGCAAAAAAATTTTTTTTTGACTCAAATGTAACAACGGATGCTAGAATGTGATTCGAGGTGGAATTCCATGCTTAAAAATGTTATTATTAGCTGTTTTTAAAAATCGAGTGTTTTTGCTGCCCGAGGAAGAAAACGCGTGATGCCGGGGTCAGAAAAAAAACTGCCCAGGACCAAAAAATTTTTTTTGACTCAAATGTAACAACGGATGCTAGAATGTGATTCGGGGTGGAATTCCATGCTTAAAAATGCTATTATTAGATTTTTTTAAAAATCGAGTTTTTTTGCTGCCCGAGGAAGAAAACGCGTGATGCCGGGGTCAGAAAAAAATCTGCCCAGGACCAAAAAAAATTTTTTTGACTCAAATGTAACAACGGATGCTAGAATGTGGTTCGGGGTGGAATTCCATGCTTAAAAATTTTATTATTAGCTGTTTTTAAAAATCGAGTGTTTTTGCTGCCCGAGGAAGAAAACGCGTGATGCCGGGGTCAGAAAAAAAGCTGACCAGGACCAAAAAAATTTTTTCACTCAAATGTAACAACGGATGCTAGAATGTGATTCGGGGTGGAATTCCATGCTTAAAAATGTTATTATTAGCTGTTTTTAAAAATCGAGTGTTTTTGCTGCCCGAGGAAGAAAACGCGTGATGCCGGGGGTCAGAAAAAAAGCTGCCCAGGACCAAAAAATTTTTTTTGACTCAAATGTAACAACGGATGCTAGAATGTGATTCGGGGTGGAATTCCATGCTTAAAAATGTTATTATTAGCTGTTTTTAAAAATCGAGTGTTTTTGCTGCCCCAGGAAGAAAACGCGTGATGCCGGGGTCAGAAAAAAATCTGCCCAGGACCAAAAATTTTTTTTGACTCAAATGTAACAACGGATGCTAGAATGTGATTTAAAAATTGAGTGTTTTTGCTGCCCGAGGAAGAAAACGCGTGATGCCGGGGTCAGAAAAAAAGCTGCCCAGGACCAAAAAAATTTCTTTGACTCCAATGTAACAACGGATGCTAGAATGTGATTCGGGGTGGAATTCCATGCTTAAAAATGTTATTATTAGCTTTTTTAAAAAATCGAATGTTTTTGCTGCCCGAGGAAGAAAACGCGTGATGCCGGGGTCAGAAAAAAAGCTGCCCAGGACCAAAAATTTTTTTTTGACTCAGATGTAACAACGGATGTTAGAATGTGATTTGGGGTGGAATTCCATGCTTAAAAATGTTATTATTAGCTGTTTTTAAAAATCGAGTGTTTTTGCTGCCCGAGGAAGACAACGCGTGATGCCGGGGTCAGAAAAAAAGCTGCCCAGGACCAAAAAAATTTCTTTGACTCAGATGTAACAACGGATGCTAGAATGTGATTTAAAAATCGAGTGTTTTTGCTGCCCGAGGAAGGAAACGCGTGATGCCGGGGTCAGAAAAAAAGCTTCCCAAGACCAAAAAAATTTTTTTGACTCAAATGTAACAACGGATGCTAGAATGTGATTCGGGGTGGAATTCCATGCTTAAAGATGTTATTATTAGCTGTTTTTAAAAATCGAGTGTTTTTGCTGCCCGAGGAAGAAAACGCGTGATGCCGGGGTCAGAAAAAAAGCTGCCCAGGACCAAAAAAAATTTTTTGACTCCAATGTAACAACGGATGCTAGAATGTGATTCGGGGTGGAATTCCATGCTTAAAAATGTTATTATTAGCTTTTTTAAAAAATCAAGTGTTTTTGCTGCCCGAGGAAGAAAACGCGTGATGCCGGGGTCAGAAAAAAAGCTGCCCAGGACCAAAAAATTTTTTTTGACTCAGATGTAACAACGGATGCTAGAATGTGATTTAAAAATCGAGTGTTTTTGCTGCCCGAGGAAGGAAACGCGTGATGCCGGGGTCAGAAAAAAAGCTGCCCAAGACCAAAAAAATTTTTTTGACTCAAATGTATCAACGGATGCTAGAATGTGATTCAGGGTGGAATTCCTTGCTTAAAAATGTTATTATTAGCTGTTTTTAAAAATCGAGTGTTTTTGCTGCCCGAGGAAGAAAACGCGTGATGCCGGGGTCAGAAAAAAAGCTGCCCAGGACCAAAAAAATTTTTTTGACTCCAATGTAACAACGGATGCTAGAATGTGATTCGGGGTGGAATTCCATGCTTAAAAATGTTATTATTAGCTTTTTTTAAAAATCGAATGTTTTTGCTGCCCGAGGAAGAAAACGCGTGATGCCGGGGTAAGAAAAAAAGCTGCCCAGGACCAAAAAATTTTTTTTGACTCAGATGTAACAACGGATGTTAGAATGTGATTTGGGGTGGAATTCCATGCTTAAAAATGTTATTATTAGCTGTTTTTAAAAATCGAGTGTTTTTGCTGCCCGAGGAAGAAAACGTGTGATGCCGGGGTCAGAAAAAAAGCTGCCCAGGACCAAAAAAATTTCTTTGACTCAGATGTAACAACGGATGCTAGAATGTGATTCGGGGTGGAATTCCATGCTTAAAAATTTTATTATTAACTGTTTTTAAAAATCGAGTGTTTTTGCTGCCCGAGGAAGAAAACGCGTGATGCCGGGGTCAGAAAAAAAGCTGCCCAGGACCAAAAAATTTTTTTTGACTCAGATGTAACAACGGATGCTAGAATGTGATTTAAAAATCGAGTGTTTTTGCTGCCCGAGGAAGGAAACGCGTGATGCCGGGGTCAGAAAAAAAGCTTCCCAAGACCAAAAAAAATTTTTTGACTCAAATGTAACAACGGATGCTAGAATGTGATTCGGGGTGGAATTCCATGCTTAAAAATGTTATTATTAGCTGTTTTTAAAAATCGAGTGTTTTTGCTGCCCGAGGAAGAAAACGCGGGATGCCGAGGTCAGAAAAAAAGCTGCCCAGGACCAAAAAAATTTTTTTGAGTCAAATGTAACAACGGATGCTAGAATGTGATTCGGGGTGGAATTCCATGCTTAAAAATGTTATTATTAGCTGTTTTTAAAAATCGAGTGTTTTTGCTGCCCGAGGAAGAAAACGCGTGATGCCGGGGTCAGAAAAAAAGCTGCCCAGGACCAAAAAAATTTTTTTGACTCAAATGTAACAACGGATGCTAGAATGTGATTCGGGGTGAAATTCCATGCTTAAAGATGTTATTATTAGCTGTTTTTAAAAATCGAGTGTTTTTGCTGCCCGAGGAAGAAAACGCGTGATGCCGCGGTCAGAAAAAAAGCTGCCCAGGAGCAAATTTTTTTTTAACTCAAAAGCTTTTTAAAACCTTTTTAAAGTGTCAAATGTCAAAACGGATGATAGGATGTGATTCGGGGTTGAATTCCATGCTTAAATATCCTATTATTAGCTGTTTTTAAAAATCGAGTGTTTTTGCTGCCCGAGGAAGAAAACGCGTGATGCCGGGGTCAGAAAAAAAGCTGCCCAGGAGCAAAAAAAATTTTTTTGACTCAAATGTAACTACGGATGCTAGAATGTGATTCAGGGTGGAATTCCATGTTTAAAAATGTTATTATTAGCTGTTTTTAAAAATCGAGTGTTTTTGCTGCCCGAGGAAGAAAACGCGTGATCCCGGGGTCAGAAAAAAAACTGCCCAGGACCAAAAAAATTTTTTTGACTCAAATGTAACAACGGATGCTAGAATGTGATTCGGGGTGGAATTCCATGCTTAAAGTTTTTATTATTAGCTGTTTTTAAAAATCGAGTGTTTTTGCTGCCCAAGCAAGAAAACGCGTGATGCCGGGGTCAGAAAAAAAGCTGCCCAGGAGCAAAAAAATTTTTTTTGACTCAAATGTAACAACGGATGCTAGAATGTGATTCGGGGTGGAATTCCATGCTTAAAAATGTTATTATTAGCTGTTTTTAAAAATCGAGTGTTTTTGCTGCCCGAGGAAGAAAACGCGTGATGCCGGGGTCAGAAAAAAAACTGCCCAGGACCAAAAAATTTTTTTTGACTCAAATGTAACAACGGATGCTAGAATGTGATTCGGGGTGGAATTCCATGCTTAAAAATGCTATTATTAGATTTTTTTAAAAATCGAGTTTTTTTGCTGCCCGAGGAAGAAAACGCGTGATGCCGGGGTCAGAAAAAAATCTGCCCAGGACCAAAAAAAATTTTTTTGACTCAAATGTAACAACGGATGCTAGAATGTGGTTCGGGGTGGAATTCCATGCTTAAAAATTTTATTATTAGCTGTTTTTAAAAATCGAGTGTTTTTGCTGCCCGAGGAAGAAAACGCGTGATGCCGGGGTCAGAAAAAAAGCTGACCAGGACCAAAAAAATTTTTTCACTCAAATGTAACAACGGATGCTAGAATGTGATTCGGGGTGGAATTCCATGCTTAAAAATGTTATTATTAGCTGTTTTTAAAAATCGAGTGTTTTTGCTGCCCGAGGAAGAAAACGCGTGATGCCGGGGGTCAGAAAAAAAGCTGCCCAGGACCAAAAATTTTTTTTTGACTCAAATGTAACAACGGATGCTAGAATGTGATTCAGGGTGGAATTCCATGCTTAAAAATGTTATTATTAGCTGTTTTTAAAAATCGAGTGTTTTTGCTGCCCCAGGAAGAAAACGCGTGATGCCGGGGGTCAGAAAAAAATCTGCCCAGGACCAAAAATTTTTTTTGACTCAAATGTAACAACGGATGCTAGAATGTGATTTAAAAATTGAGTGTTTTTGCTGCCCGAGGAAGAAAACGCGTGATGCCGGGGTCAGAAAAAAAGCTGCCCAGGACCAAAAAAATTTTTTTGACTCCAATGTAACAACGGATGCTAGAATGTGATTCGGGGTGGAATTCCATGCTTAAAAATGTTATTATTAGCTTTTTTTAAAAATCGAATGTTTTTGCTGCCCGAGGAAGAAAACGCGTGATGCCGGGGTCAGAAAAAAAGCTGCCCAGGACCAAAAAATTTTTTTTGACTCAGATGTAACAACGGATGTTAGAATGTGATTTGGGGTGGAATTCCATGCTTAAAAATGTTATTATTAGCTGTTTTTAAAAATCGAGTGTTTTTGCTGCCCGAGGAAGACAACGCGTGATGCCGGGGTCAGAAAAAAAGCTGCCCAGGACCAAAAAAATTTCTTTGACTCAGATGTAACAACGGATGCTAGAATGTGATTCGGGGTGGAATTCCATGCTTAAAAATTTTATTATTAACTGTTTTTAAAAATCGAGTGTTTTTGCTGCCCGAGGAAGAAAACGCGTGATGCCGGGGTCAGAAAAAAAGCTGCCCAGGACCAAAAAAATTTTTTTGACTCAGATGTAACAACGGATGCTAGAATGTGATTTAAAAATCGAGTGTTTTTGCTGCCCGAGGAAGGAAACGCGTGATGCCGGGGTCAGAAAAAAAGCTTCCCAAGACCAAAAAAATTTTTTTGACTCAAATGTAACAACGGATGCTAGAATGTGATTCGGGGTGGAATTCCATGCTTAAAGATGTTATTATTAGCTGTTTTTAAAAATCGAGTGTTTTTGCTGCCCGAGGAAGAAAACGCGTGATGCCGGGGTCAGAAAAAAAGCTGCCCAGGACCAAAAAAAATTTTTTGACTCCAATGTAACAACGGATGCTAGAATGTGATTCGGGGTGGAATTCCATGCTTAAAAATGTTATTATTAGCTTTTTTTAAAAATCAAGTGTTTTTGCTGCCCGAGGAAGAAAACGCGTGATGCCGGGGTCAGAAAAAAAGCTGCCCAGGACCAAAAAATTTTTTTTGACTCAGATGTAACAACGGATGCTAGAATGTGATTTAAAAATCGAGTGTTTTTGCTGCCCGAGGAAGGAAACGCGTGATGCCGGGGTCAGAAAAAAAGCTGCCCAAGACCAAAAAAATTTTTTTGACTCAAATGTATCAACGGATGCTAGAATGTGATTCAGGGTGGAATTCCTTGCTTAAAAATGTTATTATTAGCTGTTTTTAAAAATCGAGTGTTTTTGCTGCCCGAGGAAGAAAACGCGTGATGCCGGGGTCAGAAAAAAAGCTGCCCAGGACCAAAAAAATTTTTTTGACTCCAATGTAACAACGGATGCTAGAATGTGATTCGGGGTGGAATTCCATGCTTAAAAATGTTATTATTAGCTTTTTTTAAAAATCGAATGTTTTTGCTGCCCGAGGAAGAAAACGCGTGATGCCGGGGGTAAGAAAAAAAGCTGCCCAGGAGGAAAAAAATTTTTTTGACTCAGATGTAACAACGGATGTTAGAATGTGATTTGGGGTGGAATTCCATGCTTAAAAATGTTATTATTAGCTGTTTTTAAAAATCGAGTGTTTTTGCTGCCCGAGGAAGAAAACGTGTGATGCCGGGGTCAGAAAAAAAGCTGCCCAGGACCAAAAAAATTTCTTTGACTCAGATGTAACAACGGATGCTAGAATGTGATTTAAAAATCGAGTGTTTTTGCTGCCCGAGGAAGGAAACGCGTGATGCCGGGGTCAGAAAAAAAGCTTCCCAAGACCAAAAAAATTTTTTTGACTCAAATGTAACAACGGATGCTAGAATGTGATTCGGGGTGGAATTCCATGCTTAAAGATGTTATTATTAGCTGTTTTTAAAAATCGAGTGTTTTTGCTGCCCGAGGAAGAAAACGCGTGATGCCGGGGTCAGAAAAAAAGCTGCCCAGGACCAAAAAAAATTTTTTGACTCCAATGTAACAACGGATGCTAGAATGTGATTCGGGGTGGAATTCCATGCTTAAAAATGTTATTATTAGCTTTTTTTAAAAATCAAGTGTTTTTGCTGCCCGAGGAAGAAAACGCGTGATGCCGGGGTCAGAAAAAAAGCTGCCCAGGACCAAAAAATTTTTTTTGACTCAGATGTAACAACGGATGCTAGAATGTGATTTAAAAATCGAGTGTTTTTGCTGCCCGAGGAAGGAAACGCGTGATGCCGGGGTCAGAAAAAAAGCTGCCCAAGACCAAAAAAATTTTTTTGACTCAAATGTATCAACGGATGCTAGAATGTGATTCAGGGTGGAATTCCTTGCTTAAAAATGTTATTATTAGCTGTTTTTAAAAATCGAGTGTTTTTGCTGCCCGAGGAAGAAAACGCGTGATGCCGGGGTCAGAAAAAAAGCTGCCCAGGACCAAAAAATTTTTTTTGACTCAGATGTAACAACGGATGTTAGAATGTGATTTGGGGTGGAATTCCATGCTTAAAAATGTTATTATTAGCTGTTTTTAAAAATCGAGTGTTTTTGCTGCCCGAGGAAGACAACGCGTGATGCCGGGGTCAGAAAAAAAGCTGCCCAGGACCAAAAAAATTTCTTTGACTCAGATGTAACAACGGATGCTAGAATGTGATTCGGGGTGGAATTCCATGCTTAAAAATTTTATTATTAACTGTTTTTAAAAATCGAGTGTTTTTGCTGCCCGAGGAAGAAAACGCGTGATGCCGGGGTCAGAAAAAAAGCTGCCCAGGACCAAAAAAATTTTTTTGACTCAGATGTAACAACGGATGCTAGAATGTGATTTAAAAATCGAGTGTTTTTGCTGCCCGAGGAAGGAAACGCGTGATGCCGGGGTCAGAAAAAAAGCTTCCCAAGACCAAAAAAATTTTTTTGACTCAAATGTAACAACGGATGCTAGAATGTGATTCGGGGTGGAATTCCATGCTTAAAGATGTTATTATTAGCTGTTTTTAAAAATCGAGTGTTTTTGCTGCCCGAGGAAGAAAACGCGTGATGCCGGGGTCAGAAAAAAAGCTGCCCAGGACCAAAAAAAATTTTTTGACTCCAATGTAACAACGGATGCTAGAATGTGATTCGGGGTGGAATTCCATGCTTAAAAATGTTATTATTAGCTTTTTTTAAAAATCAAGTGTTTTTGCTGCCCGAGGAAGAAAACGCGTGATGCCGGGGTCAGAAAAAAAGCTGCCCAGGACCAAAAAATTTTTTTTGACTCAGATGTAACAACGGATGCTAGAATGTGATTTAAAAATCGAGTGTTTTTGCTGCCCGAGGAAGGAAACGCGTGATGCCGGGGTCAGAAAAAAAGCTGCCCAAGACCAAAAAAATTTTTTTGACTCAAATGTATCAACGGATGCTAGAATGTGATTCAGGGTGGAATTCCTTGCTTAAAAATGTTATTATTAGCTGTTTTTAAAAATCGAGTGTTTTTGCTGCCCGAGGAAGAAAACGCGTGATGCCGGGGTCAGAAAAAAAGCTGCCCAGGACCAAAAAATTTTTTTTGACTCAGATGTAACAACGGATGTTAGAATGTGATTTGGGGTGGAATTCCATGCTTAAAAATGTTATTATTAGCTGTTTTTAAAAATCGAGTGTTTTTGCTGCCCGAGGAAGACAACGCGTGATGCCGGGGTCAGAAAAAAAGCTGCCCAGGACCAAAAAAATTTCTTTGACTCAGATGTAACAACGGATGCTAGAATGTGATTCGGGGTGGAATTCCATGCTTAAAAATTTTATTATTAACTGTTTTTAAAAATCGAGTGTTTTTGCTGCCCGAGGAAGAAAACGCGTGATGCCGGGGTCAGAAAAAAAGCTGCCCAGGACCAAAAAAAAATTTTTTTGACTCAGATGTAACAACGGATGCTAGAATGTGATTTAAAAATCGAGTGTTTTTGCTGCCCGAGGAAGGAAACGCGTGATGCCGGGGTCAGAAAAAAAGCTTCCCAAGACCAAAAAAATTTTTTTGACTCAAATGTAACAACGGATGCTAGAATGTGATTCGGGGTGGAATTCCATGCTTAAAGATGTTATTATTAGCTGTTTTTAAAAATCGAGTGTTTTTGCTGCCCGAGGAAGAAAACGCGTGATGCCGGGGTCAGAAAAAAAGCTGCCCAGGACCAAAAAAAATTTTTTGACTCCAATGTAACAACGGATGCTAGAATGTGATTCGGGGTGGAATTCCATGCTTAAAAATGTTATTATTAGCTTTTTTTAAAAATCAAGTGTTTTTGCTGCCCGAGGAAGAAAACGCGTGATGCCGGGGTCAGAAAAAAAGCTGCCCAGGACCAAAAAATTTTTTTTGACTCAGATGTAACAACGGATGCTAGAATGTGATTTAAAAATCGAGTGTTTTTGCTGCCCGAGGAAGGAAACGCGTGATGCCGGGGTCAGAAAAAAAGCTGCCCAAGACCAAAAAAATTTTTTTGACTCAAATGTATCAACGGATGCTAGAATGTGATTCAGGGTGGAATTCCTTGCTTAAAAATGTTATTATTAGCTGTTTTTAAAAATCGAGTGTTTTTGCTGCCCGAGGAAGAAAACGCGTGATGCCGGGGTCAGAAAAAAAGCTGCCCAGGACCAAAAAAATTTTTTTGACTCCAATGTAACAACGGATGCTAGAATGTGATTCGGGGTGGAATTCCATGCTTAAAAATGTTATTATTAGCTTTTTTTAAAAATCGAATGTTTTTGCTGCCCGAGGAAGAAAACGCGTGATGCCGGGGTAAGAAAAAAAGCTGCCCAGGAGGAAAAAAATTTTTTTGACTCAGATGTAACAACGGATGTTAGAATGTGATTTGGGGTGGAATTCCATGCTTAAAAATGTTATTATTAGCTGTTTTTAAAAATCGAGTGTTTTTGCTGCCCGAGGAAGAAAACGTGTGATGCCGGGGTCAGAAAAAAAGCTGCCCAGGACCAAAAAAATTTCTTTGACTCAGATGTAACAACGGATGCTAGAATGTGATTTAAAAATCGAGTGTTTTTGCTGCCCGAGGAAGGAAACGCGTGATGCCGGGGTCAGAAAAAAAGCTTCCCAAGACCAAAAAAATTTTTTTGACTCAAATGTAACAACGGATGCTAGAATGTGATTCGGGGTGGAATTCCATGCTTAAAGATGTTATTATTAGCTGTTTTTAAAAATCGAGTGTTTTTGCTGCCCGAGGAAGAAAACGCGTGATGCCGGGGTCAGAAAAAAAGCTGCCCAGGACCAAAAAAAATTTTTTGACTCCAATGTAACAACGGATGCTAGAATGTGATTCGGGGTGGAATTCCATGCTTAAAAATGTTATTATTAGCTTTTTTTAAAAATCAAGTGTTTTTGCTGCCCGAGGAAGAAAACGCGTGATGCCGGGGTCAGAAAAAAAGCTGCCCAGGACCAAAAAATTTTTTTTGACTCAGATGTAACAACGGATGCTAGAATGTGATTTAAAAATCGAGTGTTTTTGCTGCCCGAGGAAGGAAACGCGTGATGCCGGGGTCAGAAAAAAAGCTGCCCAAGACCAAAAAAATTTTTTTGACTCAAATGTATCAACGGATGCTAGAATGTGATTCAGGGTGGAATTCCTTGCTTAAAAATGTTATTATTAGCTGTTTTTAAAAATCGAGTGTTTTTGCTGCCCGAGGAAGAAAACGCGTGATGCCGGGGTCAGAAAAAAAGCTGCCCAGGACCAAAAAATTTTTTTTGACTCAGATGTAACAACGGATGTTAGAATGTGATTTGGGGTGGAATTCCATGCTTAAAAATGTTATTATTAGCTGTTTTTAAAAATCGAGTGTTTTTGCTGCCCGAGGAAGACAACGCGTGATGCCGGGGTCAGAAAAAAAGCTGCCCAGGACCAAAAAAATTTCTTTGACTCAGATGTAACAACGGATGCTAGAATGTGATTCGGGGTGGAATTCCATGCTTAAAAATTTTATTATTAACTGTTTTTAAAAATCGAGTGTTTTTGCTGCCCGAGGAAGAAAACGCGTGATGCCGGGGTCAGAAAAAAAGCTGCCCAGGACCAAAAAAATTTTTTTGACTCAGATGTAACAACGGATGCTAGAATGTGATTTAAAAATCGAGTGTTTTTGCTGCCCGAGGAAGGAAACGCGTGATGCCGGGGTCAGAAAAAAAGCTTCCCAAGACCAAAAAAATTTTTTTGACTCAAATGTAACAACGGATGCTAGAATGTGATTCGGGGTGGAATTCCATGCTTAAAGATGTTATTATTAGCTGTTTTTAAAAATCGAGTGTTTTTGCTGCCCGAGGAAGAAAACGCGTGATGCCGGGGTCAGAAAAAAAGCTGCCCAGGACCAAAAAAAATTTTTTGACTCCAATGTAACAACGGATGCTAGAATGTGATTCGGGGTGGAATTCCATGCTTAAAAATGTTATTATTAGCTTTTTTTAAAAATCAAGTGTTTTTGCTGCCCGAGGAAGAAAACGCGTGATGCCGGGGTCAGAAAAAAAGCTGCCCAGGACCAAAAAATTTTTTTTGACTCAGATGTAACAACGGATGCTAGAATGTGATTTAAAAATCGAGTGTTTTTGCTGCCCGAGGAAGGAAACGCGTGATGCCGGGGTCAGAAAAAAAGCTGCCCAAGACCAAAAAAATTTTTTTGACTCAAATGTATCAACGGATGCTAGAATGTGATTCAGGGTGGAATTCCTTGCTTAAAAATGTTATTATTAGCTGTTTTTAAAAATCGAGTGTTTTTGCTGCCCGAGGAAGAAAACGCGTGATGCCGGGGTCAGAAAAAAAGCTGCCCAGGACCAAAAAAATTTTTTTGACTCCAATGTAACAACGGATGCTAGAATGTGATTCGGGGTGGAATTCCATGCTTAAAAATGTTATTATTAGCTTTTTTTAAAAATCGAATGTTTTTGCTGCCCGAGGAAGAAAACGCGTGATGCCGGGGTAAGAAAAAAAGCTGCCCAGGAGGAAAAAAATTTTTTTGACTCAGATGTAACAACGGATGTTAGAATGTGATTTGGGGTGGAATTCCATGCTTAAAAATGTTATTATTAGCTGTTTTTAAAAATCGAGTGTTTTTGCTGCCCGAGGAAGAAAACGCGTGATGCCGGGGTCAGAAAAAAAGCTTCCCAAGACCAAAAAAATTTTTTTGACTCAAATGTAACAACGGATGCTAGAATGTGATTCGGGGTGGAATTCCATGCTTAAAGATGTTATTATTAGCTGTTTTTAAAAATCGAGTGTTTTTGCTGCCCGAGGAAGAAAACGCGTGATGCCGGGGTCAGAAAAAAAGCTGCCCAGGACCAAAAAAAATTTTTTGACTCCAATGTAACAACGGATGCTAGAATGTGATTCGGGGTGGAATTCCATGCTTAAAAATGTTATTATTAGCTTTTTTTAAAAATCAAGTGTTTTTGCTGCCCGAGGAAGAAAACGCGTGATGCCGGGGTCAGAAAAAAAGCTGCCCAGGACCAAAAAATTTTTTTTGACTCAGATGTAACAACGGATGCTAGAATGTGATTTAAAAATCGAGTGTTTTTGCTGCCCGAGGAAGGAAACGCGTGATGCCGGGGTCAGAAAAAAAGCTGCCCAAGACCAAAAAAATTTTTTTGACTCAAATGTATCAACGGATGCTAGAATGTGATTCAGGGTGGAATTCCTTGCTTAAAAATGTTATTATTAGCTGTTTTTAAAAATCGAGTGTTTTTGCTGCCCGAGGAAGAAAACGCGTGATGCCGGGGTCAGAAAAAAAGCTGCCCAGGACCAAAAAAATTTTTTTGACTCCAATGTAACAACGGATGCTAGAATGTGATTCGGGGTGGAATTCCATGCTTAAAAATGTTATTATTAGCTTTTTTTAAAAATCGAATGTTTTTGCTGCCCAAGGAAGAAAACGCGTGATGCCGGGGTAAGAAAAAAAGCTGCCCAGGAGCAAAAAATTTTTTTTGACTCAGATGTAACAACGGATGTTAGAATGTGATTTGGGGTGGAATTCCATGCTTAAAAATGTTATTATTAGCTGTTTTTAAAAATCGAGTGTTTTTGCTGCCCGAGGAAGAAAACGTGTGATGCCGGGGTCAGAAAAAAAGCTGCCCAGGACCAAAAAAATTTCTTTGACTCAGATGTAACAACGGATGCTAGAATGTGATTCGGGGTGGAATTCCATGCTTAAAAATTTTATTATTAACTGTTTTTAAAAATCGAGTGTTTTTGCTGCCCGAGGAAGAAAACGCGTGATGCCGGGGTCAGAAAAAAAGCTGCCCAGGACCAAAAAATTTTTTTTGACTCAGATGTAACAACGGATGCTAGAATGTGATTTAAAAATCGAGTGTTTTTGCTGCCCGAGGAAGGAAACGCGTGATGCCGGGGTCAGAAAAAAAGCTTCCCAAGACCAAAAAAAATTTTTTGACTCAAATGTAACAACGGATGCTAGAATGTGATTCGGGGTGGAATTCCATGCTTAAAAATGTTATTATTAGCTGTTTTTAAAAATCGAGTGTTTTTGCTGCCCGAGGAAGAAAACGCGTGATGCCGGGGTCAGAAAAAAAGCTGCCCAGGACCAAAAAAATTTTTTTGACTCAAATGTAACAACGGATGCTAGAATGTGATTCGGGGTGAAATTCCATGCTTAAAGATGTTATTATTAGCTGTTTTTAAAAATCGAGTGTTTTTGCTGCCCGAGGAAGAAAACGCGTGATGCCGCGGTCAGAAAAAAAGCTGCCCAGGAGCAAATTTTTTTTTAACTCAAAAGCTTTTTAAAACCTTTTTAAAGTGTCAAATGTCAAAACGGATGATAGGATGTGATTCGGGGTTGAATTCCATGCTTAAATATCCTATTATTAGCTGTTTTTAAAAATCGAGTGTTTTTGCTGCCAGAGGAAGAAAACGTTTGATGCCGCGGTCAGAAAAAAAGCTGCCCAGGAGCAAAATTTTTTTTAACTCAAAAGCTTTTTAAAAACTTTTTAAAGTGTCAAATATAAAAACGGATGATAGGATGTGATTCGGGGTGGAATTCCATGCTTAAAAGTGCTATTATTAGCCGTTTTTAAAAATTGCAGTAGCCAAGCAGATCCACCAGAGGGCTGAATTGTTGCTGCTCTGTTTAAAGGTACAGTTGCCCCACCGAACCACCAGAGGGCAAACGTTTACCTCTTTACATATATGTCTATTGGGATTCTGGTGCTTTTTTAAAGAGGCAATTGGACTTTCTGGTTTTTCTTTGAAGATGTTTCGCTTCTCATCCAAGAAACTTCTTCTTTTTCGAAGCTGAAGAAGCTTCTTGGATGAGAAGCGAAACGTCGTCAAAGATGCTTTGGGATTCTTTACACAGACATTTTGGTGAGAGAGAAGATCGGCTCCAGCTGTTTTGACTCTGACCACCGAGCCCGTCTTATCGGAGGGAGAAGATTCCGAAAATGAAGGAGAAGAGTTGGCAAGGCCTCCCTCTCCAGGACCCTCCTCTCTGGCAATGCCTCAGGTGTCTTCCAAAGGCCAAGAGATAGTCCAGGAGCCAGGCACTTCCAAGCAGCCGCAGTTAGACAGCGACGGAGATAAGTCTTGGCTGGATCCCCGACAGCATCGGAAAGACAAGCCCACGCAGCAGAGAAGGAGGCGTGCCAGAGATTAAGCTGAGTCACTGGACCACACCCCACAGGGAATAAAAGGGGGTGTGGTGGCCATTCAGGCTTTGTGACGGACAAAACTGAAAGCTAGCAAGTCATTCTGCATTTCTGGAACTTCGTTATATGCTCTGCTTGGTCTGGACTGGACTTGACTATTCTTTGGCTTTTGTGGACTTACTTTGATGTTTCGGTCGGAGGAGACAAACCTCCCTTTGTAAGTAAAAACTTTTGGCAAGCAGCCACTAGGTCACTGCCAATTCTGTTATCAAAAGAAATTCTTGTCTGCTGGTTTATTTTAACTCTTGGTCGACTGCTGGTGTGTGTGTGTGAGACGGGGACAGAACATCCGCATAGATGTACTACAGTTAGATTGGATGGGAGATAGCACAAATGTTATACCCAGATGATACATGGATTGATTAAAAAATGTACAGGAATACTAGAGGAATAATAGTAAAGTAAAAAAATGAAATTGGAAATGAAGACGTATGTAAATAGAAATCGCGTCTGCTCTAATATTGTCTCAGATTGAATTAAAAGAGGAAGCAACAAAGGAATGGAAAAGAAGGGAGGAGTAGAGAGGGGGAAAGTAGAGGAGTTGGGAGGGGAGAAGAAGAGAAAAGAAGAATGGGAAAAGGAGAGGAAGAAGGAAGGGGAAAGAAGAGCAGGAGAGAGGATAAGAACGGGAGGAAGAAGAGAGGAGAGGGGAAAGAGGAAAGGAAGTAGGAAAGGAAAGGAGAGGAGGAAGGAGGAAAGAAGAAAGAAAGGAGGAGAAAGAAGGGAAGGGAAAAAGGAAAAGCTGTAGGAAAACAAAAGAAGGAAATGGTAAAAAGAGCAGACCCGAACAAATAATTAATTAATTACTTAATGGGAGTTAAAGAAGAAGATGAAGGAACAATGGATAAGGATGGATAAAAGACTGTACATTTAAACATGTTGATGAAAAATACAAATAAAAAACTTTTTTTCAAAAAGAAAAAAGATTGGATGCCTTCTAAGATTCTTCTAAGACCGTGGAAGACCAAGACTGACACAAATCGGATCCTATACTTCTTTAACATCCTTTTATTGGAAGAATAGCTGAACCGAGCCAACAGAGGGTGCTCCGATTTCAGACTTTCGGGATACCCAGCCTTTTTCTTTTAAGGTGCAAATGCTGAAGTGGGACGACAGGGGGACGGACCTTTCCCACTCTTTGGGAAAGCTGGGAATGGGAAGGACGAAGGAGAGAGAGAGAAAAGAGGAAGGGAGGGAGGAGAGAGGGAGGGAGGAAGGAAGGAAGGAAAGAGAGAAAAGAGGAAGGAAGGAGGGAAGGAAGGAAGGGGAGAGAGAGAAAAGAGGAAGGGAGGAAGAAAGCAAGGAGGGAGAGAGAGAGAAAAGAGGAAGAAGGAAGGGAGGGAGGAAAGAGAGAAAAGAGGAAGGAGGGAGGGAGGGAAGGAGGGAGGAAGGAGAGAGAGAGAAAAGAGGAAGGAAGGAAGGAGAGAAAAGAGGAAGAAGGAAGGAAGGAGAGAGAGAAAAGAGGAAGGGAGGAGGGAGGGAGGAAAGAGAGAAAAGAGCAAAGAAGGAGGGAAGGAGGAAAGGAGGAAGGAAGGAGAGAGAGAGAAAAAAGAGGAAGGAAGGAAGGAAGGAAGGAGAAGAGAGGAAGAAAAAAGAAACAGACAGAGAGACTCATGCCAGGGCTTGTAACGTTCTATCTGTAGATGATTTATGGTAGTATTGTGGTCCCTCCCAGCCCAGACCTCCATTTAGGATTTTATTTTCCAATAAGAAGACTCCACAAGGAACATTCAACCCATCATGGCACCAGAAAAAGCTAATTTTATTGATAGAGAAATTATAATGCTCACCCGTTCTTTTTCAAGCATGCCTGTAATTCATTAACAGCTACTTGAGCAATTTGCATCCCATTGCAGAAATATAGATTTCCCCCCCAGAATTAATTAATTAATTAATTTGTTTATTTATTTATTTATTTATTTATTCTTTCTTTCTTCTCTTTCTTTTCTTTCTTTTCTTTCCTTTCTTTTCCTTCTTTTCTTTCTTTCTTTTCTTTCTTTCTTTTCTTTCTTTCTTTCTTTCTTTCTTTCTTTCTTTTTTTCTTTCTTTCATACACCTTGGGGATATAGGAAATCCTCCACAAAGACCTCGTTCTTGATGGTGTAGCTCAGGGATCTCCAGTATATCAGAGGGTCACGGGGATCGATGTTGTTCCTGACCATTCTAATCCCAGTGAGACTCAACACCCGAGGCCACAGGTTGACGTCCGAAATCTCCCCCACGAAGGACTGGGTGATGTTAAAGCCCCCTCCGAAGCTATCCTGGTCCTGCCCCAACACGATGGAGGCCTCGGGGCTGATGGTGTAACCTTTTTTCAGTCCCTGTCGAGGGAGGGGTTCTCCGTTGAGCCACAACTGGACCAGACCATTGGTGGAGTCCCAGGACACGCAGATGTGGTCCCAGCTCGGTTTCACCTTCGGAGCGACCTTGAAATTTACCACCGAGCCACCAACGTAAATGGCATATTCATTGGGGTTGAACTTGATAATCAGAAAATCATTACTACTTGACCGGGTGGCATAAGAGAAGAGGCCATACTGACGAGTCAAGAGGGTGTAGTATCTCAAGCAGACGGTCAGCTTGGTCAAAGGTTCCTGGTTGGAGACGTGGAGAACCACGGCGGCTGTGGAAGAGGATGCTGGGAATGCGAAGACCTTGTTCAAGAGATCTAGAAAGGGGACAAAAGAGAACCTGGCGAGTGGGACACCAGCCTGAGGACTTGTAGAGCAAGGGTTGAGGTCCCATGGCCCGTTTTAGGCCCAGCGCAAAATAAAGACAGAGAGGCCAC
This sequence comes from Pituophis catenifer annectens, assembly GCF_029215685.1. NCBI lineage: Eukaryota > Metazoa > Chordata > Lepidosauria > Squamata > Colubridae > Pituophis > Pituophis catenifer. The sequence goes on from NW_027256890.1 coordinate 21,312,597, forward strand.
CAAGTTAAGTTTCTCCATCTAGGAATCACTGGCCTCGGGTTTTTTAGGAGGTCTTGAAGAAAATGTTCCACTCAGTTCAAGTACAGGGAATGAGGGGGGGAGGGGGAAGTTTCATGCGTTGGAAACTCCTAGGGTCTAAGGCCCAAGCGTGAGAACAAGCCAAGCTGAGGGAGAGAGGGAGGGAGAAAGGAAGGAAGGAAGAAAGGAAGGAGAGGGAGGGATGGACAAAAGGAGGGTGGGTGGGAGAGAAGGAGGAAGGAAGGGAGCAAGGAAGGAAGAAGGAAAGGAAAGGAGGGAGGGAGGGAGAGAAGGAGGAAGGAAGGAGATAAATGAGATGAGGTGTGGATGGAAAGGGAAGGAAGGAAGGAAGGAAGGAAGGAAGGAAGGAAGGAAGGAAGGAAGGAAGGAAGGAAGGAGATGAAATGAAGTGTGGATGGAAGAGGAAGGGAGGCAGAAAGAAGGAAAGGGAGGGAGGAAGAGGAAGGGAGGCAGGAAAGGGAGGCAGGAAGAAGGAAAGGGAGGGAGGAAGAGGAAGGGAGGCAGGAAAGGGAGGGAGGAAGAAGGGAGGGAGGGAGGGAGGAAGGAAGGAAGGAAGGAGAGGGAGGGATGGATGGACGAAGGGAGGGTGGGTGGGAGAGAAGGAGGAAGGAAGGAGATAAATGAGATGAGGTGTGGATGGAAAGGGAAGGAAGGAAGGAAGGAAGGAAGGAAGGAAGGAAGGAAGGAAGGAAGGAAGGAAGGAGATGAAATGAGGTGTGGATGGAAGAGGAAGGAAGAAGGAAAGGGAGGGAGGAAGAAGGAAGGAAGGAAGGAAATGATGGACAGGAGTTCAGATCCCTCCTTACTCATGGAAATACTACTTGGGCTTGGGCTGAAGCCATCTCAGAAGGATCTTGTGAGCAAACCAACCCACAGCCTTAACATTCGACCTTCTCCCTGACCAACAAGCTCTACCATGAACAGAAGAACCGTCAGCCCCGTGGAGAGCCACCCCAATGAAAAGACCAGCAAATTTCACCCAGCTTCTGGAGACCAGAGGAGCCTCCATGGACAGGTGAGAGCTGCTACTCCCACATGAGTTTAAAGCCTCACCTTTTTGGCCGAAGGATCCTGACAGGCAGACGAGGACAAGAAGAAGAGAGGGAAGGGGGACCATCTTGGTGGACACTGGAGGAAGCGGTTGGCCGCAGGAACTCTTGTTCTGGAGACGGGTCCTCCTTGCAGGACCAAATCCCCTCTTCAAATGGTGAAACTCTGGGATGTCACTTGCACACTTCTCTTGAACTGAGGACAAACGGGACTATTAACCGTAAGGTTTTTTCCCTCGGACTTTCCCCGAGAGAGTATTTACATTGCAACATGTTTTCTACCGTATGTAAAGTGTTAGTTAATTATTGCAGGTGTAGAGATATATTTAGGGGCTCGATTTTTATTTCATTTCATTAACCGATTAGATGCACAATCGAAATAGCTTGGAGGGCCCTTCCTGCTGAGTTTTCCTTCAATCTTGGAGGTGTTCTCGGTTGCCATTTTTAGGGTGTCCTGGGTGGGAAGTTCCTTGGAAGGTCGGAAAAACCTTAGACCGGGGGTGTCCAGAATTGAGGTCCACAGGCCTTGCCAAGGTTGGAGGCTCCTGGTCTAGAAGACGGTGGGTGGAGAAAGAAGGGATGGCTCATGTCTTTTGAAGGCCTTCCGTCTTGGGGTTTGGGACGCTCAGCTGTTCAAGCCTAAACAGAGATCTTTGTGCCGGTTCCTAGACTGGCCATTTTGTCCCCAAATCCTTCCATAAAGAGGGGTGAGTGGCTTTGAGGAAGGTGTTCCCCTCAGTTCAAGGGCAGGGAAGGGGGCAAGCTGGAATCCCACCACGGATAGTTCAAGAGTTTTGGGGGCCAAGCCTGAGAACAGGGTGAGCTGAGAGAGGGAGGAAGGGAGGAAGGAAGGAAGGAAAGAAGGAAAGAAGGAAAGAAGGAAAGAAGGAAAATTTGAAGGGGGAGGGAGGAAGGAAGGAAGGAGAATTAGGAGAAGGGAGGGAGGGAGGGAGGGAGGAGAATTGGAAGGAATAGGGAGGAAAAGAGAAGAAGGGAGGAAGGAAGGAGAATTGGAAAAAGAAGGGAGGGAGGGAGGAGAATTGGAAGGAGGAGGGAGGGAGGGAGGGAGGAAGGAGAATTGGTAGGGGAAGGAAGGAAGGAAGGAAGGAAGGAAGGAAGGAAGGAAGGAAGGAAGGAAGAGAGAGAGAGAGAAAAGGAAGAAGGAATAAAAAGACGGAGAGACTCATGCCAGGGCTTGCAAAGTTCTATCTGTAGATGATTTATGGTAGTATTGTGGTCCCTCCCAGCCCAGACCTCCATTTAGGATTTTATTTTCCAATAAGAAGACTCCATCATGGCACCAGAAAAAGCTAATTTTATTGATAAAGAAATTATAATGCTCACACGTTCCTTTTCAAGCATGCCTGTAATTCATTAACAGCCACTTGAGCAATTTGCATCCCATTGCAGAAATATAGATTTTCCCCCCAGAATTGATTGATTGATTTCCTTTCTTTCCTTTCCTTCTTTCTTTCTTTTCCTTCTTTTCTTTCTTTTCCTTCCTTCCTTCCTTCCTTCCTTCCTTCCTTCCTTCCTTCCTTCCTTTCTCAGACGCAAGCATTTTGGGGACCCAGGAAATCTTCCACAAAGACTTCGTTCTTGACGGTGTAGCTTAGGGACCTCCAGTTAATCAGAGAGCCAGAAATCGCCATGTGGTTCATAAACAACCTAACATCCACAGGAGTCAGCACCCGGGGCCACAGGTTGACGTCCGAAATCTCCCCCATGAAGGACTGGTTGATGTCAAAGCCCCCTCCGAAGCTGTCCTGGTCCTGCCCCAACACGATGGAGGCCTGGGGGCTGATGGTGTAACCCTTTTTCAGTCCCTGTCGAGGGAGGAGTTCTCCGTTGAGCCACAACTGGACCAGCCCATTGGTGGAATCCCAGGACACGCAGATGTGGTCCCAGCTCGGTTTCTCCTTCGGAGCGACCTTGAAATTTACCAATGAGCCACCAACGTAAATGGCATATTCGTTGGCTTGGGGCTTGAAGATCAGGAAGTCGTTGTCGCTGGAGCGGGTGGCGTAAGAGAAGAGGCCGTACTGACGGGCCAGGAGGGTGTAGTATCTCAAGCAGACGGTCAGCTTGGTCAAGGGTTGCTGGTTGGAGATCTGGAGAACCACGGTGGCTGTGGAAGAAGGTGCTGGGAATGCAAAGACCTTGTTCCAAAGATCTAGAAAGGGGACAAAAGAGAACCTGGTGAGTGGGACACCAGCCTCGTAGAGTAAGGTTAGTGGCACATGGCCCGTTTTAGGCCCAGCAACAAAGTAAATCCAAGTTAAGTCATCTCCGTTTTTAGGTGGTCTTGAATACGTTTCTTCTGGCTGAGGAAGGGAGGGAATGGGAGGGAGGAGGGAAGGAAGACGAGAATGGGAGGGAGCAGGGAGGAGTGAATGGGAAGGAGGAGGGAAGGAGGGAAGGGAGGGAGTGAGAAAGGAAGGAGGAAGGGAGCAAGGAAGGAAAAGGGAGGGAAGGAAGGAGGGAAGGAAGGAAGATAGTAAGGAAGGAAGATAGGGAGGGAAGGGGGGAGAGAGCAAGGAAGAAAGAGGGAAAGGGGGCAAGGGAGGGAGGAAGGAAGATAGGAAGATAGGGAGGGGAAAGGGAGGGAATGGGAGGGAGGACGGAAGGAAGAAGAGAATGGGAGGGAGCAGGGAGGAGTGAATGGGATGGAGGAGGGAAGGAGGGAAGGGAAGAAGGGAGGAGAAAAGGAAGGGAGGGAGAAAGGAAGGAAGAAGGGAGCAAGGAAGGAAAAGGGAGGGAAGGAAGGTTGGAAGGAAGATAGTAAGGAAGGAAGATAGGGAGGGAAGGGGGAGAGAGCAAGGAAGGAAGAGGGAAAGGGGGCAAGGGAGGGAGGAAGGAAGATAGGAAGATAGGGAGGGGAAAGGGAGGGAATGGGAGGGAGGAGGGAAGGAAGAAGAGAATGGGAGGGAGCAGGGAATGGAAGGGAGGGAGGGAATGGGAGGGGTTGAAGGGGGAGGGAGGAGAAAAGGGAGGGAGGGAGGGAGCAAGGAAGAAAAGGGAAGGAAGGAAGATAGGGAGGGAGGGAATGGGGAGAGAGCAAGGAAGGAAGAGCGAAAGGAGGGAGGAAAGAAGGAAGGAAGATAGGGAGAAAGGGGGGGAGGGAATGGGAAGGAGGAGAGAGCAAGGAAGGGAGAGGGAAGGGAGAGAAAGAGGGAATGGGAAGGAGAAGGGAGCAAGGAAGGAAGAGGGAGAGGGAGGGAGAGAGGGAGACAGGAAGGAAGAAGGAAGGAAGGAAGGAAGGAAGGAAGGAAGGAAGGAAGGAAGGAAGGAAGGAAGGAAGGAGATGGTGGACAGGTGTTCTTTACTCATGGAGGCTCCTACCTGGGTTTGGGCTGAAGCCACCTCAGAAGGATCCTGTGAGCAAACCAACCCACAGCCTTAGCATTCGACCTTCTCCCTGACCAACAAGCTTCTACCATGAACAGAAGATCCAACAGCCCCATCGAGAGCCACACCAATGAAAAGACCAGCTTCTGGAGACCAGAGGAGCCTCCACAGACAGCTGGAGCTGCTGCTCCCACCTGAGTTTAAAACCTCACCTGTATAACCGAAGGATCCTGACAGGCAGGTGAGGATAAGAAGGAGGGAAGAAAGGGGGACCATCTTGGTGGACGATGGAGGAACCGGCTGGCAACAGGAACTCTGGGAAGCCCTCTTTGGCCGACGTCCTTTGGGTGCAGAGCTGCGTCCTCCTCTCCGGACCAAGTCAACTCTTCAGATGGTGAAATTCTGAGACATTCCTCAGATATTTCTCTTGAACGCAGAACAAAGAGGCGTATTAACCATAAATTTCTTCCGGGGACTTTCCCACGAGGGAATATTTGCATTGGGACATGCTTTCTAAACCCCATAATATATTAGTTAACTATTACCTGTGCAGAGGTATATTACAGGCTCAATTTTTTAATCTTAACCGATTAGATGAGCAATCAAAATGGCTGGCCCCACCCACCCTGCCCCGCCCCTCCCAGGAGTCCCCACGTGGCCCGTTATGGGTGCAGATAAGTGCAGGGTGCGCATGGAGGCTCGGGGAGGGCGAAAAACGGGCCTACCGGAAGATTGGGAAGGCCAGGAAAGAACCCCTTTCTGGCCTCCAGAGGGCCTCCGGAACCTGGGGAGGCCGTTCTCGCCCTCTTGGAGGCTGGATGAAAGCCTCAGGAGCCCGGGGAGGGCAAAACTGCCCCCCCCACCGTGGTGCAGGAGGCCGACTAGGCCACACCCACCATGTCCATGCCCATCCAGCAACCAGACAGAGAACCCCTTGCTAAAATTTTTGAAGCCCACCCCTGGCTTCACCCTAAAACATGTCTCGGTTGCCATTTTTGGGGTGTCCTGGGTGGGAAGTTCCTTGGAAGGTCGGAAAAAGACTAGACTGGGGGTGTCCAGAATTGAGGTCCACAGGTCCAGACAGTTCAAGGGGTTGGGGGGCCAAGCATGAGAACAGGCCGAGGGAATGATGGAGGGAGGGAGGGAGGGAGGGAGGGAGGGAGGGAGGGAGGGAGGAAGGAAGGAAGGAAGGAAGGAAGGAAGGAAGGAAGTAGAATTTGAAGGGGAAGGGAGGGATGGAGGGAAGAAGGGAGAAAGGAAGGAGAATTGGAAGGAGAAGGTAAGGTTGAAGGAAGGAAAGCAAAGGAAGGAAGGAAGGAAGGAAGGAAGGAAGGAAGGAAGGAAGGAAGGAAGGAAGGAAGAAGAATTGGAAGGAGAAGGGAAGGGGGACGGAGGGAAGGTGGGAGGGAGGATAGAAGGGAGGATAGAAGGAAGGAATGAGAATTGGAAGGGGAAGGGAGGGAGGGAGGGGGAGGGGGAAGGGGGGAGAGGAAGGGAGGGGGAGGAGGAGAGGAGGGAGGGTGGGAGGGAGAAAGAGGAGAAACTGGGAAGAAGAAATGAAGAAAGACAAAGAAAGAAAGAAAGAAAGAAAGAAAGAAAGAAAGAAAGAAAGAAAGAAAGAAAGAAAGAAAGAAAGAAAGCAGAAATAAGAAAGAGAGAGAAAGAAAGTAAGAAGAAAGAGAAAGAAAGAAGAAAAGAGAGAGAGAAAGAAGAAAGAGAAAAAAAGAAGGAAGGAAGGAGGGAAGGAAGGAAGGAAAGAGGGAGAAGGGAAATGAGAAGAAGGAGGAGGAGGAGAAGGGAAGGGGGACGGAGGGAGGGAGGATGGATGGAAGGAAGAATTGGAAGGGGAAGGGAGGGGTGAAAGGGAGGGAGGGGAAGGGGAGGGAGGGATGGAAAAAGAGGAGAAGCTGGGAAGAAGGAAGAAAGAAAGAAAGAAAGAAGAAAGAGAGAGAGAGAAAGAAAGAAGGAAAGAGGGAGAAGGGAAAGGAGGAGAAGGAAGAGGAGGAGAAGGAAGGGGCCTACATTTACGAGCCAAGCCACCTCTTCTGAAAAATCATAATCTCTTTCAAATTGCTTTATGACTTTATGACTCACAGAGTCACTTCCTTGAACCGGGCAACTAGAAAACCTGAATGATCGAATGACCTTCACCAACAATAAACAACAACCGCAACCTGTCCGAGGAAGCAACTGCGAAGGAGACGCAAGGAACTTCGGCTGTTTTCATTTTTTTATTGTTATTATTCTTTTCAATGCAACATCTCCATTATTATTATTATTTTTAGTTCAGCTGATCCTCCAGATTCACCGCCGTATCTTTGAGACTCACACAAACCGGCCCTTCAATGGCTTTACCACAACGTAGCCCTTGATCTGGTAGGACAACGCTCTCCAGCTAATGACGGCTTTGGCTGCAAAGAGATTTTTCCTCAGTAAAGCCATTTCTTGGGGTGTCAGCACCCGGTCGAAGAAATATAAATCGGTCAGTTCCCCCACCAGAGATTCTTTGCTGTCAAACCCACCCCCCATGGTATCTTGATCCTGGCCCAGGACGATGGACGCATTCTGACTCACGGCGTAACCCTTCCCGATCCCCTTCCTGGGCAAAAGGACCCCGTTCAGCCACAGTTCCGCGATCCCCGTGGAAGATTCCCACGCCACGCAGACATGTTCCCACCCACAGTTGGTAGCCGGGACCTTAAAGGCCACCTTGGACCTTCCCAAATAGAACTCGTAGTCGGTGGGGCTGGCCTTGTAAACGATGATATCGTTGTCGCTCGCCGCGGTGGCGTACGAGAACGTGGTGAAACTCCGCGTCAGGTCCGTGTAGACTCTCTCGCAAACGGTGAAGCTGGTCAGGGGATTCTTCAGGTTGGCTTGAAGCACCACGTGCGCCGTGTCGGAGGCCTCCGGAAACACAAAGACGTGGTTCTTGAGATCTGCGGATGGAAACACAGACAGGTCGAACGGATTGCGAGAGAGAGAGAGAGAGAGTTGAGCTGTGCGCGTAAGACACCAGTCTTGCCTCTCGTATGGCCCAGTTCCAAATAGACCATGGCTACAGCCCGGGGACCCTGCCCTGCCCTCTACCATTCAGATAAATGCTTGTGCAGTCTTTTCTTAAAAGACTCCAGTGATGGAGCACCCACAACTTCTGGTGGCAAGCTGTTCCACTGGTTAATTGTTCTCAACGTCAGGAAATTTCTCCTTATTTATTTATTTATTATCAAATTTATATACCGCCCTTCTCCCGAAGGACTCAGGGCGGTGTACAGCCAAAGTAAAAACATAAATACAAACATTAAAACCAATTTAAAAAGATATATATATATATATATATATATATATATATATATATATATATATATATATATATATGTTTGGCCCCAAAATTAAAAGAACAATAACAAAGCTATTAAGTTTAGTTCTAGATTGCTTCTCTCTTTGGTTAGTTTCCATCCGTTGCTTCTCATCGTACCTTTTGGTGCTGTGGAATATAGTTTGACATGCACCCTCCCCCCCCCTTCGTCTTTGTAGGAGCCCCTCAAATATTGGAAGACTGCTATCATGTCTCCCCTAGTCCTTCTTTTCATTAAACGAGACATCCCCAGTTCCTGCAACCATCCTTGTTGAGCCAAAGCTCCCAGCAAGGTGGCGAGAATGAAGAGAAAGGGACATACCCAATTCTGCAACCGTTCTTTGTATGTTTTAACCTCCAGCCCCCTAATCATTCTTGTTGCTCTTCTCTGCACTCTTTCCAGAGTCTCCACATCTTTTTTATATTGTGTGACCAGGACTGGATACACTGCAATGTGCAGATCCCCAAATGCAACTCTTCAGTGGATGCGCATGACTTCCAGGAGGGGGTAGTAATCTCCTTTGTCAAGATGTCACTCACCTTTTTGAGCCAAAGCTCCCAGCAAGGTGGCGAGAATGAAGAGAAAGGGACGCAGACTCTCCATGCTGCAGGTCTGATTAAGCACGGATCTCTTCTGGATCAATCCGTTCCCCAGATGTCTCTTGTGGTTGTGGGCATCCAACATGCACGTGTGAAATTTATACTTGCTTGGAGAAAAACACAGCCAGATTGTCTTGTCTGGCTAGTTCCAACAGGATTTTTTTTAGAAAAAACACTCAGAAATGAGTTTTCCCGTTAAGCGACATTCCTCAAAATTCTATAAAACGCTCATTTTTAAAATCATGGCGCCAATAAAGCCACTTGCAATATAAAACCACATTTTTTTCTCTCTACTAACTTGTTTAAGAAGGACACGGTGGCTCGGTGGCTAAGACGCTGAGCTTGTCGATCGAAAGGTTGGCAGTTCAGCGGTTCGAATCCCGAGTGCCATGTAACGGAGTGAGCTCCCGTGACTTGTCCCAGCTTCTGCCAACCTAGCAGTTCGAAAGCACGTAAAAAATGCAAGTAGAAAAATAGGGACCACCTTTGGTGGGAAGGGAACAGCGTTCCGTGCGCCTTTGGCGTTGAGTCATGCCGGCCACATGACCACGGAGACGTCTTTGGACAGCGCTGGCTCTTCGGCTTTGAAACGGAGATGAGCACCGCCCCCTAGAGTCGGGAACGACTAGCACGTATGTGCAAGGGGAACCTTTACCTTTACGTTTAAATTGCTCTTGACTTTAGAATTCACCATTGGAGAATCCACTTTATATTGTCATCCACCAAGGGTCTGGAGAAGCTGTGATGGTGACAAAAGGTGTTGAACCAGGGGTGAAATCCAGCAGGTTCTGACAGGTTCTGGAGAACCGGTAGCGGAAATTTTGAGCGGTTTGGAGAACCAGCAAATGCCACCTCTGGCTGGCCCCAGAGTGGGTTAGGAATGGAGATTTTGCAATATCTTTCCCTCTGGAGTGAGGTGGGAATGGAGATTTTGCAATATCCTTCCCCTGGAGTGGGGTGGGAATGGAGATTTTGCAGTATCCTTCCCCTGGAGTGGGGTGGGAATGGAGATTTTGCAGTATCCTTCTCCTGCCACACCCATCAAACCACACCCACCAAGCCACGCCCACAGAACCGGTAGTAAAAAAACGTTGGATTTCACCACTGTGTTGAACCTACCTTCAGATCCCCAAAGGGCCTCTGGAACTCCTTGGGAAGACACAAGGCCGGTGTCAGTCCTTGGAAGCCATCTTTTAATTTGGATCTTCAGGCCTGCCACATTTAGTGCCGTGGGAAACTGGGAGGGGGGATTGTATGGAGCTGGAGAGATATGCAGCCATAATAACATTCTTTTCTCTAAGAGTCAAGGTCACTCTGCCCTGCACCTGGAGTGGCGTGACTGGGAGGCATCTCCAGTTGGGACGGTGCTTTGATTGAACCATGTGATGGACATGTGAGTGATGGCGCAAGGACTTGGACTTTTCTTTTGGGTGGGGAAAACCCGGAAGCTTTCAGATTTGGGTTTTCCCAGATGTGCCAATATGACATCTCTAATAAAATGGAACTTTGAGGAACTTCAAGCCTTGGAGTTTTCTTTCGTTGGGGGCGGGGGTGTTACCTGGAATCCTGACAACTTGTTTATAATCTGGTTAAGCAGTTTATTTAGCTATTTACCTAATTTTTTAAAGAATTCTATTCCTTGTAGATAAAGGGTTTAGCAGCCTGCGTCATTTTATTTACCTTTGCTGATTTTTCGATAAAACGTTTCTTAACTTCAGCCTTGTCACAGTTTAATGGGAATTGTATAAAATGCAGGTCGGGGATTTCAATAAAGATAATAATACTTGTTTTTTCTCCAGCGTTTGGCGGGGGGGCGGAATTGGGGCAAGAATGATGTTTGGAGCTGTGTGCTGAATATTTAGTGTATCGTTGTACGTCGTTTTTGTCGTCGTTATTGCTATCTCTATGCTGATCTTTTCCAAACGACTGTAAAATCCTATGCCACTTGTTCTATACAACAGGTAGTCCTCGACTTACGACCACAATGGAGCCCAAAATTTATGTCGCTAAGTGAGAAATGTGTTAAGTGAGTTTTGCTCCCTTTTACGACTTCTTTTGCCACATTAACACGGTAACACGGTTGTTAAGTGAATCTGTTTACCCTATTGACTTGGCTTGTCCAGAAGGTCACAAAAGGGGATTTACGGGACACTTCACAGTCGTAAAAGTGAGTCAATTGTCAAGCATGATGGCACTTTGCACCGGCAAGACCAGCAAAAATGTTTAAAGATAGATCGGATAAATCTTGGAAGTATAATCAAACATCTGGGTCATATTATCACATGTGGTGGACATGCCCAAGAGCGAGAAAATATTGGACAAAAATACATACGTGGCTGGGAAAAAATGCTAAAACTATATATAGATCTGAAACCAGGGATATTTTTGCGGGGCATTCTACCAGAAAAATATGATTTTGTATATATATATATATTAATGGCAGCCAGGATTGTATTTGTGCGACGATGGAAAAGTGATCGAGACCCCGTCTGAGGAGAATGTAATTTTAAAAATATTAGATTGTGCAGAAATGGATAGGTTGCTGTTAAGGATAAAGAAGAAACTGAATATTTCTTGATATGGGACACATTTTATCAATGGCTAGATAATAGAAACAGAAATTAGAAAGCTGGAAATATAAAAAGAGGAAATGGTAAAGTGGAGAGTCATTAAAGAAGACGATGTTAAATGTTAAGTATTAAGGTTATTATATCATAATGTTATTATATTATCAATATGATGGTGATGACTAAATATAATGAAGATGTATAAATATGACTATCAAAATATAATTGTACCCAGAATAGACAGTTAGATGAAAATTGCGTGTTATACAAATAAAACAAATAAAACATGAAATTGTCAAGCATGAAGAATGTAAAATCGCGGGGAATGCCACAAAGGGTGTCGGTGTGGAAAAAAAAATAGTCGCAAGTCCCCCTTTTTTTTTGGGCGCCGTCGTTACTCCGAACCCTCACTCCGCGAACCGTCACAAGTCGAGGTCTACCCTGTATTCTCAGGATTCTTTTTTTCAGTTGGAAAACAAAATAAAGAGAAACCATTCAACATAGCATGAATCAGCGGCTAATTTTATTGCAAGGAGATTCTAAATCACACCCGCTTGTGATTTACGGGCGTGGACCGTCTACTACAACTCAATCACGATCTACTCTGGCTATTTGCAACCCATTGCAAAACTACGGGGGGGGAGTTTCCCCTTTCCCCCACCCACTCCAAAGAAAATTGCTTTCCTTTTTCCCCTATTTTTTCTCTTTTTGCAAACGCAAAAGGACTTCCATTTCCAGAAACTCAGGAAGCCTGGTGCAACGCCTCTTCGACGTGGATGTCGCCCCGAACGGTATAATTCAGGGCTCTCCAGCTAACGAGAGAATTAGGGACTTCGTCGTTTTTCATAACCAAATTAATTTGATCGGGTTTCAAGACCCGCGCCCACAGATTGACATCCGCCATTTCCCCCACGAAGCATTCTCTCTTCCCCCACGAATCGCGGTCGTGCCCCAAAAAGATGGTGCCATTTTGGCTGATCTCGTAACCCTTCCTCATCACGAAGCGAGGGAGAAGTTTGCCGTTGTGCCAAAAGTGGACCAATCCAGTGGTGGAGTTCCAGGCCACGCAGATGTGCTGCCACTTCGAATATGACGGCTTCTCGAGCGTGACGATTTGTGTCATCCCACCTATTTGGAGGTTGAACTGGCCGGGGTTGGGCTTGATGATCTTTAAGGCATTGCTGTTGGGCTTGGTGGAGTAGTAGAAAAGGGTATTGGGACGGAACTGGAGGGGATTGAACCTCAGGCAGACGGTGAAGTTGGTCAAGGGATCCTGAAGAGAGACGTTCACCTGCACGATGGCCTTCTTGGTAGCCGACGGGAAAACGAAGACCTTCTTCTGGAGATCTGGATGGCGACAAAAGACCTCTTGGTTAGCAGGACACCCGCCTAAGATCGGGGAAGTGGGAGATGAAGAAGAGCTGTTAGCAGCAACACAATGGACAGATAAGCGGCGTTTAAGGCCTGAGGAAGTCAGGTGGGAAAAGCTTTCTGACAATTCCCCCCCTGTTTTGACAAGTGTCAAGGCGATGATTAGGTGCCCCCCGGCCGTTATTTGTTTTGGATCCAGAAACATCCAAACCAGGAACAGAACAGAACAAAATAGAAAATGGAATGGAATGGAACAGAAGAGAACGAGCAGTATAGGATAGGGAATAGAACAGATGAACAGAGTTGGAAGGGATCTTGGAGGTCATCTAGTCCAACCCCCCGCCCAAGCAGGAGACCCTACATCATTTCTGACCAATGGCAGTCCAGTCTCTTCTTGAAAGCCTCCAGGGATGAAGCTCCCACAACTTCCGAAGGCAACTTCTGTTCCATGTTTGACAGTTTTCACTGTCAAAAAATATCTCCTTATTTCCAGGTTGAATCTCTCCTTGGTCACTTTCCATCCATTATTCCTTGTCTGACTTTCAAAGGTGCTTTGGAAAATAGCTTGATCCCCTCCTCTCTGTGGAAGCCCCTCAAATAGAGAAGAGAAGAGAAGAGAAGAGAAGAGAAGAGAAGAGAAGAGAAGAGAAGAGAAGAGAAGAGAAGAGAAGAGAAGAGAAGAGAAGAGAAGAGAAGAGAATTTTTCCTTTCCTTTCCCTCTGTCTTTTCCTTCCTCCCTCCCTCCCTCCCTGTCCCTCCTTCCTTCCTTCCCTCCATGTCCTTCTTTCATCCCTCCCTCTTGTCCTTGTCCTTCCTTCCTTCCCTCCATGTCCTTCCTTCCTTCCTTCCTTCCTTCCTTCCTTCCCTCCATGTCCTTCCTTCCTCCCTCCCTCCTGTTCTTGTCCTTCCTTCCTTCCCTCCATGTCCTTCCTTCCTTCCTTCTTTCCTTCCTTCAACCCTCCCTTTCTGTCCTTCCTTCCTTCCTTCCTTCCATGTCCTTCCTTCCTTCCTTCCCTCCCTCCCTCCTTCTTTCCTTCCTTCCCTCTATGTCCTTCCTTCCTTCCTTCCATGTCCTTCCTTCCTTCCCTCCCTCTCTGTCCCTCCTTCCTTCCTTCCTTCCCTCCATGTCCTTTCTTCTTTCTGTCCTTCCCTCTATGTCCGTCCTTCCTTCCTTCCTTCCTTCCTTCCTTCCTTCCTTCCTTCCTTCCTTCCTTCCTTCCCAGTGGTCAGAATTCAGTACTGCAGGATAACTCACTGCTGACTCCAGGAGTTCGATCCTGACCGGCTCAAGGTTGACTCAGCCTTCTGTCCTTCCGAGGTCAGTAAAATGCACCATATCTGACTACAGGCAACGTTTACATTTTATTAATTTCACAAAGTTTGTGTTTGCCACTCTTATTGTATCTGTTTTGATGGTCAAGCAAATCTGAAGCTGATTTTTTTTTTCTTGTATTCATTTAACTGGGATTGAAGGGGCCGCTTCAAACTTCTAATTTTTATTTCGGTGATAATTCCAGCGCTATTCTGAAGATTCTGTCTTTCTAGTTCTCTTATGCTTTTTAACTGATTGCTGCCCAGTTTTAAATTTACGCGCTCTGTAAATTTACGCCCTCTCCCCTCCTTGGAAGAGCTTGATAGCTCCCGCTGCCTTAAGAAAGTTCAAAACATTCTTAAACATCCATCTCGTCCTGGGTACCCTTTTTTTTTTTTTTAACTATTACCATCAGGCAGACGGTACAGGGCAATCAAAACAAGGACAAATAGGCTGAAAAGCAGCTTCTATCTCCCAGGGCAATAACCACATTGAATTCTACGGTATAGTGCAATATCGGGTTTTCAATTTCAATTATATAGAATGTAAAGGACGTATGTTTGTGTTTTTATTTTTATAGTTATAACGTACGCCGAAGATGGCATTTAATTTTGTTGTACCATGTGCAATAACAATAAAATAAACAACTATAAATTATAAGGCTGAGTCATAAGTTCCTCCTAAGATGATAAATTTATGGCCCCTTTATGTCCGACCCAAATGGCAACATGGAAATTTGGAAAAGAGAAAAGTGCAGTTTTTCCACTTTAAAGATAAATATCAAGATTTGGGGGTTCATATTTAATACATTCCTTTTTAACAGAGGAGGAAAAATTACTCAATCGCTACTCCAGGTCAGCCGTTTAAACCCTGATCTTTTGCAATCGCATTGGAAATATTGCTGTCATACGATGTTTAACGAAATAGCAATAGAACGATAAAAGCAGCTGAGATTTTCAAAACAGGGAAGATCTTTGATTACAGGAAGTCCTCGATTTAGGACCACAAATGGGAAACTACCTAGAATTTCTGTTGCTAAGCAAGGTGGGTGTTAAGGAAGTTACGCGCCCCATTTTACAATCCTTTCACTGCCGTCTTTTAAGCAAATCACTGCAGTTGCTCAGCGAATCACGTGGCCATTAAGCAAATCCGGCTTCCTCTTTTGACTTGGCTCTGTCATAAGTGCGAGGACTGGTTGTAAGTCCGCTTTTTTTTCCAGTGTCGTTGTAGCACTGAATCGTTGCTAAACAATTGGTTGTAAGTTGAGGACTGCCACTTCCTACTATCTAGAGGTAACCCTGTTTTAACTTACTACTAAATTGCTGTTGACTTTAGAATTCACCATTGGAGAAAGCATTGTATGTTAGGGTGCTGAAGAGGGTGTGAGAGTGTCAAAGGTGTTGAACTCAGTGGGAACCTACCTTCAGATCCCCAAAGTGCCTCTGGAACTCCTTGACACAAGGCCACCTTGTCCTTCTCAACCAAGACCAGACTGGTTCAGAAGAGAAGATGATGGAGTTCAGCTCCATCCTTACTCATGGAAACTCTACTTGGTGTTGGCTGAAGCCACCTCAGAAGGATCTTTGGTGTAATCAACCGACGGTCTTTTAATTTATAATTCTACATGACCAACAACCCTTCCCCACGAGCAGAAAGTCCAACAGGGCAACGCCAATGAAAAGTTCAACAGATTTCAAACTATAAATTAACAATGTCGGCAGCCTATAAAGAAAGTTTATACAAAATGTTTTATCGTTGGCATTTACCCCCAGCTAGACTGGTGAAAATGTTTCCAAATGTATCTGCAGAATGCTGGAAATGTAAATACAACCAAGGTACATTTCTTCATATGTGGTGGTGGTGTCCAGAAGCCAGGAAGTACTGGACTAAAATAAGAAAATGGTTAGAGGAAATTATGAGTCGACGAGTTAAAACCTGAATTATTTCTACTAGGGATAATAAGCGGAAACCACAGTAAGAAAATTCAATATACTATATTGCATATAACAACTGCGGTCAGAATTGCTTATGCACAAAACTGGAAACAGGACAGCACGCCCTCCGATGGAATGATGATCAAAAAGGTGTTAGATTGTGCAGAGATGGACAGGCTAACATTGGAATTAAAAGAAAGAGGGGAAACGGAGTACTATTTAGTCTGGGACACATGGTACAAATGGTTAGAGAATAGAAGTAAAGATTAAATATAAAGGTAACTGAAGAGGTATACTAAAATTCAAAGATAATGTATATAGTTAAAGGATGAATAAGGAATGTAATTGTTATGTATGTATGAGTATTATTGATGCTGGAGTGCTGTAAAAGTTGTAAATGTGATACAAAATGATGAAATATGTTCAATAAAAATAAACCACCAAACCTTCAATGGACAGGTGGAACTCCTGCTCCTACGTGGGTTTAAGCCTCCACCTTCTTGGAAATCGACCCACAGCCTTACAATTTGACATTCTGCATGACCAACAAGCTCTACAAATCACGAACAGAAGGTGCAACAATCCTATTGAGAACAACGCCAATGAAAAGCTCAACAGATTTCACCCAGCTTCTGGAAACCAGAGGACCTTCAATGGACAGATGGAGCTGCTCCTACATGAGTTTAAACCTCACCTTCATAACCGAAGGATCCTGACAGACAGGCAAGGATAAGAAGGAGGGAAGGAAGAAGGGTCATCTTGGTGGACAATGGAGGAACCGGTTGGTCGCAGAAACTCTTGTTCCGATGTCCTTGGGCACAGAAATGGATTCTCCTCTCAGGACCAAATCAGCTTCTCAAATGACGGCACCTGTCTGATGTTCCTCTTGAACTTAGAAGAAGAGGAAGGCTGAGCTGTCACTTCTGTTTACCCAGTTTCCTCATGAATGAAATGATAACATTTAATCAGGACTCAATCAACCATTTGAACAAATCTGATGGATCGACCCACAGATTAGAAATAAAAGACCTCAAAGCCACGTCAACTTAATCACGTCGCTCTGATATTTTTCTTAAATCTAAAACAAAGGCAGTTATTATTCATCGTCGCCATTCTGGATCCCCTCCCCAGGATATTCTTATCTTTCGTCCACGTCAAAATGTCATCCCTCCCTTATCTTGGCCCGTGTCAGATATGTGGGTTCCACGTGTCCACTCCGATGCCTTGATGATGACTTCACCAGAGCTAGGGAATTCAGGGCGATGATGTCCAGAACATGGCCTTCAAGATCCAAGATTCTCAGTGATGGTCACGTTGACTGAGAATTTTGGAGTTGAAAGCTACCCAGGTGCAGGGATGGGCTTCAAAAATTTTAGCAAGGGGTTCTCTGCCCAGTTGCTGGGTGGGCGTGGCCATGGTGGGCATGGCCTAGTCAGCCTCCTGCACTATGGGGGGGGGGCATGTTTGCCCTCCCCCGGCTCCGGAGGCTTTTCTCGAGCCTCCAGGAGGGCAAAAACAGCCTCCTCAGACTCCGGAGGCCCTTTGGAAGTCGGAAACGGGCCCATTTCTGTCCTTCCCAAACTTCCAGTAGGCCCATTTTTCACCCTCCCTGAGCCTCCACGCACACCCTGCACCTACCTGTATCCAAAATGGGCCGCATGGGGACTCCTGGAAGGGGAGGGGAAGGGTGGGAGGGGCCCAGCCAAGAGTGGGATTTGGCGGTTCTCCGAACTGCACAGAATCTTAGCTAGAGGTTCTCCCGAACCCCTGCGAACTCCCAGCTGCGAACCCCTGCCCAGGTGGAATTAGCCACTTTGGTGAAGGTCGAACTAAAGAGAGAAGTTGTAACCCTACAAAGGTGACCTCTAAATCTTCAGGCCCAGTTTGATTCATATCCCCAAAAGAGGGCGAACATCTCCGCAATCTAATTCTGGTTTTGCTCCTTCAACCATGACTTAGCTTTTGATGGCCACCAGTCATAGAATCAATCAAATAAATTAATAAAGGAGAATGTTTGTAGGTCAGACTCCTTTGGTGGCCAGTTTGATGCCAATCAGAGCTTTGTGGGAGGGATCGGAGATGTCTACTTCTGGGACCAGGTGAAATTTGCTGAGTTTGGCACAATCGATTGGTGCCCCATCCACTCATCGATTGGCGAGAGCTGTATTACGAAACCCATGGAGAAGTGATCATGGCCCCTTCCAACATCTGTGCCTGCCAAACATCTGGACTCCCAAATGGGGGTGAAAAATTAGCCAATGGCCGAAAGTTTGGTTCCCCCCTGATCAGTGGTGGGTTTCAAAAATTTTTACTACTGGTTCTGTGGATGTGGCATGGCTTGGTGGGCATGGCTTGGTGGGCATGGCTCGGTGGGCGTGGTAGGGGAAGGATACTGCAAAATCCCCATTTCCTCCCGATCAGCTGGGACTTGGGAGGCAGAGAATAGATGGGGACGGGGCCAGTCAGAATTTTTACTACCGATTCTCCAAACTACTCAAAATTTCTGCTACTGGTTCTCCAGAACTGGACAGAACCTGCTGAAACCCACCTCTTCCCCTGAGTGAATCAGTCAAGAAGGGGACAGCAATTGTCCATCTTTCGGTTATGAAAGACACCAGTTTTCTCCCACAAAAAGACCCTCCCCATTTATAAAAGTTGTTGATTTCCTTAATTTCCTTAATTTGTCTAGAGAATGCTTTGGTTGTGTTTTTGGAAGTGCAGATATTATGTGTGAGTGAGAGGAGAGAAAGAGAGAGAAAAAGAAGAGGGAGGGAGAGAGGGAAGGAAGGAAGGAAGGAAGGAAGGAAGGAAGAGGGGAGGGAGGGAGGAAGGAAGGAAGAGGGGAGGGAGGAAGAGGGGAGGGAGGGAGGAAGGAAGAGGGGAGGAAGAAAGAGGGGAGGGAGGGAGGAAGGAAGAGGGGAGGGAGGGAAGAAGGAAGAGGGGAGGGAGGGAGGAAGAAAGAGGAGAGGGAGGGAGGGAGGAAGAGGGGAGGGAGGAAGAGGGGAGGGAGGGAGGAACGAAGAGGGGAGGGATGAAGGAAGAGGGGAGAGAAGGAGAGAAGGAGAGAAGGAGTGAGTGAGTGAGTGAGTGAGTGAATAAGTGAGTGAGTGAGGAAGGAAGGAAGGAAGGATGGGAGGGGGGAGGGGGAAGGAGGGAGTATGGAAGATGGGAGGGAGGGTGAGAGGAAGAAAGGTGGAAAAAAAGAAAGAAAACAGAAACAAAGGAAGGAAAGAAGGAAGGAAGAAAGGCAGATTCTCTTGAGCTATTTAAAAAAAGAAAAAAGACATATTCAGAGTGAGTACCATGAATAAACCACTTATTTTATTGCCAGGAGATTAAAACACCCACTAATAATGTTGAATCATCTACCTATCAATCAATCAACAATCAACTTCAATTATTTGCAATACATTGCGGAACTACAGATTTCCCCCCCCCCAAAGATCTTTCCTTTTCTTTCTTTCTTTTATTTTTTTTCAAAACGCAGGTCTTACATCTTGGAGAAAACTAAGGCATCCTGTCTGTAACCACCACGTAATCCTGAACGGTATAACGAAGCGATCTCCAGTTGATCAGATGGTTAGGAACCGTATCCTCTTTCATGACCAACCTGATCTCATCCGTGGTCAGCACCCGGGGCCACATGTTGACCTGTGTCAATTCACCTATAAAGCATTGGCGGACATCAAAACCCCCTCCGAAGGTATCCTGCTCCTGCCCCAAAATGATGGACGCCTCGTGGCTGATCCTGTACCCCTTTTTCATTCCCACCCGGGGGAGAAGATTTCCATTGTGCCAGAAATGGACCAGCCCATTCCAGGTGTTCCACGAGACGCAGATGTGCTCCCAAGCTGGAATCAGCCTTGCGGGGACCGTGAAATCCCGCTTGTCTCCACCTAGATAAACGGAATACTTCTTTTCGTTGGGCTTAAAAATCAGGAAATCGTTGTCCTTGGACCGGGTGGCATAAGAAAAGAGGGGAAAGGAAACGAAAAGGGGAGAGTGGTATCTCAAGCAGATGGTGAGGTCGGTCAAGGGATGCTGGAGGCTGGCGTTCAGACTCACGAAGGCCTTGTTAGTAGCCGTTGGGAAAATGAAGACCTTCTTCTGGAGATCTGGATGGAGACAAAAGGCCTCTTGGTTAGCTGGGCCCCTGCCTAAGATCGGGGAAGTGGAAGACGAAGGAGAGCTGCTAGCAGCAACACAATGGACAGATAAGCGGCGTTTAAGGCCTAAGGAAGTCAGGTGGGAAAAGCTTTCTGACAAGTCTCCCTTCTTTTGACAAATGTCAGGGCCGATGATTAGGTGCCCTTGCCACTATTTATTTTGGATCCAGAAACATCCAAACCAGGAATAGAATAAGGATAGGGTGGGATGGGATGGGATGGGATGGGATGGGATGGGATGGGATGGGATGGGATGGGATGGGATGGGATAGGATAGAATAGAATAGAATAGAATAGAATAGAATAGAATAGAATAGAATAGAATAGAATAGAATAGAATAGAATAGAATAGAACAGTGGAATGGAGTGGAATAATAGAAAAATAGGAAAAAATGGAAAAATAGAGAAATAGAAAACTGAAAATAGAAAATAGAAAAGAATAAAATAGAATAGAAAATAGAGTGGAGTGGAGTAGAGTAGAGTAGAGTAGAGTAGAGTAGAGTAGAGTAGAGTAGAGTAGAATAGAATAGAATAGAATAGAATAGAATAGAATAGAATAGAATAGAATAGAATAGAATAGAATAGAATAGAACAGTGGAATGGAGTGGAATAATAGAAAAATTGGAAAAAATGGAAAAATAGAGAAATAGAAAACTGAAAATAGAAAATAGAAAATAATAGAATAGAATAGAAAATAGAGTGGAGTGGAGTGGAGTGGAGTGGAGTGGAGTGGAGTGGAGTAGAGTAGAGTAGAGTAGAGTAGAGTAGAGTAGAGTAGAGTAGAGTAGAGTAGAGTAGAATAATAGAATAATAGAATAATAGAATAATAGAATAATAGAATAATAGAATAATAGAATAATAGAATAATAGAATAATAGAATAATAGAATAATAGAATAATAGAATAGGAATAGGATGTAGAATAGATCCTCACCTTCTTGGCCAAAGGATCCTGACAGACAGGTGAGGATAAGAAGGAGGGCAGGAAGGAGGACCATCATGGTGGACAATGGAGGAACCAGCCGGTTGCAGGACCTCTGAGTAGCCCTCTTGGGCTGATGTCCTTGGGTGTGTGGAGCCGTGTCCTCTTTGCAGGATCAAGTCAACTTCTCCCTTGAATGACACCTGTCTGATGTTTCTCTTGAACTTTAGAACAAGGGGCAGGTTGAGCTGTCCCTCCTGTTTTCACAGTTTCCCCCACCAATGAATTGACTTCATTTAATCAGGACTTAATCAGCCATCCTAATCGTCCGTCAGTCTGATGATGGATGGATGGATGCATAGATAAATAAACGAATATCTCAAGTCAACTTGTTGTCGTTGCCCTGATATTCCTCTTAAACCTCAAACAAAGAAAAGTTATTGTCCAGTTTTGGATCCTTGACTGGAATATTCAAACGCTTCAAGTCACGTCAACTTTTTGATCGGATCCAATTTTTACGCTGGCTTTGATTTTAATGTATTTTACGATCGCTTTTATTTTAATTCGAGGGAGATCACGTGTCTCTCCTCTGGGGTAACCGTGACTTAGGACCACAGTTTATTCCAGAATTTACGTGGCTAAGCAAGGTGATTTGCACACCCAATTTTTAAATCTTTTTTTTTCCTGCCGTTGTTAAGCAAATTAGGCCAGAAAAATCCAAAGTACACATATAAACCGGGTGAAACCAAGCTTCGTTGTAAAAAAATAATAATTTTTTTTAATAATTTTTTTTACACAAACAAACACATAAGACATCCGTCCTTCCGTGTCTCATCTCGGTGTTTCTTCAGTAACTTCTTCTCTTTGATTACTCCTCCTATCTTCCTTTCTTCCCTTATAATTTCCATTTCTCTATTACAATATCTCCTCCCCCCAAGTACAATACATTGAATATAATATTCTCCTATTTCATTATCAAAATCTTTATCTATTTCTCTTTTTCTTCCCGATCATAAAATTTCCCCCATATCTTAAAATATTCCGTATCTTCCCTCCCTTTAATCCTCAAGGTTAATCTATTCATTTCTGCACAGTCTAAAAAATTTTTTTTAATTACTTCTCCTTCCAACGGGATTTTCTCTGCTTTCCATCTTTGTGCAAATACTATCCTCGCTGCAGTTATTATATGAATAATAAAGAGCCTTGGTAGTACAGTGGTCTAAGGCACCCTGTTATTAAGCTGGTTATTAAGACCAGCTGCCTGCAATTACTGCAGGTTCGAATCTCGCCAAGGCTCAAGGTTGACTCAGCCTTCCATCCTTTCTAAGGTAGGTAAATTGAGGACCCAGTTTGTGGGGGCAATAAGCTGACTTTGTATAAAAATATACAAAAGGATGAAGGCTATTGCTTAGCGCATTGTAAGCCGCCCTGAGTCTCCGGAGAAGGGCGGCATATAAATCAAATTTAAAAAATAATAATAATAATCAAATATACATTTTCTTTACTAATTTTCTCTGGTAGGATACCCAGTAGGAACAGCTCCAGAAACCAGGCTTAATAGCAGGAACTGTGAGAGGGATCTTGGAGTCTTAGTGGACAACCAGCTAAATAGGAGCCAGCAGTGTGCAGCGGCAGCCAATGCAAATCCTAAATTGCATTAACAGAGGGATACAATCAAGATCAAGAGAGGTACTAACACTACTCTATAAAGCCTTAGTAAGGCCACACCTAGAGTCCTGCATCCAGTTTTGGTCACCACACTATAAAAAAGATGTGGAGACTCTAGAAAGAGTGCAGAGAAGAGCAACTAAGATGATGAGGGGACTGGAGGCTCAAACATAACAATGAATGGTTGCAGGAACTGAGTTATGTCTAGTCTGGTGAAGAGAAGGACCAGGGGAGACAGGAGAGCATCTTCCAATATTTGAGGGGCTGCCACAGAGAGGAGGAAGGGGCTCAAGCTATTTTCAGGCCAGACAAGGAAGAATGGATGGAAACTGACCAAGGAGAGATTCAACCTGGAAATAAGGAGGAATTTTCTGACAGTGAGAACCATCAACCCATGGAACAGAAGTTGCCTTCAGAAGTTCTGGGAGCTTCATCCCTGGAAGCTTTCAAGAAGAGACTGGACGGCCATTTGTCGGAAATGGGGTAGGGTCTCCTGCTTGGGTGGGGGGTTCGGCTAGATGACCTCCAAGGTCCCTCCCAACTCTGATCATCTGTTAAATCTGTTAAATCGCATTAACCACAGTTACGAAGTGAATCCGGTTTCCTCCGCTAACCTTGTTTGTTGGAAGCTGGCTGGGAAGGTCCCAATTGGTGATTGAATCATAAATACATGTCAGTTGGCAAGCATTCAATTTGCGTGGCATTGCTATGATGGTCGTAAGAGGACAGGGTGTTTTTTACCCCCAAGCAACGTAGCTTCCAACTAGTGGTGAAATCCAAATTTTTTTTTACTACTGGTTCTGTGGGCGTGGCTTTGTGGGCGTGGCAGGGGAAGGATACTGCAAAATCCCCATTCCCTCCCCACTCCTGGGGGAAGGATACTGCAAAATCCCCATTCCCTCCCCATTCCCACCTCACTCCTGGGGGAAGGATACTGCAAAATCCCCATTCCCTCCCCATTCCCACCTCACTCCTGGGGGAAGGATACTGCAAAATCCCCATTCCCTCCCCACTCCAGGGTAAAGTTACTGCAAAATCCCCATTCCCATCTCACTCAGGGGCCAGCCAGAGGTGATGTTTGCCGGTTCTCCGAACTGCTCAAAATTTCCGCTACCGGTTCGCCAGAACCTGTCTCAACCGTCATAAATGTGAACCAGTTGCCTGCCAAGGGCCCGAATTTTGGTTGTAAAAACTACAATGGTCATAAATATGTAAGAAAACGGTCATGTCCCCTTTTTTCCGTGATGTTGTAACTCCGAACGGTCACTAAATGGATGGTTGTAAGCCGAAGACTTACCTGTAGTTCATGTATGTACGCATATATGAATAACTTGCTTCCAGAAGTTGTGGATGCTCCATCACTGGAGATTTTTAAGAAGAGATTGGACAGCCATTTGTCTGAAGTGGTGTAGGGTTTTCCTGCCTAAGCAGGGGGTTGGACTAGAAGACCTCCAAGGTCCCTTCCAACTCTGTGATTCTATATTCTATTTCTAAAATGGAATGGAAAAGTGAATGAGAAAGTATGTATACGAAATGTTAAAAGATTAGGATTTTGTGGGGCTGCAACTCATGCACTGCGGCTGAACACAGAACCGTCTTCAAGGGCAGCACCAGGAAGCAACTTTTGCAGTAGTCTATCAGCTGAATATGCACTGTGTATATTTGTTCCGGTCAGTCCCCATGTAACAAAAGTGGCCTAGAAGTGGAGCTCTGGCCTCACAATTGGGAGGCTTTGAGTTCGATCCTAGGTAGAGGCAGATATTTCTCTCTCTTGTGCACAATGAGAATATATATCTGCTGAACAAAACTCCGCCCTGACGACAGGAAGAGCATCCGGCCATTCAAACACTCGGCTAGCTCCATTCAGTTGCCCAGACTTTGCCCTGCAAGGGATAATGGGGTCGTTTACAAGATGATGATGCATCCCCATGTAACAAAGAAGAAAAGTTGAAATCACTTCCCACCCTGTATTTTGGATCCGCATTACGCAAATAAAATAAACAGGAGAGAGGGAAAAAATCAGCGTTATCGTGAACAAGCGGCTTATTTTTATTGCGAGGAGATTCGAATGCCCGCTCGTGATTTTTTTCACGCGCGGAGGATCTACCGATCAATCGCGGTCTACTTCAAATTTGCAATACACTAAAAACTACGCATTTCTTTTTTTTCCCTTTCCTTTCCTTTCTTTTTTTCTTTCTTTCAAACGCGGGTCTTCCTTTTGGAGAAAGCTAAGGGACTTCATCCGTCACGACCACATAATCTTGAATCGTGTAATTAAAAGCATTCCAGCTGGCCAGAGGATTTGGTACGGTGTCGTCTTTCATAAGCAACCGAACGTCGTCGGTGGTCAGCACTCGAGGCCACATGTTGACCTCCGACATGTCCCCCATAAAGGATTGGTTGATGTCAAAGCCCCCTCCGAAGGTATCCTGGTCCTGCCCCAGAATGATGGATGCCTGGTGGCTGATTTTGTGACCCCTTTTGGTTCCCAAGCGTGGCAGGAGAACTCCGTCGAGCCAAAAATAAATCAACCCATTTCTGGAGTCCCAAGAGACACAGATGTGCTCCCAACGGGGAATATCTTGCCTAGGGATCTTGAAACGTACGTCCGAGCCGCCGACGCTAACCGAATAGACATTGGGCTCTTCCTTAAAAATCAGGAAATCGTTGTCGCTGGACCGGGTGGCGTAAGAGAAGAGGGAATAAGGGCGCAAAAGCGGGCAGTGGTGTTTCAGGCAGACGGAGAGGCTGGTCAGGGGCTGCGGAAGATGGACGTTCAGACGCACGAAGGCGTTGCGAGAAGCTGCCGGGAAAACGAAGACTTTCTTCTGGAGATCTGGAAGGAGACCAAGAGATCTCTTGTTAGCAGGGGACCTGTTTTGGATCAGGTAGCAGACGGAGGAAGGTGATTCTGTTGCTGGCAACAGAAAGGCATTAAGCGTTGAAAACCTAATTGTCAGCGTTCCAGCGCTGACATATGAAAGGAGAGAAGAAGCTTGAACTTTTGCCTACTTAATTCCTTTGAAGATTCTGTTTCCTCGGAGATGGGAGGAGGGGGGACATTCCTGTGATCTGACGGAGATGGGATGAGGAGAGTGGCTTGGAAGATAGCCAATGAGACGCAGAGAATTGGGGATCAGAAAGGGAGGGCTTGGGGGGCAAAGGTCAGTGCTGACCGCGAAAGAGCCAGGGACAGATCACTATACTCAATAAAGAGAAAATTTCCTCAAAGATCGGCAGGTTGGAAATTCATTTATTTTGAGATAGCATCGAAACCTGACACTAATCTTGCATAGCTTCTTCTCCGGTAATATTGTGCTGCAAACTAGGGCATACAAAGCCTTTGCCTTATACATGTTTGACAAATAAATAAATAAATAAATAAAAAATAAAAAACAGGATGGGCAGATAAGAGGACCTTGAGCCCTGAGCAAAAAAAAAATGTGGGAAAATCTGTCCAACAAGAGTTGGCTGTTTTGACAAGGGTCGGAGCAGGTTCCCACTTGACCCCTGGATTTTTTGGGGGGAAGGGGGGACACAAGGCCAGCTTCTCCTCAACCAAGACCAGGAATTCAGGTCTCTTTTTTACTCATGGAGACTCTACTTGGCTGAAGCCACCTCAGGTGGATCTTCTGGGGGAATCAACCCATGGCCTTACAACAACTTGACCGACAAGCCGTATCCTGAAAAGAAGATCTAACTGCCCCATGGAGGACAGCACTGATGAAAAGTGGTGTAGGGTTTCCTGCCTAAGCAGGGGGTTGGACTAGAAGACCTCCAAGGTCCCTTCCAACTCTGTTACTCCACTCTATTCTACTCTACTCTATCTACTCTACTCTACTCTACTCTACTCTACTCTACTCTACTCTACTCTACTCCACTCTATCTACTCTACTCTACTCTACTCTACTCTACTCTACTCTACTCTACTCTACTCTACTAAAAGCTCAACAGATTTCACCCAGCCTCTGGAGACCACAGGAGCTTCAATGGACAGGTGGAGCTGCTCCTACATGGGTTTAAGCCTCACCTTCTTCGCCGAAGGATCCTGACAGACAGGCGAGGATAACAAGCAGGGAAAGAAGGATGGCCATCTTGGTGGACGATGGAGGAACCAGATGGTTGCAGGAACTCTGGGCAGGTCCTCTCGTTCCGAATATCCTTGGATGCGGAGAGGTGTCCTCCTTGAAGGACCAAATCAGCTTCTCGAGTGGCGACAACCTGTCTTACGTGTCTCTTGAGCTTTGAACAAGGGGCAGGCTGAGCTGTCAATTTTGGTTTTCCCCATGAGTGAATTGATGTCATTGAGAATCAGGACTAAATCAACACAAGAAGCGTTACTTACTGTTTTATACTTCAGCGATGAAGAAATCACCTTGGAATATTGCGTCGAGTTCTGGTCACCACAACACTCAAAAAAGATGTTGACACATGCAAGGAGGACCAACAAAGATTCATTTCATTTCATTCATTTATTAGATTTGTATACCGCCCTACTCCCGAAGGGCTCAGGGCGGTGAACAGGCACAGAATCAAACACATAAATACAAAAGTTAAAAGACATAATTAAAACCAAATTAAATAATTTCGCCCGAGACAATTTAAAATTCCCAATAATTTAAAAACAAATTAAAATTTCAGTTTAAAAAAAATTAAAAGAAAGGGGAGAAAATTAGGCCAGGCCGGCCTGCTGGAATAGGAGGGTCTTAAGAGCACGGCGGAAAGTGCGCAGATCCGGGATCCTCCGTATCTCCGTTCCAGATAGTAGGTGCCCCCACAGAGAAGGCCCTCCCCCTGGGGGCCGCCAGTCGACATTGTTTGGCTGACGGCACCTGGAGGAGCCCCTCTCTATGATAATTGTGCTTGTGTGTGTGTAGGTTAAATCATATGATGAATGGTTGCAGGAATTGGGTATGCCTAGTCTCCCAAAGAGGAGAAGTAGGGGTGACATGATAGCAGTCTTCCAGTATTTGGGGGGCTGCCACAAAGAAGAGGGGGCTCAAATTATTCTCCAGAGCACCTGAAGGCAGGACAAGAAGCAATGGATGGAAACTAATCCAGGAGAGAAGCAACCTGAATTAAGGAGAAACTTCCTAACAGTGAGAACAATTAACCAGTGGAACTGTTCGCCACCAGAAGTTATGAGTAAGGAGAAACTTCCTAACAGTTGGAACAATTAACCAGTGGAACTGTTCGCCACCAGAAGTTATGAGTAAGGAGAAACTTCCTAACAGTTGGAACAATTAACCAGTGGAACTGTTCGCCACCAGAAGTTGTGGATGCTCCATCACTGGAGGTTTTTAAGAAGAGATTGGACAGCCATTTGTCTGAAGTGGTGTAGGGTTTTCCTGCCTAAGCAGGGGGTTGGACTAGAAGACCTCCAAGGTCCCTTCCAAGCCTATCATTCTATATTTTGTACAATAAGTCACCTTCAAACTTTCTGATGCTGGGTTTTGGAACAGAAGTGCCTGTCTTCTCAGAATAAGATAAGGGATCTGGGCACCCTTCCAAAGAGCTGTCCAACCGTCTTTTAAAAGCCAACACCTGTCCAATTCATACTCTCCTAAAACCACCTCTCAGTTATACTTTTGGGTACATTTCCTGGAATATAATCTTCCATTTCTGACTGGAGTCCAATCAAAATATTTTCCCCGGCGCTGGTGTTTGGCTCAATTATTCATTCCATTGTTATTCCATCCCTCAAAGTGTTTGCCGAAGATTACAAAACCCGGTTTTAAAAATAAACTACTAAAGGGAATCCAGAACCAAAGATTAACACATTGTGGTGAAGGTTATCAGCCATTTTATTTTTTTAAAGCAGTGGTTAATGTTGGCACGGGACTCTCTTTTAAAAAGGGCCCTTCCCCTTTGGTCAACATCGTCCACATGCCATCAGCCAGACATGCTGGCTGGGGAATTCTGGGAGCTGAAGTCCACAAGTCTTAAAATTGCCAAGTTTGGAGACTCCTGAAATAGATGGAAGATAGATAGATAGATAGATAGATAGATAGATAGATAGATAGATAGACAGACAGACAGACAGACAGACAGACAGACAGACAGGGATGAGGGAAGGAGGGATGGATGACAAATAGATGGAGGGATGATAGATAGATAGATAGATAGATAGGTAGGTAGGTAGGTAGGTAGGTAGGTAGGTAGGTAGGTAGATAGGTAGATAGATAGATAGATAGATAGATAGATAGATAGATAGATAGATAGATAGACGGACAGAGAAATTAAACAAGCTAGGGGGAAAAAAGGGCCTCAAATTAAGGAGGAAACCGCCATCACATCCCCCTTCATTTCATAACTCAGATCAAGCCAATCCAGCAAAGGGGTAGAGTCTCCCCTCCTCTGGAAGCCCCTCATTTGATCAACAGACAAGACCGTGTCCCACAGGTAGACTTCGCCGAGTTCTCCTTCGAAAGCTTGCTCGATGTCCAACGAGCCCCCGTAGGAATCCTGATCCTGTCCCAGCATGATGACCAGATCCCGTCTGATCCGGTAACCCTTGGCGATGACTTTACGGGGCAGGGGGATCCTGTTGATCCAGAGCTGGACAATCCCGGTGACCGACTCCCACGCCATGCACAGATCTTCCCCTTGGCGGCCGCTCTTTTCCTCGAGGTCCTTGAAAGCGACCTCTTGGTTACCCACGCTGACATAGTAGTCGGTGGCTCCTTTGAAGATCAGGATCTCGTTGCCGTGATCCCGGGAGGAAGCCGAGAAGAGGCCGAAAGCCTGCTTCAGATCGGTGTAAAAATTCAGGCAGATAGTAAAGCTCTCCATTTCTCGGCTCTGGCTGGGTTTCAGGAGAACGTAGGAGCTGAGAGAACGCGTTGGGAAGAGAAAAACCTGGTCCTGCAGATCTGACGGGGAGAAGAAGTGCCGTTATAACAGTAACCGAGTCGGACGGGACCTTTGGAGGTCATCTAGCCCAACCCCCTGCTCGCGCAGGAGACTTATACTAGGGATTCGAACAGCGGTGGGTTTCAAACATTTTTACTACCGGTTCTGTGGGCGTGGCATGGCTTGGTGGGCGTGGCTTAGTGGGTGGCAGGGGAAGGATACTGTAAAATCTCCATTCCCTCCCCAATCCAGAGGAAGGTTACTGCAAAATCCCCATTTCCTCCCGATCAGTTGGGACTCAGGAGGCAGAGTCAGGATTTTGACTAGCGGTTCTTCGAACTCCTCAAAATTTCCGCTACCGGTTCTTCAGAACTGGTCAGAACCTGCTGAAACCCACCTCTGGATTCGAACCGCTGAGCTGCCGACCTTTCCGATCGACAAGCTCAGCACCGTCTTAGCCACTTGAGCCACCTAGCCAGCCAAGCTTAAGGGGGGGTTTCCTGGCTGGACCACCCTCCCCTGCCAAATTTCCACTACAAATCCCATCCCTTTACCCGAACGCATCACTTACTTTTGGGCGCCACCGCTTCCGTGAAGCAGACGAGAAGGAGCAGCAAAAATATCTCCATTTTGTTGTTCTCGGGTTAAAAGAAAAAAAAGAAAAAGCCAGCCGGAGCAATCTGTGTGTGTTTGTTTGTGTTTGTGTGTGTGTATTTGTGTGTTTTGTGTGTATATACCTTGGTGTGCAACAAGGGAAAATGCCAACCCTCAGTCTTCCTCCGTCTGGAAGCAGATCTGAAGTCCTCGCAATTAATACTTTTCATGCTGGGTTAATAAGTAAGCCCGCGTGCCACGGCTGGGAAATCCAACCTTTGTTTTTCCAGGCTCAGGATTAGGGGCTTGGAGGTCTTTTAAGGTGGGGAAAAAGAGGCCGAATCAATATTTGCTTCCCAGTCTTTTGAAATCAATTATTTCCGAGCAGGGAGAGAGTTAAGTAACAGGGGTGGGGATCCCTGCCAAACCGGGTTGGGTAACCGAGTTTAAACATAAAATGATCAGGAACCGAGTTTAACGAACTGTCCATCGTTCGACAAGACTTAAAACTAGGAAGAAAAATAAAATAAAAATGAAGAAAATGTAAAAATAATAATAATTAAAAATAATAAAGACGTGAATTAAAAAAGAAAACAAGGAAGAAACTCAGAGGGGGGGGGGCTCCAGGGACCACTAGGTCTGTTTCTTCAAGTCCTCTTGAAGGTCCTTCCTGGTATGTTTCTAGTCCTCTTGAAGGTCCCACCTGGTATGTTTCTAGTCCTCTTGAAGGTCCCACCTGGTATGTTTCTAGTCCTCTTGAAGGTCCCTCCTGGTATGTTTCTAGTCCTCTTGAAGGTCCCACCTGGTATGTTTCTAGTCCTCTTGAAGGTCTCTCCTGGTATGTTTCTAGTCCTCTTGAAGGTCTCTCCTGGTATGTTTCTAGTCCTCTTGAAGGTCTCTCCTGGTATGTTTCTAGTCCTCTTGAAGGTCTCTCCTGGTATGTTTCTAGTCCTCTTGAAGGTCCCACCTGGTATGTTTCTAGTCCTCTTGAAGGTCCCACCTGGTATGTTTCTAGTCCTCTTGAAGGTCCCTCCTGGTATGTTTCTAGTCCTCTTGAAGGTCCCACCTGGTATGTTTCTAGTCCTCTTGAAGGTCTCTCCTGGTATGTTTCTAGTCCTCTTGAAGGTCTCTCCTGGTATGTTTCTAGTCCTCTTGAAGGTCTCTCCTGGTATGTTTCTAGTCCTCTTGAAGGTCCCACCTGGTATGTTTCTAGTCCTCTTGAAGGTCCCTCCTGGTATGTTTCTAGTCCTCTTGAAGGTCCCTCCTGGTACGTTTCTAGTCCTCTTGAAGGTCCCTCCTGGTATGTTTCTAGTCCTCTTGAAGGTCCCTCTTGGTATGTTTCTAGTCCTCTTGAAGGTCCCTCCTGGTACGTTTCTAGTCCTCTTGAAGGTCCCACCTGGTATGTTTCTAGTCCTCTTGAAGGTCCCTCCTGGTATGTTTCTAGTCCTCTTGAAGGTCCCACCTGGTATGTTTCTAGTCCTCTTGAAGGTCCCTCCTGGTATGTTTCTAGTCCTCTTGAAGGTCCCACCTGGTATGTTTCTAGTCCTCTTGAAGGTCCCTCCTGGTATGTTTCTAGTCCTCTTGAAGGTCCCTCCTGGTACGTTTCTAGTCCTCTTGAAGGTCCCTCCTGGTATGTTTCTAGTCCTCTTGAAGGTCCCTCTTGGTATGTTTCTAGTCCTCTTGAAGGTCCCTCCTGGTATGTTTCTAGTCCTCTTGAAGGTTCCTCCTGGTATGTTTCTAGTCCTCTTGAAGGTTCCTCCTGGTATGTTTCTAGTCCTCTTGAAGGTCTCTCCTGGTATGTTTCTAGTCCTCTTGAAGGTCCCTCCTGGTACGTTTCTAGTCCTCTTGAAAGTCCCTCCTGGTATGTTTCTAGTCCTCTTGAACATTCTTGTCCACTTGAAGGTGGCTCCTGGCATGATTCTAGTCCTATGTTCCTAGTCCTCGTGAAGGTCTCACCTTGGAATGTTTCTAGTCCTCCTGAAGGTCGCTCTCTGTGACAGCTTGTGCAGAACAGAGGATTACAAGGAAGCCACATTCTCACAACACGCTCCAACAACCGAAGGAATTGTTTCCTCTCCAAGAGGCCAAACTAAGTTAGGTAGTTTGATGTAACTTTTCTGTGGCTTAGACTGGATCATTAACTTCTCGAACCGAATAGTCACAGGCTGAATACCCGCGTTCAGCCAGTGGTGGTATGAAACCAACTGTTGGGAAGGGAAATCCATCTGGTTCAGTTCCAAACTGGGAGAAAGGAAGACTCTGGAAACGACACGGAGACCAATTGGAAAGAAGGTTTACTGATGAAGCAGCAGAACCACCCACAGCATGCGGTTCTGGGGCAGCTGAGCAAACGGTTGAACGAGTGGATGGATCTTCATAGGTTTCTGTGACTTTTGAAATTTGAACTGTTCTTGGGGTGGGGCAACAAAGGGGACTTGTGTTCTGAAAGGATGTTGGGCAATTCCTATCGTGGCTTAATGGCTTTTGTCCTGTGTTTGGATCTTTTGGGCGAGGGGCTGCTTGTTCTAATCCTACCATTCTGCCTTGGTTAGTGGTCAAACTTTGCTGCGAAGGAGTTTCGAAATATCCTTGTCTTGAATGGGTTTCCGGCTGGCAGCATTTTGCTTTGCTTATGAATTGAGCCATCTAGACAGTCAGCTTTCTTTCTTTCTTTTTCTTTCTTTCTTTTTCTTTCTCTTTTCTCTTAATTTCTTCCTTCCCTCCTTCCTTCCTTTTCTTTCTTTCCTCTTAATTTCTTTTTTCTTTCTTTCTTTCTTTCTTTCTTTTTCTCTATCTTCTTAATTTCTTTCTTTCCTCTTTCTTTCCTCTTAACTTCTTTCTTTCTTCCTTCCTTCCTTCCTTCCTTTCCTTCCTTCCTTTCCTCTTAATTTCTTTCTTTCTTTCCTCTTAATTCCTTCCTTGCTTCTTTCCTTCCTTCCCTCCCTCCCTCCCCCTTCCTTCCTTCCTTCCCTCCCTCCCTCCCCCCCTTCCTTCCTTCCTTCCTTCCTTTTTCTTTCAGCTGTTTTATCTCCTTAAGGGCTGGCATCTGCTGTGGGCTATTAAGAAAGATAATGGATGTGGGGGGTGGTGGTGTTGCTTCCTGCCTCTAAAAACAAGTTTCTCTATTTCTCCCTTTGGGGAAATAAAATATTCTGCCTTTTTTTTAAAAAAAAATTCCCAAAATATTTCACTCTTCTGGGCTGGGAAAGTTGAGAGTTTGGCGATGGTCCCTCCTGCGGGGTTTTTATAATTTTTTTTGTGCGCTTAGGGTGGAGAGCGGCGTTTAGAGGCGCTCCCTTCGTTTTGTCTTGCCCGCCGTTCTTCTACACGTGGGAATTCCCGGCCGGCTGGTTCCGGGGCAAAGCAAGCACGTGGGAACGGGGCGTTTGCACCTCCCTTGCCTTTCTCGCAGGTAGTGATCGTGGGTTTAAATGCAGTCCGTCCAAAGGGCAACGGTCGCCCTTTGTGTGCATGCTTGCAAAGGCAGATTGGGGGAGCAACGAGTGGGGGGCGCAAATCTTGCAAATTGGGGTGAAGAAGGGGGGGCACGGGCACGGCCCTTCTCGGGTCAGCGACGGTCGTTTGAAATCCCAGCCCCCAGGTCAGCCGGGGACACGGACACACACTCACACACCACTGGCGTTTATTTTTAGGCACTTTTGCAAGGCGGAAGCTTGCAAAAAAACCCCGAGAGGTTATTTTGCTTTTTTCTCTCGCCTCGACTGCAATTGCTGGGGTCGACCACAAGGGGGCGGACGAATGCCAAAAATGCTATCTATCTATCTATCTACCTATCTATCTATCTATCATCTTTTTCTTTCTTTCTTTCCTTCCTTCCTTCCTTTCTCCTTCCGTCTCTCCATTTCTTTTCCTTCCTTCCTTTTCTTCTTTCCTTCCTTTCTTCCTCCTTCCATCTCTCCATTTCTTTTCCTTCCTTTCTTTCCTTCTTTTCTTCTTCTTTCCTTCCTTTCCTCCTCCTTCCATCTCTCCATTTCTTTTCCTTCCTTCCTTTACTGCTTTTCTTCTTCCTTCCTTTCTTTCTCCTTCCATCTCTCCATTTCTTTTCCTTCCTTCCTTTCCTTCCTTTCTTCTTCTTTCCTTCCTTTCTCCTTCCGTCTCTCCATTTCTTTTCCTTCCTTCCTTTCCTTCCTTCCCTTTTTACTCTAACCATTCCTTCGTCAAATGAGGAGTACCAGCAGAACCTAGGTATCCATCGATGCAGGATACTTTAATTTAAATTCTTGCACCGAGCAGAAGTTAGACTGGATGGCCTCAAGGATTCCTTATTGCTTCCAACTTTCTTTCATCATCTCTCTATCTCTCTCTATCACCTCCATCTCTCTTTCTCTCTTCCTCTTCTTATCTTCTGTTCTTTTCTCTCTGTGGACTTCAACTCCCAGAATTCCCCAGCCAGGGTGCTTTCAGATGGGTGGACTTCAGTTCCCAGAATTCCCCAGCCAGCATGCTTTAAGATGGGTGGACTTCCACTCCCAGAATTCCCCAGCCAGGGTGCTTTCAGATGGGTGGACTTCAGTTCCCAGAATTCCCCAGCCAGCATGCTTTAAGATGGGTGGACTTCCACTCCCAGAATTCCCCAGCCAGGGTGCTTTCAGATGGGTGGACTTCAGTTCCCAGAATTCCCCAGCCAGCATGCTTTAAGATGGGTGGACTTCCACTCCCAGAATCCCCCAGCCAGCATGCTTTAAGATGGGTGGACTTCAGCTCCCAGAATTCCCCAACCAGCATGCTTTAAGATGGCTGGACTTCAACTCCCAGAATCCCCCAGCCAGCATGCTTTAAGATGGCTGGACTTCAACTCCCAGAATCCCCCAGCCAGCATGCTTTAAGATGGGTGGACTTCAGCTCCCAGAACATGCTGGCTGGGGAATTCTGGGAGTTGAAGTCCAGCCATCTATAAAGTTGCCAAGGTTTAGAAACACTCTCATACAATATTATTCTTCTTTCTAACATTGTCCCCTTTCCGTGCAGTGTACCCCAAACCACTTACCAAGCCATAAATCCATTCTTCTTTTCAGCCCTGGCAGGACGGATGGCATCAGCGCTGCCCCCCAATTTCTCTTGGGTCGTCTCAGGCCTGTTGGCTGGGCTGGCTATGCCCCGGCTCCCTGCTCACTACCAGTATATGCATGACCATGGGATCCGGCACCTGGTATCGCTAACCGAGCGGAGCCCGCCTTACCACGACACCTGCCCGGGCATCCAAGTGCACCGTCTACGCATTGCCGACTTCTGCTCCCCCTCGACCGAACAGATCCAGCGGTTTCTGCAGATTGTGGAAGACGCCAATGCCAAGGGGGAGGTAAGGGGGTTTTGGGTATCTCATTATGGGTGTGTCACCCCTGCGAGGTAGGCCTGTCCAAGAAACGGACATGGCAAAGATTTCTAAGAACATTACAGTTCTCAGCTTGTTAGTTTTAAGACGGGTGGACTTCAACTCCCAGAATCCCCCAGCCAGCATGCTTTAAGATGGGTGGACTTCAACTCCCAGAATCCCCCAGCCAGCAGGCTTTAAGATGGAAGGACTTCAACTCCCAGAATTCCCCAGCCAGCATGCTTTAAGATGGATGGACTTCAGCTCCCAGAATTCCCCATCCAGCCTCCTTTAAGATGGGTGGACTTCCACTCCCAGAATTCCCCATCCAGCCTCCTTTAAGATGGGTGGACTTCCACTCCCAGAATCCCCCAGCCAGCATGCTTTAAGATGGGTGGACTTCAACTCCCAGACTAAGAGCCACGCTGACTGGAGAATTCTGGGAGTTGAAGTCCACACCTTTAGGGTTTTTAAAAAAAACATTATTTTGGACAGTACCGATAGTCCCCAAGTTACAACGATTCATTTAGTGACTGGTTTTATATTCATTTTCATTTTATATTTCTTTCTCACCGTTTTTTGCTTTTCTCTTTGCTTTGCTTTTTCCATTTGCTCGCCTTCATTTTTATCTTCCTTTTTTAAAAAAAAAAAAAGTCGTAATGAATATTACACTGAAAAACCAACAAAAGGAAATAGAACCTTTGACATGCGGGTTTTTTTTTTTTTCCCTTTGTCAGGCTGTGGCTGTTCACTGTTTGCTGGGCTTCGGACGGACAGGAACCATGTTGGCCTGTTACCTTGCCAAGACCCACAAAATCGCCGGAGTGGACGCCATCCAAAAAATCCGCCAGCTGCGGCCGGGCTCCATCGAGACTTACGACCAGGAGAAAGCCGTCATCCAATTCTACCAACGTACAAAGTAGCCGCGGGAAAGGACGAGAATTTGCCCGTGTGAAAGTACGCAACGATTGTGTCTCTTCCAGCTCCTTTCGGGGGTGGGCGGGTGGAGAAAAATAAACTAGCTTTAGAGAGAGAGAGTGGATCCAGCCGGGGATCCAGTCCAATTGGAATCCCAGACATACCTTTATCCCTTTATCGTATCTGTCGGCTCTCTCCGAGTTGTTGTTGTTAGTTGCGAAGTCATGTCCGACCCATCGCGACCCCATGGACCACGTTCCTCCAGACCTCCCTGTCCTCTACCATCCTCCGGAGTCCATTGAAGCTCACGCCGACTGCTTCGGTGACTCCATCCGGCCACCTCCTTCTCTGCCGTCCCCTTCGTCTTCTTTTGCCCTCCATCGTTCCCAGCATTGGGCTCTTCTCCAGGGAGTCCTTCCTTCTCCTTAGGTGGCCAAAGGATTTGAGTTTCGTCTTCAGGATCTGGCCTTCTAGAGAGCAGTCAGGGTTGATCTCCTCTAGGACCGACCGGTTGGATGGCCTTGCAGTCCAAGGGACTCACGGGAGTCTTCTCCAGCACCAGAGTTCAAAGGCCTCCATCCTTTGGCCTTCTCAGCCTTCCTTATGGTCCAATCTCTCCGAGTTAGTTGACATTAACTTTTTTTTTTTTCCCCAAGAGTGAAGCATTTACAGCTCCGGTGCCGTTTTGCAAAACTTAAAGCTCCATCCCACCGTTGAAAAAGAGCCTCCTTTGTAAACCTGGCCCGTTGTGTCTTTGGATGGAGGAAAAGTTAAATATTAGGAGGGAAATGATTCAAGACTGTACGAGAAAATCTTGAATGTTAAGGTTTAGAATCTCGAGTTTCAGGGAGGGAAAGTTTCTGGTTACGTTTCTGAGCTTGACGATAAAGAAAGCCATTCTAATAATAATAATAATAATTAATAAAAAATACCAGATAATGTTTCTGCCTGCCAGGTTATTTGTTTACTTATTTGCAGGTTGTCCTTGGCCGTCATAAGGCTCGCGAGTCGTCGCGGTCGTTAAGCGGGTCGCCATGTGATAAGGACTGGTTTTGTGACCTCGGTTGTTTAAAAAAAAAAAAAACCGCAGCGGTTGTTAAATGAACAAGGTGGGCATTCAGTGAATCCGTTTTATCCAATTTATTGACAACGGCCCTGAAAACCTCGGACTTACGGCCGTTTTTCACCTTTATGACCGATGCAGCGATTTTGATCACGGGATCGAAATTTGGATGCAGGGCAATGGATTCGTATTTATGATGGTTGCAGTGTCCCACGTGATTCTCTCTTGCGACCTTCTGACAAGCAACGGGGAGGCCCGATTCGCTTAACAACCGTGTGACTGACTTAACAACTGCAGGCATTCAACTTAGCAACCCGGGCAAGGAAGGTCGTAAAACGAGGCAAAACGCGCTTAACACATGTCTCGCTTAGCGATGGAAATGGGCTCAATGGTGGCCGTAAGTCGATGAACAATGGGTGGAAACTGATCAAGGAGAGATTCAACCTGGAAATAAGGAGAAATTTCCTGACCGTGAGAACAATCAACCCATGGAAGAGAAGTTGCCTTCGGAAGTTGTGGGAGCTTCATCCCTGGAAGCTTTCAAGAAGAGACTGGACTGCCATCTGTCAGAAATGGTGTAGGGTCTCCTGCTTGAGTGGGGGGTTGGACTAGATGACCTACAAGGTCCCTCCCAACTCTTAATCTCTAAAATGATAGATTAAGACCTGGAGGCTAAAACATACGATGAACAGTTTGCAGGAACTGGGCCTAGTTTGCAGAAAGTCTAGTGAAGAGAAGGACCAGGAGGAGACCTGATAGCAGTCTTGGGCCCGGGGTTGGACTAGATGACCCATAAGGTCCCTTATCTCTTGTTAAATCTGTTATCTATAAATTACAGAAAGCACATCCTTGCTGTTTACCGCCTAATCTAATGCAATGAAAACATTTCCCCCCCCTCCACACACACACACACATCCTTCCTTAACTTCTGGGTCTGCCCATCCCCAGCCAGGATTATGGGCCATGGTGCTCCTACCCAGAGGAACTGGACCGTTCCACTCAAGGCTAATCTCACCCCCACCCCCCACCCCCACTCCCAGCCCTGGGATCAAAACGTTTCACGGCTGAAATCCCAGCCACAAAAGAGAACCACAAATCTTCCGCCTGGGAGGGGATTAAATCTGAGAAATTCTACACTCCCCACTCCAACCCCAAGTAGAATTTTGCCCCCCCCTCCCTGAATTTGGGAGGGGGGGTTTCAGCTCTTTGGAAGAAATCAGCCCCATTTCCCACTCAGCTGCTGGGATTGCATCATCGAGCAATTTTTTTAAAAAAGTTTTTTTTTTATTTTAAACACGTTAAAACGAACACAAAACAAACAACGCTTACATACATCTCCTTTTTCTCTTGTTAACAGCTCATTTAAGGTGATCCTTTCTTACTATTTACATATATTCTAACTTTATCTTAATTTTTTTAAATAATCTTGGCGGCGCAGCAGACTAAAGTGCTGTTAAATAGCACCACCTGCCTGCAATTACTGCGAGTTCGAATCTCACCAGGCTCAAGGTTGACTCAGCCTTCCATCCTTCCGAGGTAGGTAAAATGAGGACCCGGATTGTGGGGGCAATAAGTTGATTTTGTATAAAAAAAAGAACACCGCTTGGGGGGGGGGGGGCGAAAGGCCTGCTAGGCAGGTATATACAAAAGTACGAAGGCTATTGCTTAACGCATTGTAAGCCGCCCTGAGTCTCCGGAGGAAGGGCGGCATATAAATCGAACCAATAAATAAATATATAAATAATCTAATTTCCTTTATATCGACTACTCTTTACTTCGATCTTCAACGCATGCAAGCAACATTATCACAAAAACAAACAACGAAGTATTATTTCACTTCCCCCTTTTTTTCCTTTATTCCTTTTTTTTTCTTTTCGTTTTTCCTTTTCTCCCACCAATCGTACCATCTGTACCATACTCTAAAATAACCTGTGTCCTCTCTTTCCTTAAGTTCCTTTGTAAGCTTGTCCATCTCTGCGCATTCGAGGATTATTATTTTTTTTTTAATTAAGTCCTCTTCTGTTGGTGGGCATTCCTTCTTCCAGTTTTGCGCCTATATTATGCGAGCTGCTGTTAATATATGGAGTGTTAAATATTGTATTTCTTTTGTGTAATTTTCTGTTGGAATCCCTAGTAGAAATTGCTCTGGCTCTCCTTTTTACTGGTTTCTGTATTACCTCCTCTAGAAGTTTTTTAACTTTGGCCCAAACATCGAGCAATTTTTTTTGCGGGGTGGGGGGCGATGGTCCCATCAGAGCCCCCCACCCCACCCCAAGCCTTGGATATCAATGTTAGATCAACAGGAAGGAAGGAAGGAAGGAAAAGAAAGACCTGGAGGAAAGGAAGGAAGGAGGGAAAGAGGGAGGGAGGAGAATTGGAGAAGGAAGAGTAGGAAGGAAGGAGAGAATTGGAAGAGGAAGAGAGGAGGGAAGGAAGGAAGGAAGGGGAATTGGAAGAGGGAGGGAGAAAGGAAGGAAGGAGAGAATTGGAAAGGGAAGAGGGAGGGTAGATGGATGGCAGAGTGGGAGATTGGGAGGGACAGAAAAAGGGAAGGAAGGGAAGGGAAAGAAAAGAAAAGGAAGGAGAATTGGAGAAGGGGGAGAGAGAAAGGAAGCAAGGAGGAATTGGAAGGGGAAGAGGGAAGGAGGATGGATGGATGGGAGATTGAGGAAGGAGAGAAAAGGAAGGAAGGGAAGGAGGTCCCTTCTGGTTGCAGCAATAACTGTTGTGGACCAAGAGGGCAGATTTGACTCTAGGGCTGCCTGGGGCCAATCCTGCATTTTAGAATAGAATAGATTAACAAGAGTTGGAAGGGACCTTGGAGGTCTTCTAGTCCAACCCCCTGCTTAGGCAGGAAACCCTATAAACCACTTCAGACAAATGGTTATCCAACATCATCTTAAAAACTTCCAGTGTTGGAGCATTCACAACTTCTGGTGGCAGGCTGTTCCACTGATGAATTGTTCTCCCTGTCAGGAAGTTTCTCCTTAGTTCTAAGTTGCTTCTCTCCTTGGTTAGTTTCCATCCGTTGCTTCTTGTCCTGCCCTCAGGGGCTTTGGAGAATAGCTTGACTCCCTCTTCTTTGGGGCAGCCCCTGAGATATTGGAAGACTGCTATCATGTCTCCCCTAGTCCTTCTTTTCATCAGACTAGACATACCCAGTTCCTGCAACTTCTTCGTATGTTTTAGCCTCCAGTCCCCTAATCCTCTTTCTTGCTCTTCTCTGCTCTTCTTTCCAGAGTCTCCACATCTTTTTTACATTGTGGTGTACATTTTAGCTCTTCCAGAATTCAGAGGGGTGTGTGTGTGTGTGTGTGTGTGTGTGTGTGTGTGTGTGTGTGTGTGTGTGTAATGAATAAAACACCAGTCCTTCTTTTCCTACGTTGCCCTAAAAATCCATCCCTGTTTGGGCCCAGTGGGAATCAAGTACCGGCAGGCCCCCCCCAGCGCAGCCTCTCCGGGGAGGGATCCGGTGTCTCCTGCGCAGAGACCTGGATTATTTTAAAAGCCCCCTTCAAGCCGTATCTTGTCTCCACCTCTCCAAGGTGCTGATTATAAAAGGAAGGAGGAGGGGGGGATAATCTCGTATTTTGGGATACCCTCAGCCCAGGAATGTTGGCTTCCTGCCTCGGGAGGTTTGGGGTGGGGGTGGGAGGGCCAAAAAAACCGAAGGAAACGGGTCTGGGTGGGGCTTGGAAGCAACAGGTGGGGTATTAAATGACTTCGTTGTATGGCTCCTTGCATTTGGTCACGGTGCATCCGTGGTGGTGGGAGGGACGGGATCGCCACAATGCATTATCATGGCCTGCTCTGGGAAGGAAGAGAAAAGAGAGGGAGAAGAAAGAAAAGAGAAGAAAAAGAAAGAGGGAGGGAGGGAGGGAAAAGGAAAAGGAGGGGAGGAAGGAAATGAAGGGAGGAAAAGGGAGGAAAAAAGAAGGAAGGAAGGAAAAGGGGAAAGGAAAAAAGGAGGAAGGAAGGAAACGGGGAGAGGAAAAGAGGAGAGGAAAGAAGGAAAAAAGGAAGGAAGGAAAAGGAGAGGAAAAAGGAGGAAGGAAGGAAGGAAGGAAAAGGAGAGGAAGGAAGGAAAAGGAGAAGGAAGGAAGGAAGGAAGGAAAGGGAGAGGAAAAAAGGAGAAGGAAGGAAGGAAAAGGGGAGAGGAAAAAAGGAGGAGAGAGGAAGGAAGGAAAAGGAGAAGAAAAGGAAGGAAGGAAGGAAAAGGGGAGAGGAAAAAAGGAGGGAGAAAGGGAGGAAAAAAGGGAAGGAAAAGGAGAAGTAAAGGAAGGAAGGAAAAGGGAAGAGGAAAAGAGGAGGAAGGAAGGAAGGAAAAGGAGAAGGAAGGAAGGAAAAGGGGAGAGGAAAAGAGGAAGGAAGAAAAGGAAGAGAAAAGAGGAGGAAAGAAGGAAGAAGGAGAAGGAAGGAAAAAGGGAAGGAAGGAAGGAAAAGAGGAGAGGAAAAAAGGAGGAAAGAGGAAAAGGAAGAGAAAGTAGGAGGAAGGAAGGAAGGAGAAGGAAAAGGGGAAGGAAGGACTACTGAAACATGAAAAAGTACCGTGTACTTTTGCCCCAAACGAAAGGGTTCAACTCCCAGAATTCCCCAGCCAACCCTTTCTTTAAGCCGCTGGTGACCCTTTTCATTGATGTGTGTGTGTGTGTGTGTTTGTTTCATTTATACTTCCTACATGTTAACCAAGCACCCCACTTCATTTCAGCTGCGGCGGTTTGCAACCTTTAGCCATTTTCCAAAATGTGGGGGAATTCTGGGGACTCGAAGTCCACCGGCCTTAAAAGTTGCTGAAAGTTGAGAAAGAAAAAAACAAACAAAACATTTGATTTAGTGGAACCGCTCCAGAATTTCTGCCCTCCCCCTCCCCGTGGGAAGGGGGAAAAAAACTACACTTCCCAGACACCTTTGCGACATAAAACCCCTCCCCCTCCCCAGGTACCAAGACACGCCCCCTCCCTTTCCATCTCCCCCCCCTCCCTCCCCACCTTTTAAAGCACCCAGGTCCTGCCTTTGTCCTCCCGGCGATTGGTCCATTTGGAAGGCGCAAGGAGCCCTTTTGGGCACGCGATTGGCCGTTGCCCTGGGCAACCAAGAGGCTGGGGGAGTGGGGGGGTGAGTGAGTGGGTGGGAGGGAGTGGGGGGAGCAAAGCCCCCGCCCCCTCCATTGTGTTGGGAAGTTTTCTCCCTTGGACGGGATGGAGTTTCCACTTTTTTGAGCGCTCCGGTTAGTTTCTAGAACCGGCAGAAAGCGAAGCCGCGGAGCAAACAAATGCGCAAAAAAAGAGGATTGGGTTTGCGCTTCGGAGCAGCGGCGGAGTAAATTGCACGGAGCGCAAAAGCGGCCGGGCGCCCGCGGGCGCCGCGTTGCAAAAGGGCGCACGGAGCGCCAAGTTAGCCCCCCTCCTGCGGCGCTTGCAGAGACCGTGGATGGCTGCGGCGGGTCGGATTCGGTG
Organism: Pituophis catenifer annectens; assembly: GCF_029215685.1. Classification (NCBI taxonomy): domain Eukaryota; kingdom Metazoa; phylum Chordata; class Lepidosauria; order Squamata; family Colubridae; genus Pituophis; species Pituophis catenifer. The sequence goes on from NW_027256890.1 coordinate 21,355,145, forward strand.
GCTGTCCGGACCGGACCGAGAGCCCTGGCCGGGAGTGGGCATCTCCCGGTGGAAGCAAGCAGGTAAGATTCCCCCGCCCCCCAGCAGCGATCCTAATCCCTCTGAGCTTCGTGTGAACCACCAGACCCGTGCAAAACCTCGCTTATGCAAAGAAACTCGCGTGTTTGCCTGACCTTTGGGGGGGGGGGGAAGGGGCTAAAACCCGGGTTTAAGCGTCTCATCCATCCCAGAGACGGAAAGAAGCAGATTTCCCCGAGATTTCCCTAAATTTTGGAGCAGTAGCGTCCGCCGCCTCAATGAGGACCAGTCTCTTGAAATGCCTCCTTAGGGCTAGCTGGCCGCTTCAGCCGGACTCCTGGAGTGGGTTGATTGATTTCCCACGGAGCTATCGAGAAGTGTAGCCACGCAAGTGGGATCACGAGAGACATCGGGGTGGGTGGGAATTGTATCCGACGTAACTCCGTTCACACGAACGCATTCGCACCTGCTTTCTCCGCTTCCCTGCATCCCCGCAGCCCGTTTTGTTTGCTTGTGGTTGAAACTTTGTTTATTATGAAATGTATCCGCCCTCCCCATCTCGACTTGGAAGCTGCTTAGTCGGGGTCAAATCATAAAGATAAAAAAAAGCATTAAAAAGCATTTTAGCCGTCAAGAGGCTGCCCTTTTATTTATTTATTTATATTTATTGTATTTTATTTATTTATGCATTGCCTTTATAGAAGTCCTGCCAAATAGATCAGATTTATTTATTTAACGTTATGCCCAACGTGGCACTGGATCTCCTTGTACCAAAGAATGAACCCACCTTCGCTTATCTAAAGAGGTTGGGTGAATTTATTGGGCCCCTGCTAGAATTCCCATATTTTCCTCCTCCTCCTCCTCCAGAAACCCTGGACTACAATTCCCATTGCTCCTTCCAGCCCCCAGTCTGACTTGCGTCCTCCTAGGTTTAAAAAAACTCCCAGGAAAAGGGACTAAGAGAGGATGGAGAGAAGAAGAAGAAGAAAAAAAAAATCCTGATTTTTCAGGACCATTGTTTTGCAAAACAAAAATTATTATTATTATTATTATTATTATTATTATTATTATTATTATTATTATTATTATTATTTAATCTTTAGTGAGATTCACAGCCTTTGAGGCTGGTTAATAGCTCAGCAGCTCGAGTCCTAACTAAGGACCTAGGAACTGTTAAGGTATCATCGGAGGATGTAAGCTGTTCCAAGTAAGTCAAAAACTTATTATTATTATTATTATTATTATTATTATTATTATTATTATTTAATCTTTAGTGAGATTCACAGCCTTTGAGGCTGGTTAATAGCTCAGCAGCTCGAGTCCTAACCAAGGACCTAGGAACTGTTAACCGGGACTTGCAAATTGAAGTCGAGTGACTGTGGAAAAAGAAATCGTGTGTTGTCCCGATTGTCATTGGAGCCCTTGGAGCAATACCCAAAGGGCTACCCCGCTATTTAGAAATTCTAAATTTACCCAACTTGAACATTTTGACTCTACAAAAAACCACCTTACTCGGAACAGCTGACATCCTATTATTTGCATTTGGAAATTGACCCAAGGAAGCGGAAATTGGCACACCTTTTTGTTCCTTGAAATTTGAACAGAAACATGAAATTTTACACCTCCCGTTGGCAACAGCCAGAAAAGGATGGCTTAGCGAGGGGCCCAGGAGGAAGGGGGCGAGATCTTCCCTTATAGGTAGTAGGTGCCTGCTAGGGTTCCCCCTTAAAAGTGGGGTGAATGCTGTAAGGGATGAAATCACTTTGTTGTATCACTTCCTTGAGTTTGGGCAGCTATAGAAATTGGAGAAATAAAATAAGTGTTTTTAAAAAGACCCCTCTGGTCTCTTTTTTTGCATCTAAAACATATATGTCTCATTTTCTTTCCTTTTCATTCATCCAAAGTGGTTTTAAAAAAAAAAAATGAAAAAGGATAAAATTACCAAATCGAGTTTTTTTAATTGGGATACTAAGTTTTTTACTAAATCAAGTTGGATTTAATGAACGTTGGGGGGTTTATTTCACAGCCAGTGTGGTGTGGCTGCTGGAGTAAATTCATTTTTTTTCAGGAAAAAAAGTCTTTTTTTTTCCTTTTGAAAAATGCCCGTATCTGTTCCTTTGAAAGCCTGCAATGGAATAACTTAAAATTCAGGTGAATCTTCCAAAGTGGAATTCGCTTTAACTGCTAGAAAATTTACACAGGATATTTTATCTTCAGCAGCAAATAATGCAAATTTAATACACAAAATAGCCAGCCGAAAGGCACCTGCTTCGGTCATTCTTAATTTGGTAATTCCACTTCTTTCTTGTGAAATTAGCACATTACAAGTTGAAATTCTTGCTCTTTCTAGTTGTAAAAGGCTGCTGGGAAGATGGTCTTTGAGAATAATTTTTTTAAAAAACTGTGCGAGAAAATGTTGGCAAAATTTGCAAATGTATTTGCATTTACCTGCTAAATTTGCCATTGACCCCAAAGTTGATCACTCGTGGCTCGGCCTACCCTACCTTGCAGGGTTCTTGTGAGGATAAAATATAGAGGGCGAGGACCGTTTCCCAGGTTAAGCTGCTTACAAGAGGCCTGTCCAGTTTAACAGAAGGATTTATTTGCGCTAATTTTCAAGCTGGGAGCAAGCCTATTATTGGATGCTCTCAGCTCTGCGGTTTAATCTGAATTTCCCTGCCTTCTCCCTTAAAGGAATATTTTTTTTTAAATAATTTTTCCCAGCTGGTCCTAAAAGTTTTGTAGTTTTTCCTAGTGCAAAACGCTACAGAGTGGGCCAGAGGCTTTGATTATGTGTTGTGTGTGCAGAGGTCAAAGAAGTGGAAATTATCCACTTCTTTTTAATGGAGCTGAATGGAAAATTACCCTGTGATTGGCTTGTTTTTCTAAAGTTTAATGCAGCCAGGGATGGAGGCTGGACCAATTTTGCAGAAAGAAAAGGAAATTCACGTGGTTTAAAAAAAAAAAAAAAACAGAAATGGAGCTTGAAGTAAAATTTAATTCAAACAGGCCTACACCCAAGACAAAAAAAAAAAAAAAAGGTTCCTAAGGGGAGAAAGACAGGGGAAAAACAATTGGTAAAAATCAGAGGAATGAAAGGAGATGAAATGGGGAGTGGGGGGGAATTAAATCCCTGCTTATTATATTCAAGCGCAGGATGATGGTCCCGTTAACCAGGTTAGTTCTAAACTCGTGGGGAATTTGGGAGTTGAAGTCCACAGGTCTTAAAAGTTGCCAAAGTTGGACATCCTTGGATTAAAAGCCATTGTTTAAATTTTAAAGTGTCTTTCCAAAACAAGGGAGAAATAGCTATTTTAGTTCACCCGTCCATACTGGGTTTTCTTCGGAACGACAATAAGTTTACGAAAGTTTTAAAAAAGGGAGAGTCCGCCTCCACAAATCTTTGTAAGAAGATTCTCCATTTATTCCTCTTTTCTTTCCTTTTGCAAACTTCGCTCCACCCATTCAGGTCAATGCTGAAGGAGAAATTTCCCACCGAAAAATGCTGCAGGATTTCCACGGGCCGATCTGCGGAAGGCGATGAAAAGCGGGGTTCGGGGGCGAGACCACCCCACGTTGCAGGCGTCTCCGCAAGGCTGCGTTGAAAATCCAGTGTGGGCTTGGCGCACAAGGACGGTGTGATTTGCGGGCTGGCATCCTCCTTCCCTTTCCCTTAGAGGTCGCTCCCCAAATATCCCGTGCTGGGGGGTCTCCGTAGAGCGGTCGTCCTACTCAACGTTGGGCCTGGGTAGCTGTGCTATGAATTGGTTGCTGAGACTTGCCTGCGTTACCCTGGTCTGCAGCAGCCTTGCTGAAGGTAAGCTGGTTTCCTAGACGGGAAAGGGGGGCTGGGGATTCGCCCGGGGACCCCCGTTGAAACGGAGAATAAAAGTTCCATGGTTCGAGATTGAAACCTGGTGAATATATTGGAGAACATTTAACTAAAATGAAAGGAATGAGAAAGGAATTGGGCGAAAGAGGCTATAATATTGATAATTGTCAAAGGATCAGCATTATTATTAACTGGAATGAATGGAAAGATGCCATTACAAAGATTAATCAAGTGCCCACTCCTCAACGCACAGTGGATCATGTATGCAGAATTTTAACCGAAGAAGAGGCATTTATGCTTGCCACACCACATTTGAGAGTATACACCATGGAAGACAAGATCCAGTCACCTCTAATTAATTACAGTTTCCCCAGGGGGGCAACGAAGCTGATTCACGCTTCGACAGGGTCAACGCAAAGTCCCCTTGTAACCTCTCAGCTCTGTGCTTTGCCAGTAACATGCGGGTAATTCTTAAAACAGAAGCCCCTTAGAGAGGAATTGGGACACTATTTTGGTCCAAAAGCAAGCTCAGGGAGGCCTCCAAAAGTGAGGTAGAAAAACAGAAGCTCCCTTTTCCCCTCGAAGGAATTTTGACAATAATTTGATTCAGAAAGCAGATTCAGATAGTGAGGAGGTTGGGGAGGAACATGGGCCAATCCTGGAGTCTGGGGAAGGCTCTGACGAGGGCTCTGTGTCGGAGGCAGAGAGGGGGTCAGGGCCGTCTGACAGTTATCAGCTGCCTTCGGAGTCGGACATCAGTGAGACAGAGGAACAGCTGGAGCCTGTTCCCAGTGTGCCCATGGGCAGAGCTGCCAGACGAAGGGAAAAGCTAAAGAACAAGGGTCGACTCAGGAGTAAAGCCACAGGTGGACGATGAATGGCCCATCCCAGAGGGAATAAAAGCGGAGCGAAAGGGGAAGGGGAGTTTGCAGGAGACAATTCGTTCACTTAATTGGTTCTCCGAGACGCCTTGCTAAGTTTTGAAGATATCGACCTGGCAGCTCTCCAAACCAGATAAGGTCTGTGACTGTAAATTCTCCCTTGAAAGACTTTGCTGGGTGTGAATGAGAAGAATTCACCGTAACTTAATAAAAATTGTGTTTTTTTTATCGGGACAAGGAATCTGCTTCATGGGAAGCCTAGGTCAGAACAGCAAGCTCAGGGCAGCCTCCAAAAACGAGGCAGAAAAACGGACGCCTCAAAAAGGCTGGGCTTCAGACGGGCTAATCGTCCTTCCTCTCAATTTTATTCCCAGCAGGTAACAGCAAAGCAGAACCTCGCACAGTGGTCGGCCGCAAAGGAGAGAGCGCCCTCCTGCGCTGCAACCTGCTGAAGCCGGACGAGACCAGCCCCCCACTCTACGTCATTGAGTGGGTGCGATTCGGTTTCTTGCTTCCTATCTTCATCAAATTCGGGCTGTATTCCCCGCGGGTGGATCCGGACTACGTTGGTGAGTGAGTTGTGGCGGACGTTCAACGGGGAAAGCTTTCCCCTGGTTTGGGATGGGTGGCACAGCCTGGGACGACACCTGAATCTTTGTCCTGAATCATCAGTTTAGTTTTAATATTATTTTAATAATATCTGTTTTAGAGGGGACAGACACTTGTCTGGAATTTTATAGGATCTCTTGCTTGAACAGGGGGTTGGTCTAGAGGGGTCAGCAACCTGTGGCTCTGGAGCCGCATGTGGCTCTTTTCCTCCTCTGCTGCGGCTCCCTGTCACTCAAAATGTGCAACACCCGCCGGCACACGATTTATTGAGCTTTTCAACCCCCGGTAGGCCAACCGTGGATAAATCCAAGAAAAGGAAAGTTTCAGAAGAAAACAGAATGTTTAATTCGACTACATGTGCTAGTTTTGTGGCCGCTCAAGAAATAAGTCAGGCACGGGAAGGGTTTTGTGGCTCCCGGTGTTTTCTTTTCTGTGGGAAACGGGTCCAAATGGCTCTTTGAGTGTTTAAGGTTGAAGACCCGTAGTCTAAACACTCAAAAGAGCCATTTGGACCCATTTCCCACAGAAAAGAAAACATCGGGAGCCACAAAACCTGGGTGGGCGTGGCCAAATTGACATCACTCACTCCCACCAGTCACATGACCTCCCCCTAGCCACACCTGCCCAGCTAGTCGTTAGGGTGGAGAACCGGTTGTTAAAAAACACCATTAACCACAAAACCCTTTTGACATCTCTCTGTCCCTCCCTCCCCTCTCTCTCTCTCTCTCCCCCCCCTCCCCCCCCCCCGTATTTCTCTGTCTCTGCCCTGGCTTCTCCATCCCCCGCTGTCCCCTTACCTTCTCAGGCCAGGCAAGGAGTGACTGGGAGGGGAGGGCGAGGGGCAGGGCCAGCCAGTGATGGGATCACCCAACAGGGAGCCACAGCAGAGGGCCCAAAGAGCCACATGTGGCTCCGGAGCCGCAGATTGCTGATGCCCGGTCTAGACCAGGGGTCTCTAACCTTGGCAACTTTTAAGACTTGTGGACTTCAACTCCCAGAATTCCCCAGCCAGGTTGTTTTTTTTCCCCCACTTTGCTGAAGTCAAGATATATTATGCTTAACTGCATACCCACCATCTATTAAGAAAGTTACCCTGCATGACTGACTGACAGGAATTCTGGGAGTTGAAGTCCACAAGTCTTAAAGTTGCCAAGGTTGGAGACCCCCTGGTCTATCTAGAAGACCTCCAAGGTGCCTTCCGAATCCTGTTAAACCGGTAGCCCCCCGACCAAAATTTATGTTGCTGAGCAAGACCATGGTTAAGTGAGTTTTGCCCCGTTTTAACGACCTTCCTTGCCACAGTTGTTAAGCGAATGACGGCTCTTATTAAGTCAGTCACACGGTTGTTAGGGGAATCTGGCTTCCCTGTTGACTTTGCTTGTCCGAAGGTCGCAAAAGGAGATGACGTGACACACCAGGACACCGCAACAGTCATAAATGTGAGTCAGTTGCCAAGCATCTGAACTTTAGATCACGGGGAGACTGCAAATGTTGTAACTGTTCTAAGTCACTTTTTTCAGTGCCGTTGCAACTTTGAATGGTCACTCAATGAATGGTTGCAAGTCGAGGACTATTTGTATCTAAACTTTGACACCTTGTGGAAATGCCACCACAAGTTTGGAACTAAACTGGTTAAGATAGGGGTGTTTTAATTAGTGGGCCAAATCTATTTAATATGTCTTTTAACTTGTTTTTAAATTTTATATTATATTTAATTTTATTTATGGCTGTTCACCGCCCTGAGTCCTTCGGGAGTAGGGTGGTATATAAATTTAAATTTTTATATATATATATATATATATATATATTGGAACCATCATTGTGTCCAGGAGAAAAAGCATTTAATTCCACCGTTTCTTTTCATCTCCAAAACAAATCACTTGATGAACTGTTGGTAAATCAAGAATTAATCCGTATTCTATGTTCAATAATGTTCTTTTAATTCTGATCAAATGGTTACAGACGATCCTAGCTTCCCTTTTTTTTGATTTTAGAAACAAAAGAACATTCTTTCTGGCTTCCTTCTGAAACTCCCATCGTAAACTTATTTAGCCATAATAAAGCAATTTAGTCGGGTTCGTGTTCGGAGAGCGAGAAGCTAAAGTTCAGGCAGGCTACGCCTCTTTGTTTCCAATTGCAAATTTCAGAAACCCTCCGATAGCACCATTAAAATTATTCAAACGGTGCCTTACGGACGGATAAAAAAAAATATCACACGTTTTTAATTCGATCGGATTGCAATTTCGATTGATCTCTCTCTTTTTTTTTAAGGGCTGCGGTAACCCTGACGTTTGAGAATCTTGCAAAAGGGAAAAGGATGTTTAATATATAGACATTGGACTGGGCTCGCCCAGGAAGGTGTGTTTGTGTTTGCAGACAGGTGTTGGCAGTTTGGTCCTTATTTATCTATAGCGATGGCAAGATTGATTTAAGGGCGATGGAGCTGCAGGGCGTGTTTGTTTTGAGAAGTAGAGAAACCCAAGCGAAGAAGTATAAAATAGTCTTTAAAGTCAGGTCTGCAGCTGCCGGTTTGCTCCCCTTTTCCTGTTTCTTACAGGAATTGTGTAATATAATGAAAAGACTAGGGGTGACGTGATAGCAGTCTTATAATATTTGGGGGGGGGGGGCTGCCACAAAGAAGAGAGGGGCTCAACCACTTTTCCAAAGCACCCGAAGGCAGGATAAGAAGCAACGGATGGAAACTCATCAAGGAGAGAAGCAACCTAGAACGAAGGAGAAATTTCCTGACACTGAGAACAATTAGTCAGTGGAACGACTTGCCACTAGAAGTTGTGTGTATGTTCCAACACTGGAAGTTTTTAAGAAGAGACCAGGCCAGGGGTCGGCAACCTTAAACCCTCAAAGAGCCACAAAGGTCCTAAACGGAAGTCCCCTGTTCGATTCTGGAGCTGACCGGAAGTCTGGTTCCCCCACCATAGAGTCTCCTCCTAATGTCCTTTTCCCTCTACCTGTCCTAACAAAAAGCCCTATCCATTGTGGAGCCGACTGGAAAGTCCGCTCCTTGCCATAGAGTCTCCTCCTGGCACGCCATGCTTCTCCGCCCCACAACCGGAAGCTCCTCTCAAAATTGTGGTGCCGACCAGGGACAGGGAGCCGCAGCAGAGGGATGAAAGAGCCACATGCGGCTCCAGAGCAGCAGGTTGCTGACTTCTGGACTAGGCAGTCAACTATACCTCAAGAGCAAATGAGAGATTGCATGCATCCTTGGGTGCTAATTAGGAATGGGGGGGGGGGGGGACCTGATAACAGTCTTGGAATATTTGAGGGGCTGCCATAAAGAAGAGGGAGTCAAGCTATTCTCCAAAGCACCCGAAGGCAGGACAAGAAGCAACGGATGGAAACTAACCAAGGAGAGAAGCAACCTGGAACTAAGGAGAAATTTCAGGACAATTAGAACAATTAATCAGTGGAACAACTTGCCACCAGAAGTCGTGGATGCTCCATCACTGGAGGCTTTTAAGAAGAGAATGGATAGCCACCTGTCTGAAATGGCATAGGGTTTCCTGCCTGAGCAGGGGGTTGGACTAGAAGACCTCCAAGGTCCCATCCAACTCTTGTTTTTTCTTGTTAATGCACCTCCTTGGAGGCTGATCTGAACAGTAAGATAATGCCGAAGTTGGTATCTGGGTAGAAGAATCGGCTTCAAGTTTGGAAGACAAGAATCCGATGGGGAAGGTTTCTGTGCGGCGATGCAAAAAAACTGGACAAATGTACAACATTCAGCTGTTGAAACTACAAACCAAAGTGTCAGCGTCCCAGCACTGACATATATAAAGAGGGGAGAAGCTTGAACTTTTGCCTACTAAATCCCTTTGAAGATTCTGTCTCCTCGGAGATGGGAGGGGGGGGAGACATTCCTGTGATCTGACGAAGAAGAGATCAGGAAAGTGACTTGGAAGATAGCCAATGAGAAGCAGAGAATTGGGGATCGGAAAGGGAGGGATTGGACGGCAAAGGTCAGTACTGACCGTGAAAGAGCCAGGATCAGATCGCTGTGCTCAAATAAAGAGAAAATTTCCTTAAAGATCGGCAGTCTGGAAATTCATTTATTTTGAGATCGCATCGAAACCTGGCACAAAGTTTCTGCACTTTCGCATCTTTTAAGATGGGTGGACTTCAACTCCCAGGATTCCCCATCTAGCAATGCTTGCTTTGCAACTTTTGAGATGGGTGGACGTCGCTTCCCAGAATTCCCCAGCCAGCATGAATCCTGGGAGTTGAAGTCCACGGAACTTAAAAGTTGTTGAATTTGATTGTGATGGAGACTCAGAACAAGTTCTTGCATCTTTCTTTTTTTTCACCCTCCGGTGAAAAAAAAGGGTGGTAGTGGGCTTGTGGGAAATCCCAGCAGAATGTTCCAGAGTTTTCCGTGAATGTTCCATCTTCTTCTTCTTTTTTTTTTCCCCTTCAATTATATCGATTTATAACCATCGTTGGTTGTTTTTCAGAAATTAAACCCTTTCCTGTTCGGGAAATAAACTTTTTTGAGAAAGCCCCAAAGTTGATTCTCAAATGAGTTGGGAAATTTCATAGGTTCTACAAGGAAAAGAAGAAGAAGGGGAAAAAAAGGATTTTTCCAGCATTCTCCGGAACATTCCGGCATTCTCCAGAACGTTCTTTTTTCTTTTGTTTTTTTTATAAAAATTTGTAATTTTATTAGAATACATATTAGACATTTACATAACATACAACATATAAATAACTTATATTTAAGCATTGTTTCATAGTGGTCTTCCAGTTATTACTTTATTCTTCTTCCCCTTTATCTTAATCTTTTACTCCATCTTCTTCCCCTCCTTTTCCTTTCCCCCCCTCTTTTTTTCTCTTTTTCCCCTATAGAGAACTATACATTTTATCTATCTCTTTACTATTATACATTTCTACCTTCATATTATATACATTTTTATTCCACTCCACACATTTGATACATCTCTATTTTGTACTTCTATTTTTCTCTTCTGATAGTTATTGTTCTTTATTGTTAGTCTTAAACCAGTTATACCATTTATTCCACATTCTATAATAATCTGTCTCTTCTTTTTCCTTAATTTCTTTTGTTAATCTGTCCATCTCAGCGCATTCTAAGATCTTATCTATTAGTTCTTCCTCCGTTGGGGTTCTTTCCTGTTTCCAGTTTTTTGCATACGTTATTCGTGCTGCTGTTAAGATGTGTAGCATCAAATATTTTATTTCTTTGGAATATGGTTTTGTAAAAATTCCTAACAAGAATGTTTCTGGCTTCTTTTCTATTTGTCATTCTGTTATTTGTTCTATCCATTTCTTAATATTTGACCAAAATTTTTTTGCTGCCGGACACTTCCACCATAGCTGATAATATGTTCCTTGAGATTTCTTACATTTCCAACAGATAGAACGTTCTTTTTTTTCAGGTCCTAGAATTTTGTGTCATTTTTTGGGAAAGCTTCTTGGGCGTTGTGTAGTGGTGATGGACCAATGTGACACAAAATTTGCTTCAGAAAACCTCTTGGGTGGTGACGATGGCCCCAAAGATGCCGTTTGGTCTTTTTTTCCCCCCTCTTTTTTCCCCTCCCCTCCTTCTTTATCCCCTCTTGTGTTCTTTTCTTGGCTTCCTTTTTTCCGGGTCAGGGATTTTTAAGAGGCAGTCTCTGCCCAATTGTCTGGCCAACCTTTTGAACTTTTTTCTTCTCTTAAACAACCGAGGGTGGGAATCCTTCTCAGGATTGTGAGCTCCTGCGGACTTGCTCAGACCGGTTGCCTATGAATATCTGGAAATTGTCTTCCTTTAATTGCTGCCTGCTTTTTTTTTTTTTCCCTTCGCATTCTCAAATACCTGACAATTTGGTTTGGCCAACCCCGAAATCTAAGGCTTAAACAGGGGGTTTATGAAGCCAGACACGAGCTCATGGTTTGCAAGGGAAGGAAGCAGGCAGGCGGGGAATCTGGAAAATTCAGATTATAGCTTAGAGCTGGCTTCTCTTCAGAGAGATTTGTCAGGGGTCCCTTGAAAATCCTAAACTAAGTTAGTTGGAGATTCAGTCTTTAGTGATTTTTTTTTCCTGTCTGTCTGTTTGTCTTCTTTCTCTCCCTTCCTCCCTTCCTTCCTCCCTCCCTTCCATCTTCCTTCCCTTCCATTCCTCCCTCCCTCCTATCTTCCTTCCTTCCACCCTCCCATCTTCCTTCCTTCTTTCCTTCCTCCCTCCCTCCTGTCTTCCTTCCCCTCCATTCCTCCCTCCCTTCCTTCCTCCCTCCCTTCCATCTTCCTTCCATTCCTCCCTCCCTCCCATCTTCCTTCTTTCTTTCCTTCCTCCCTCCCTCCTGTCTTCCTTCCCCTCCATTCCCCCTCCCTCCCTTCCTTCCTCCCTCCCTCCCATCTTCCTTCCCTTCCATTCCTCCCTCCTATCTTCCTTCTTCCCTCCCTCCCATCTTCCTTCCTTCTTTCCTTCCTCCCTCCCTCCCTCCCATCTTCCTTCCTCCCTCCCATCTTCCTTCCCTTCCATTCCTCCCTCCTATCTTCCTTCTTCCCTCCCTCCCATCTTCCTTCCTTCTTTCCTTCCTCCCTCCCTCCCTCCCATCTTCCTTCCTCCCTATCATCTTCCTTCCCTTCCATTCCTCCCTCCTATCTTCCTTCCTTCCTCCCTCCCATCTTCCTTCCTTCTTTTCTTCCTTCCTATGCAAACTTCCTTCCCCTCCCTTTCTTTCTTGTTTGCTTCCTTCCTTCTCCCTCCCCTTCCTTCCTTTTCTCATCCATTCCTTCCTTCCTCCTTCTCCATTTTCCTTCCTTCCTTCTTCCATTCATTCTTTCCCTCAATTCCTTCCTTTCTCTTTCTTTCTTTCTTTCTTTCTTTCTTTCTTTCTTTCTTTCTCTTTCTTCTTCCCTTTTCCTTCTTTTTTTTTCTTTCTCTCTCTCTCTCTCTCTCTCTCTCTCTCTCTCTCTCTCTCTCTCTTTATTTATTTCTCCCACTCAAACCATGTGATTCTTGATCTGGATTCAAAATAAGGGGGGGGGAACCCACCATATAACAAGAAACAAATATAGTATAAAAATCCAATTAAAAAAGTAACACAATTGCTACATAACAAGAAACCAATACAACATAAGAAAAATAAATTTAAAAAAGGAACAAACTTGCCACCTAACAAGAAACTAAATACAATGTAAGGAAACAAAAAAGGAGAGGGAAAAAAACCCACCATATAATTAGAAACAAATACAACACATAATTACCAATCAATAACAACATGCCAATAAGTAATAAGTAATATAAACAACTGATCTGCTCACATGTTGGTAATATTGTCAGGGCTGTAGAGCCCTGAATAGCTGGAAATAATCCACTTTTATTTGTCCAACTGTCTGTTTCCTAGGAATCGGCATGCAAAGATACGAGAATATTAAATCTTGGCTTGCAATTCAGGCTACTGTATAAACAAGAGGTGTTGGGTTTGATAAGCTGGCTGGCAGCAAGCAGATAGGATAAAATTAAAAACTCATTGGCCTCTTTTTGTTTGTTCTCCGTTGCCTGTATACACACAAGTGGCTACACACCCTCAAAATCAGGTCATAATTCATCGGGATAGCTGCAGTTTACAGAACTTGCTCCCTCGCCTGGCCTCCAAATTGGCTTCCTTGGTTTTGAATTCTTTTAAAGCCGCGTTTCTTGAAACCTGGAGCGCTTGAAGACGAGTGGACTTCAACTCCCAGAATTCCCCAGAGTTGAAGAATTCTGGGAGTTGAAGTCCACGCATTTTAAAGCCCGCACGTGAAAAAACAGTGAAAAAAACACTGTTTTAAAAAAAAGAAACATATTCCACATATTCTGCCTTGCAAAAACCACTGTTTCCCCCCACCTCATGGTTTACGTTCGGGGGCAAGGGAAAATCTGTAGGCTCCGTAGCGCAAAGCTTTCCTGGCAACGGGACTGAGGATTCGAATGGAGGACCACTTGGTCATAGCTGCACCCATTAGGCCCGTGATGGCGAACAGGTGGCCCGCGGAGCCATATCTGGGCACGCGAGTATTGCCCTAGTTCAGCTCCAGCAAGCATGCGCGCGCCGGCCATCTGATTTTCAGGCCTTCCGGGCCCACCAGAAGTTGGGAAATGGGCTGTTTCCGGCCTCCAGGGGGTTGAGGAAGGCTGTTTTTGCCCTCCCCAGGCTCCTAGAATGCCTCTGGAGCCTGGGGAGGGCAAAAAACAGGCCTACCGGGCTCACCGTGCCAAAAGCGGGGGGAATGTGGGTGGGGTGGGGTGGGGTGGGGGGCATTGAATTATGGGGTAAGCTTTACTAACAGATTGCTTTAGCTGCAGAGGGGGTCTGCAGTCATGCCCTTTGAAATTTTATTTTATTTATGATGCGGCCCATCTCAACGATTCTGGGCGGCCATCTTGTAACTACAGGAAAGGTTTAGCCACCATACCTTCAAAATCAGGTCATTGGTCGCTCTTGGAGGGAGTCGGTCGTAACTGTAAACGGTTGCTAAACTTTTAGTTGTAAGTCAAGGGCTAACACTGCTTGGAGACTGAGAGGCAACGGGAGCTTTTGATTAACGAAATCATTCGGTTTCCTCATTTCGTGGTGCAGGTGGCCTGGAGGTGGAGCTCTCGCCTCACAATCAGGAGGCTGTGAGTTCAGTGCTAGGTAGAGGCGGATATTTCTGTCTCTTGGGCACGATGAGAATATATCTGCCGAACAAAACTCCGCATCGGCAACAGGAAGGGCATCTGGCCAGTAAAACACTCAGCTTCGTTCAGTTGCCCAGACTCCACCCCACGAGGGATTATGGGGTCATTAAAAGATGATGATGAGTGGTGCATAGCCTAGAGATGGAATTCTCCCCTCACAATCGGGAGGCTGTGAGTTCGATCCTAAGTATAGGTGGATATTTCTCTCTCTTGGGCACGATGAGAATATATCTGCCGAACAAAACTCCGCATTGGTGACAGGAAGGGCATCCGGCCAGTAAAACACTCTGCTAGCTGCATTCAGTTGACCAGACTCCACCCCCCCACAAGGGATGATAGGGTCGTTAAAATGATGATTCTGTTTCCTCGTTTTACGACGCAGGTCGTGTACGAATCCAAGCCGGGGCTTCCCTACAGATTGACCAGCTGCGTGCCGAGGACCAGGGCTGGTACGAATGCCGGGTATTGTTCCTCAACCGCCCCAACAACGATGATGAATTTCAGAATGGCACCTGGACTCAACTCATTGTGAATTGTAAGTCTTGAATGTCCTTTCCCCCCCCCCCCCCCCCCGATCAAAGTCTTTCTGGGCTCAGTCAGTAAGTGGGGAAAAAATTCAATAGAACCGTGGTCGTGCCTCTCTTCTGGTAGTCCTCAGTTTACAACCACAATTGGAAGCAAAATTTCCATCGTTAAGTGAACTGTGTCCGTGCGAGGACAAGCTGTTAAGTCCCTTTTGGGGGGGGGGGGCATTGTAACTTCGAACGGTCACAAATTGAATGTTCATCAGTCATGGACTATCTGTATTTTTATTTATTTTATTTTTTTGGTAAAGAAAAGGACATTGTCCTGTGGAACTCACTGACACAAGATGGAGAGCCCTCTGTCCGTTTTCATGACTTTTTTTTTTTTTTTTTGGAAAAGGATGGGAAAAATTGGCGGACGTTAAGCCTGAACTTAATAGATTTTACGTCTCGCCAGATCAGGAGGATAAATTTCCTGGATGCAAGTCTGCTTCATTCACAGCCGGTTACTGAAATTCCACCTGACCTGATTCAATTTCTGAGGTTGCAAAATTCTTTGCCCCTTGGAAAGAAATTTATGTTATTTTGAGGGAGGGGGCAATTAGAAAGGTCTCCACATTTTATCTTGACCTTGTTTTTATCAACGAGGGGAGCCGGCACATAATACTCCCTTCCATAACTTTTTTTTTTTTTTTTTTGCTTTGATTTATATGCCGCCCTTCTCCGGAGACTCAGGGCGGCTTACAGTGCGTTAAGCAATAGCCTTCATACTTTTGTATATTTATACAAAGTCAGCTTATTGCCCCCAAAAAACTGGGTCCTCATTTTACCTACCTTTGAAAGGATGGAAGGCTGAGTCAACCTTGAGCCTGGTGAGATTTGAACTTGCAGTAATTGCAAGCAGCAGATGTTAATAACAGTGCTTTAGTCCACTGTACTATCAGGCTCGCTTTGGAACAAGTTTCCTACTTCGGAAAATTTTACCCATTTTATTTTCTTCTTGCCTTTGCAAAAATATATATACAGTAGTGGCCAAACTTGTGGAAACCTTTTGGGAAAAGTATATTTTCTAAAACTAATAACACCACTTTTTTCTCTTTTTTTTTTTTGGAGTAGTACCATAAAATGATATATCAATGGGAAGATAATTTAATCAAGAATGTAATGCAATCACTTTTATGAAGGATTTGCTATTAGAATAGCCGTTACAGTATAAAGAAGGAAAGTGAAACACGTGGAAAAAAACGAGATAGACAAAAATGATCACCATAGAAAAAACAAGATCTGCAAAAATTATCCCCATATCAGTTAATACTTAGTTGGGTAACCTTCAGCATGAATGACGGCCTTACAACGTCTTCCCATGGAGTGAACCAAGTCTTTGAGTTCTGTAGCTGTTCTCATGTGAAACCAAGATTGAATGATGGCTTCTATTAACTGGGTTTGATTGCTGGGTGGCTTCTGACTCACAAGTTTCTTTAGTCAGCTCCATAAATTTCCAATTGGGTGAAGGTCTGGGCTATTCCCAGGCCATTCCAGCAGTGGAATAGGATTATCTTGAAACTCCAAAAAAAAAGTGGTGTTATTAGCCAGCAAACCTCAAAAAATACACTTTTCCCAAAAGGTTTTCCACAATTTGGGCCACGACTGACCGTTTTCGTCTTTCGAAGCAGACTAGAAAGGGATTTAGCAAAGATTGTGACCATCTCACACCCACACAGAGACACACAACGCATGTTGATCCCAACAATCTCTTGCCCTACAAATGTCGTTCTTTCTTAGCTGACGAGTGACCTCACCTGCCACTCCCATCTGCCGTCTTGCTTTGAACATAATCCGGTGTCTCGTAGGTTGCTGTTTTGCTAAACCTCCCGCTGTAATCTCCTTCCTGGTTAATTGTCGCTTTGTGGATGGCCTGCCTTGAACAGAGGGAGGCGGAGGGGAAAACCCTTTTAGTGGGTGGGCGACAGCCTTGGATTAAAATCTTCCACGAAGCAGAAGAATCTCACGGAGGCTGTTGATTCTGACCAGCAGGATGTATTTTCTTAAAACTGAATTTAAATGCTGGGAGAACCTTCCCTGCAGGCCCCCGACAAATCAAAACAGCCCACATTTTCTTCAGAATCCCCCTCCCCCAAATAGGGAATATCTCAATGAAAATAATCAGGTGACTGTCAAAAGAGTTCCTGGTTTATAATCATCCTTAAAACCCTTCAGGTAGATGTTCTGATCTAGGCTTTCCCTGCAGCACGACGCCGAGTCCTCGTCCCGATAAACCCCTTTTTATTTAATTTATTTATTGCTTATTTATTGGTTCGATTTATATGCCGCCCTTCTCCGGAGACTCAGGGCAGCTTACAATGCGTTAAGCAATAGCCTTCATACTTTTGTATATACCTGCTTAGTAGGGCTTTCGCCCCCCCCCCCCAGCGGTGTTTTTTTTTATATACAAAGTCAGCTTATTGCCCCCACAATCCGGGTCCTCATTTTACCTACCTCGGAAGGATGGAAGGCTGAGTCAACCTTGAGCCTGGTGAGATTTGAACTTGCAGTAATTGCAGGCAGCTGGTGTTACTTAACAGCACTTTAGTCTGCTGCGCCACCAAGGCTCATTTGAATTGACAGTGAACTCCTCTCCAGCAAAGTCTTTCTTCTCCCACAGTCTCTCCCACAGTCTTGCCCACCCAAGAACCAGGCAGAGAACCCCTTGCTAAAATTTTTGAAGCCCTCCCCCAAAATTTGGGATTTTGAGCGGCACAGAGGGAAGACTGGCGCGCGCGTGCGAGAGAGAGAGAGAGACAGAAATGAAAGAATGGAGCGTGGGAATCTTGAAACCGTAGCTTCTATGGTTTTCTCAATTTTGTCTTGCAGCTCCCCCCGTCTTCCAGAAGACCCCACCAGCTTTGATAGAGATCCAGGACCAAAAATCTGTGACCCTCTCTTGTTCGGCTACCGGCAACCCACCGCCACTCGTCTCTTGGAAGAGAAACAGCCAAACCATTGATAATGGCAATGAAATACAGGTATGTTGTTTTTGGCATGTCTGTTACAGCAGAGGTCCCCAACCTCCCAAGCTGTGGCCCACAACCGGGCTGCGGCCTGTTCAGAACCGGGCCATGGAAATAGCAGGCTCGCGCGAGCGGCGGGACTCTCCCCTTCCCCACCACCACCACCAGTCTTCCAAGCTGGAAAGGTTGGGGAGATCACTCTGTTTACCTGGATTGAACAGCCTAATTGAATATTTCCAGTGGTCTGTTAAATACAGAAGTCCTTGGCATCCGTTTAGAAAATGGCACACAGGTTGTCCTCGACTTAACAACTACAGTGGTGATTAGAATTTCCAGTGCTAAACAAGGAAGCTGTTAAGTGAGTCTATGTGGGTACCTGACCTGCCGCATCCGAAGTCCGTTAAATGGAGATCCGTTAAATCAGAATGTTGTGTTAAATCAGAGCGTTATTCCACCCAGTGGCCTGAAGATTGGGTTGTCTTCAGCAGGAACAAGGAAGTTATTAATTGAATCTATGGTGGGTACCTGTCCTGTCAGATCCGAAATCCGTTAAATGGAGATCCGTTAAATTAGAATGTGTTAAATCAGAGCGTTGTTCCGCACAGTGGCCTGAAGATTGGGTTGTCTTCAGCAGGATACAGGTCAACCTAAATCCATGTTTTGTTTGGTTTGGTTTTTTCCAGGTGAAAAATGGGACTCTCTTCATCGCTAGAGTTGAACGGACCTCTGCTGGCCTGTACTCCTGCCACGCCACCAATCAAGAGGGCGCTCTTATTCACACAACCCGCCTCCTCGTCCAAGGTAGGTCGTTTCTGACCTGGAGAGGCTAATAAACCGAAAGAGGAATCATACAATCAGTCGGAAGGGACTTTAAGGGTTGATCATGATCATGGTGATTTGCAGCACCAAGAAACATCTGGAGCATCGTAGGAATTGACTTGTAAGTGGCTAGCATTGTGGATAGCGCTAGAGGCTGTCCTCAACTTACGACCTTTTTATTTAATGACCGAAGTCGGCGACTCTCCTCTGTTCTGCTCAATTTTCTGCAAAAAAAATTACGAGTTTTCTGTCCTCCCGTTTCTGCCAGGGCCACCAGTGATCGTGGTCCCTCCTAAGGACGTCACGGTCAACCTCAGCCAAGATGCCTTTTTCGCTTGCCGAGCTGAAGCCTATCCTGCCAACCTCACCTACAGCTGGTTTCAGGGCGGCAACAACGTCTTCCACCTCAGGTAAGTTTGGAGACCACCCTGACCTAGAATGACAACACAGCTGTCTCTCCATGTTTCTTCGTTTGACTTCCTTTTTCCTTCCTGGCCTCCAGTCATCTCCGGTCACGGATTCAAATCCTGGTGGATGGAAGCCTTTTGGTACAGAAAACGACCCCGGAGGATTCGGGAAAATATACTTGCATTCCCAGCAATGGGCTTCGGAAATCGCCCTCGGCTTCCGCCTTCCTTACAGTTCTGTGTAAGTGCTGCTTCATTACGATTGCATCTTCGTGGGAGTCACAGGAGCTCACCCCGTTATGTGGCACTAGGGATTCGAACCGCTGAACTGCCGACCTTTCGATCGACCAGCTCAGCGTCTTAGCCACTGAGCCACTGAATTCCTTTCCCTCTTGTGCTGCCACCTAGATCCTTTTCGGCTTCTTGGTCCACCCCTTGGCCTCACAATCCCCAAGGATTCCACAACCCTAAGCCCCTCCTTCGTTACCGCCCCTAGACCTTCTAGCTTCCCTTCCCGGTGCCCTGATCTCGCCATCCCACCGTTGACACCCAGCTGTCCTCCACCTGACAGATCCAGCTCAAGTCGCTAAGATGCCTCCAGAGACCTTTCTGCCCATCGGCATGCAAGGCATAATCCGGTGCCCCAGCAGAGCCAACCCTCCCCTGCTCTCGGTCAGCTGGCTCAAAGACGGGCAACCACTGGAGATTGGCAAGGTATGTTTTGGAAAGCTGAGGGCACCCCCTGCCCCCCAGCTTTGTTGGGTGTTTTCTCCCATTCTTTTTCTGTGGCCCGCCAACGAAGCTAGCAGCAGATTCGGACAGTGAGGAGGTTGGGGAGGAATGTGGGCCAGTCCTGGAGTCTGGGGAAGGCTCTGATGAGGGCTCTGCATCAGAGGCAGAGATGGGGCCAGGGCCGTCTGACAGTTATCAGCTGCCTTCAGAGTCAGACATCACTGAGGCAGACAAACAGCTGGAGCCTGTTCCCAGTGTGTGCATGCACAGAGTTGCCAGGTGAAGGGAAAAGCTAAAGAACAAGGGTCCACTCAGGAGTAAAGCCACAGGTGGACGATGAATGGCCCCTCCCAGAGGGAATATGTTTAATATGTTTTTAAATTGCTTTTAAATTTTTGCATTTTATGTTTTTACTTTTGGCTGTTCACCGGGCCTGGCAGCTCTCCAAGCCAGATAAGGTCTGTGACTGTAAATTCTCCCTTGAAAGACTTGGCTAGATGTGAATGAGAGGAATTCACAATAACTTAATCAATTTTTGTCGGGACAAGGAGTCTGCTTTGTGCTCTTGGGAACGCCTAAGTCGGAACAGCCCCTGCGTTCTCCCTTTCTGCAGTTCCCAGGTTGGTCCCTGAAAACCGATGGGACGATTATCATCGCCACGAGCAACGATGACGCCCTGGGCGTGTATGCTTGTACTCCGTACAACAGTTTTGGAACGGCTGGTATTTCGGCACCCACACGGGCCCTCCTCAAAGTGAGTAAGAAATTCAGGAAGCAGGACAAAATGAACTCTCCATAAAACATTCCAGGCGTTTCCATCTCTTGTAGTGCCGGCAAAGATCTAGATCGCTCAACTTTAGCAACTTTTAAGACGGGTGGATTTCAACTCCCATTTAAGCCATCTATCGGCAATTTTAGGGGCTTTTCTGCAAAATGTTATGAAATGTTCTACTGCCCTGGTTAGACCGTACTTTGGAACACCCACATCCAGTTTTGGTCACTGCATTATACAAAAAAAGTTGTTGAGATACTAGAAAAGAGTGCAGAGAAGAGCAAGACAAATGAAAAAAGATTTGGAGGTTCAATCATAACGCTGAACGGTTGTGGGAAACAGGAACTTGGTATGTCTAGTTTAACAAAGAGAAGGACTAGGGGTGTGATATGATAGAAGTAGAATAGAACAGAATAACAGAGTTGGAAGGGACCTTGGAGGTCTTCTAGTCCAACCCCCTGCTTAGGCAGGAAACCTTACACCACTTCAGACAAATGGTTATCCAACCTCTTCTTAAAAACTTCCAGTGTTGGAGCATTCACAACTTCTGGTGGCAAGCAGTTCCACTGATGAATTGTTCTCACTTTCAGGAAATTCCTCCTTAGTTCTAAGTTGCCTCTCTCCTTGATTAGTTTCCACCCATGGCTTCTTGTCCTGCCCTCAGGTGCTTTGGAGAATAGCGTTTCAATATTTGAGGGGCTGCCCCAGAGAAGAGGGGGGGGGGTCAACCCGTTCTCCAAAGCACCTGAAGGCAGGACAAGAAGAAATAGGTGGAAACTTACCAAGGAGTGAAGCCGCTTAGAAATAAGGAGGAATTTCCTGTCAGTGAGAACAAGTAAATCAGCGGAAAGGTTTGCCTGCAGAAGTTGTGGGATGCTCCCATCACTGGTGGTTTTTAAGAGATCGGACAGCCACTTGGCTGAAATGGTATAAGACAGGGGTGTCAAACTCACGGCGGTGTCACATGACGTATCGGGGCATTTTCCTCCTTTGCTAAACCGGGCGTGGGTGTGGCCAACACAGTGACGGATTCGGCCCATGGGCCGAGAGTTTACCAGCCCTGGTATAGGGTCTCCTGGTTGAGCAGGGGCTGGACTAGAAGACCTCCAAGGTCCCTTCCGACTCTGTTGTTCTGTATTAACGGTGGTGTGTGTTTTCGGTGGTATTCTATTTTGCAGGACCCTCCCACATTCACCCTTCGGCCCAAAGAGGAATATTTCCAGGAGGTGGGCCGGGAGCTGTTAATTCCATGCCTGGCCCAAGGAGATCCCATCCCTATCACCTCTTGGACAAAAGTGAGTCGCAGTCCGGTTTTGCATGAACCGGACGATTCCTGATAGATTCAGCAGCTGCATTTTTTGTTTTTAAAGTTAACCGTTTGAGATTGCCTGTTGCATGCCAAACCTACTCTTCAGCTCTCAAAGCAGAATATAAAAACTTGGGGTGGGGTGGGGGAGGAAATATCACTTAATGACCGCTTTGCAGAGCGACAGAGTTGTCGGTCCCCGATTCGGGGGTGTTAAGTGAGGACTTGCTTGTATGTGACACGATTGAGTCGCTTTGTTTGTTTGCTGTCCTGCTGCACAGGTGGGGAGCAAGACCTTGGCCAACGTGCAGGTGGACACAAATGGCAGCCTGAACCTGCGGCCCCTGACGAAGGAACAGCACGGTTTGTGGGAATGCGCCGCCAACAACGGCGTGGCCAGGGTTAGTGCCACCACCACTGTCCATGTGTTGGGTGAGTTCTTAACTCAAGAGGGCAGGGTGTCAGGGGTCCCTAATAGCCTATCAAAAAGTGTTTGTTAGGGACCTTCTCAAAAAATGTTAGGGGCCCTCTCAAAAAGTGTTTGTTAGGGGCCCTATCAAAAAGTGTTTGTTAGGGACCCTCTCAAAAAGTGTTTGTTAGGGGCCCTATCAAAAAGTGTTAGGGGCCCTCTCAAAAAGTGTTTGTTAGTGGCCCTATCAAAAAGTGTTTGTTAGGGGCCCTCTCAAAAAGTGTTTGTTAGGGGCCCTGTCAAAAAGTGTTTGTTAGGGACCCTCTCAAAAAGTGTTTGTTAGGGGCCCTATCAAAAAGTGTTTGTTAGGGGCCCTCTCAAAAAGTGTTTGTTAGGGGCCCTATCAAAAAGTGTTTGTTAGGGACCCTCTCAAAAAGTGTTTGTTAGGGGCCCTCTCAAAAAGTGTTTGTTAGGGGCCCTGTCAAAAAGTGTTCGTTAGGGACCCTCTCAAAAAGTGTTTGTTAGGGGCCCTCTCAAAAAGTGTTTGTTAGGGACCCTCTCAAAAAGTGTTTGTTAGGGGCCCTATCAAAAAGTGTTCGTTAGGGGCCCTCTCAAAAAGTGTTTGTTAGGGGCCCTATCAAAAAGTGTTTGTTAGGGACCCTCTCAAAAAGTGTTTGTTAGGGGCCCTATCAAAAAGTGTTAGGGGCCCTCTCAAAAAGTGTTTGTTAGTGGCCCTATCAAAAAGTGTTTGTTAGGGGCCCTCTCAAAAAGTGTTTGTTAGGGGCCCTCTCAAAAAGTGTTTGTTAGGGGCCCTGTCAAAAAGTGTTCGTTAGGGACCCTCTCAAAAAGTGTTTGTTAGGGGCCCTATCAAAAAGTGTTAGGGGCCCTCTCAAAAAGTGTTTGTTAGGGGCCCTCTCAAAAAGTGTTCGTTAGGGACCCTCTCAAAAAGTGTTTGTTAGGGGCCCTATCAAAAAGTGTTAGGGGCCCTCTCAAAAAGTGTTTGTTAGGGGCCCTCTCAAAAAGTGTTTGTTAGTGGCCCTATCAAAAAGTGTTTGTTAGGGGCCCTCTCAAAAAGTGTTTGTTAGGGGCCCTCTCAAAAAGTGTTCGTTAGGGACCCTCTCAAAAAGCATTTCAGCTGAACGACGCAGCGATGACACTTTTCGTGAGGAACCGTCGTGTTCGGCCAACAGCTTGACTAGGTACATTTTTCCTCTTAATGTCCTCCGTGGTCGCCAAAGAGAACGGGACTCTCGTTCTGGTGTCCGCTGTGATTTGGAAGCATGTGTGGTCCTCGACTTAACGACCACGGTTGAGCCCCAAGTTTCCACAGCTAACTGAGGACAGCGCTTCAGTGAGTTTTGCCCCGTTTTATGGCCTTTCTCATCGCAAGTTGTTAAGCGAATCACTGCGGTTGTTAAGTTAAGACATAATGGGCAGGCTCGATTACGGTCGTTAAGTCGAGGTCTTCTTAGCCATACATCAGAGTCTACAACGGCAGGAAAACTCTGGATAAGTTCTAAGAGACATCTGATCGCTTTAGTCATACTTCATTGTGCCGGATGCTGTGATTTTTATTTTTAAATGCCAGTCAGGGAGGTAGTAAGAGAGTTATTTGTTTGTTTATTTGTTTATTTATTTGTAAAAAAAAAGGCAACCAAGCAAATCTGATAAAAATTTGATTCATAAAAAAACCTGCCCTAAATTCACTCTACAGTTTCTCAATTGATCCCAAACCAATGCACAACACAACAAAAACCTCGATCAAAAGGGGAATCATGTTTTCCCGGGATGCTGCAACCGTCATAAATACTAGTCAGTTGCCGAGCCTCTGGATTTTGATCACGTTATCCTGGGGATGCTGCCAAGGTCACAACTGTGAATAAACAGGCATAAGTCCCTTTTTCCGTTGTAACTTCGAACTATGGTTGTAAGTCAAGAACTGCCTGTCGTAAATTTGTACCCCAAATTCTGTCTGGCGAAATCACGCCCTGAAATCTCTTCATTGATGTCCTTCCGCTGAATCGAGTTAAATTAATGCAGCTCTTTTTCTCCTCCCTCACATCAGGTACCAGCCCCCACGCCGCAGTCAACGTCTCCGTGTGGCCCCTACGACAAGCAGTCAATGTAACCTGGGACCCCGGGTTCGATGGAGGTTATTTCCAGAGGTTCAGCATCTGGTACACGCCAATGTAGGTCTATGGAGCCATTCTTCTCAGCTGTCCTATTTCCCTTTTTCCCCTCTCTCTTTCCGTCAATATTCAAAATACTTTCCGGATGCTTCGTCCCAAAATTTGTCTGTATTTCTGTTGTATGAAATTTCACCCCTCTGTTTTAAGCTGGCATTCTGGAGGCTTCCGTGTTGTTTTTTGTTTCAAATTTTTTAATTAAATTATAAAACAGTGATGGCTAACCTTTTTTCTCGTCGTGTGCCAATAGGATGCGCATGTGCCAGATCCATAATGCAATGCGCGGGGGCCCTGCGCATGCATGCACGACCTCCTCCATGCTCCCCCGTGAATGCGCACGTAACTCCCCATGCCCCCCACGAAGTTCAGGAACGGTTTCCATGTGGAAACAAAAGCCCTTACGTTCTTTTCTTCAGTCGAAGTAGTCAATGTTGCCATTTCCACCAACTTCTGCAACCATTCTTCCAGAGGTGGTATTCAGCCAGTTCGTACCAGTCCAAGCGAACCCGTAGTGGAAATCGCGAGCTCTATTGCTGTCCTATTTAGGCAAGTTTTTGAAGCCGGGTGCGTGCGCGAAAGGCGCACGCGTGAGCAAAGCACATGCACGGAAGGCCGGGCGCATGCACGAAGGTGACGCTTGTGAGCGAAGCACACACGCGAGCGCACTCACATTTTTGGTGCTGGGCCAACCGATAGGTAAATTATATGAATCCCTCTGCTGCATTCTTCCCATGGTAGGAATCGAAGTGTCCTTCCGTAACAGACATTGTTTGTTTTCAACCGTAGATTGAGATGCCTGAACCGGCCCCACCATGACTGGGCTTCGTTGCCGGTGCCTGTGGGGGCTTCCCACATCCTGGTGGAGAACCTCCGGCCAGATACGAGCTACCAATTCAGCGTTTTGGCTCAGAACAAACTCGGCAGTGGTCCGTTCAGCGAAATCATTTCCATCGCGCCTCTGGGTGAGAAGCTTATATAACCGCTTCGCTCGGGATGAGAGGCTGTGTTTTTTTCCGAATCCCAGGGTTCCGGTCAGGGGTAAAATCCTCCGCGGATTGCCACCGGTTTGCTTCCCGTGCATGCGCAGTGGTGAAATGTAAAATTTGTTACGACCAATTCTGTGGGCGTGGCTTGGTGGGGGTGGGGTGGGTAATGTGACTGAGTGGGCGTGGCCAACTTTTTTTTTTTTATAAACTTTTAAAAGCATTTTTTTCTACAACCTCTCTGGCCGAAGCGATTGTAAAAAAAAAAAAATGCTTTTAAAAGCCTCTGACGATCCCAGCTGAGTTGCCTGATCATCAGAGGCTTTTTTTTTTTTTTTTACTTTTAAAAGCATTTTTTCGGCCGAAGAGGTTGTAGAAAAAATGCTTTTAAAAGTTAAAAAAAAGCCTCTGATGATCACGCAGCTTAGCTGGGCATGGTGGTGGGGGGGGGGGGGTGGCAGGGATTTTTGCTACCGGTTCTCCAAACCACCCGCCTCCATTGCTACCGGATAGGGCGAAACCGGAAGAGCAACGGGAGACAGCTTCCGTGCCCAGGGAGATGGCTCTACGTGCCACTTTCTGCCTGCGTGCCATAGGTTCACCATCATGGACTTAAGAAGATCAAAGCAACCTGCGTCCTTCCTCAAGGCAACCCTCCTGTTCTCTTCTTCCATTTTCAGGGGTCTCCACTCAGACTGTGCTCCCCGTCCTTCCAACCACAGCCTCCCTGGTCTTCCTTCCCCCACCCCAGTTCCTGAGATCCAACGAGACCACGCGTGGGGTCCTCCTCCTGTGGGAACCTCCGCTCCACGATCCTTCAGCCTTGATGGGATATTCCCTGGAGCTGCGCCAGAACCGGGGGAAGTGGGAGGTCCTGAGTGGGTCCATTCCCAGCTCCGAGACCCAATTCCTGGTGCCTGGACTCATCAAGGTGAGTCTGGTCCCAGTTGTAGCTTTCCAAACCCCTGGAGAAACCTCAGCCCAGAATGGTGTGGTTTGCACGGAGAAAAGTGTATTACTCAGCACTGAGCGTTTCTCAGTTTTGGCAACTTGAAACTGTGTGGACTTCAGCTCCCAGAATTCCTGTGGCTGGCTGGGGGATTCTGGGAGTTGAAGTCCACCCCTCTTAAAGCATGCTGTTTAGGGAATTCTGGGAGCTGAGGTTCATCCATCTTAAAGCATGCTGTTTAGGGAATTCTGGGAGTTGAGGTTCATCCATCTTAAAGCATGCTGGCTGGGGAATTCTGGGAGTTGAAGTCCATCTGTCTTAAACCATGGTGGCTGGGGGATTCTGGGAGTGGAAATCCACCCATTTTAAAGCATTGCTGGCTGGGGGATTCTGGGAGTGGAAGTCCACCCATTTTAAAGCATTGCTGGCTGGGGGATTCTGGGAGTTGGAGTCCACCCATCTTAAAGCATAATGTTGAGGGAATTCTGGGAGTTGAGGTTCATCCATCTTAAAGCATTGCTGGCTGGGGGATTCTGGGAGTGGAAGTCCACCCATCTTAAAGCATTGCTGGCTGGGGGACTCTGGGAGTGGAAGTCCACCCATCTTAAAGTATGCTGGCTGGGGGATTCTGGGAGTTGGAGTCCACTCCTCTTAAAGTTTCTAAGGTTGAGAATATTAATAAAACTTCAAAACGAGAATGTTTTATCCAGTTCTGCTGGATAGATTCCTCCAAAGTTTATTTTTATTTGCATACATAATGCCTTGGTCTGTTGCTTGCTTATCATGGTCAGATAGCATGTGCTTTGGCGGGCGGACCTAATGTCCATCGTCTAATTCTTCCCCGTTCCAACACAGGATACCTTCTATGAGTTCCGCCTGATGGCCTTTGCCGGTAGCTACATCAGTTACCCCAGTAATGTAGTCAATGTTTCAACCACAGGTAAGTCTCACAATTTCTGGCAAATGGTGGGCTAGTCAATCTTGATAGCTCGCCAAGGATGCGATTCAACCTGATTGAATTGTCATTGAGAATTGAATCTAAAAATCGTGTTTCTTAATCCTGGCAACTTTCAGAGAAGTGGACTTCAATTCCCAGGATTCCCCAACCAGCCACCATGCTGGCTGGGGGATTCTGGGATTCGAAGCCCACCCACCTTAAAGCATGCTGGCTGAGGAATTCTGGGAGATGAAGTCCACCCACCTTAAAGCATGTTGGCTGGGGGATTCTGGGAGATGAAGTCCACCCATCTGAAAGCATGATGGCTGGGGGATTCTGGGAGTTGAAGTCCACCCATCTTGAAGCATGCTGGCTGGGGAATTCTGGGAGTTGAAGTCCACCCATCTTAAAGCATGCTGGCTGGGGGATTCTGGGAGCTCGTATCTGAAAGTTTTTAGGGTTGAGAAACACTGTTCTAAAAGAACCTCGTCTGGCCTATTGGAATAGGAGTAATTCTTCATTTTCCTAAATCTCTGAACAGAAATGTTAACAGTTTCTGAGTAGATTAGCTCAGAAAATTTTATCCCTCTCTTTATTTTTTTTAATCCTACTCCTGCCTTGTTTACAATAATTAACCTCTTTTTTTGGTGTAGCTTTGCCTCCAATCCTAAGTTTCGTCATAGGACATATAACTTCAGTAATGCTTCCGTTATTTAATATTTTATACCATTGATAACACTTTAGTTATCAATTTATTAAATAGGCTGAGAGCTTAGGCGAGAAATAGCCTGAATGAATGTCAAACAAGCTTCGTATGTTGTATGAATTCTACATATATAATTCTGAAGCCGAAGCTCAAATACTTTGGATACCTAATGAGAAGTGGGTAAATGAAGACTCAATCATCCAGGCCAAAAGTATCGAAAAAGGTTAAGTCATGGCAGCTGGACCAAAGTTGGTTAATCAGAGACATTTCGTTAACTCATCCAAGTAACTTCATCAGTCAAAATATTAAAAAAAAAAAAAATGGCAGAAAGTCGTTGGAATGTACTAACACTTGCCAACAATTCTCTTGAGTGTGCCTAGCTAATTTTTTATTTTGACTGATGAAGTTAGTTGGGTGAGTAACAAAAACATCTCAGATTAACAAAATTTGGGCCATAATTGAACCTTTTTAGATACAGAAGAGAAGAGAAGAGAAAATGGGGTAGAGTAGAAAATAGAAGAGAAGAGAGAAGAGAAAATGGGGTAGAGAAGAAAATAGAGAAGAGAAGAGAAGAGAAGAGAAGAGAAGAGAAGAGAAGAGAAAATGGGGTAGAGTAGAAAATAGAAGAGAGAAGAGAAAATGGGGTAGAGTAGAAAACAGAAGAGAGAATAGAATAGAATAGAATAGAATAGAATAGAATAGAATAGAATAGAATAGAATAGAATAGAATTTTGTTCAATGACCATGGGAGAACGGTACAACGGTACAATAGTCGTAAGTGTGGGGAAAACGGTCACAAGTCACTTTTTTTAGCATTGTTATAACTTAGGTCACTAAATGAACCGTCGTAAGTCGAGAACTGCCTGTAATTGGCACAACGAACATGAATTTGGAGGACAGAGGAGCGCGGCGGCGTGCGATCCGTGGGATCGTGAAGATTAGTGACCGAACGACAACATTTTTGATCGCTCTTGCTTTGCTTTGGCGTCCGCAGGGATGGAGGTGTATCCTTCCCGTACCCAGCTCCCCGAGATGCTACCCCAGCCTGTGCTGGCCGGCGTGATTGGGGGCGTCTGCTTCCTCAGCACGGCGGTCATCTTCAGCACCATGGCCGCCTGCGTCATGAACCGGAGAAGAGCAGCCCGTCTCCGCAAACGCAGGCAAGGTAAGCTGGCTGCCGAGCCCCCCACCCGCCCAAAAACAAGCGTGACGGTTACACGACAACAAAAAGCAACAGCAATAGGAAATGCCATCAGATACCAGGATCGTATTATCACATGTGGTGGACATGTCCAGAAGAAGGAACTACCCTGTTTCCCCCAAAATAAGACATCCCCTGATAATAAGCCCAATCGGACTTTTGAGCGCATGGCAATAAGTCCACGCGCTCCCTCTTAAAGCATGCTAGCTGGGGAATCCTGGGAGTTGAAGTCCATCCCTCTTAAAGCATGCTAGCTGGGGAATTGTGGGAGTCGAAGTCCAGATATTAAAGCATGCTGGCTAGGGAATTCTGGGAGTTTTATCCCACCTATGTTAAAGTTGCCATGGTAGAAAAATACTGCCCCAAACACTCAACTCACTATGCCACACTTCACACCGTGGCAGGAAACTGGTCAGCCCTTTCCTGTGGCTGTTAAAAAAGTCTCTTGGGGGAATTCCACCTTGGCTTCTGCAAACGCATATATATATATATATATATATATATATATATATATATATATATATATATATATATATATATATATATATATATATAAATATTAAAATCTCGGGTGTTTTCCCACGTCACATTAAATAAGTTAGTTAAAATGTTTAAAATTCTGGTTAAAATCCTAGCTTAAAATCTTCCAAAAATCCTTACAGAGCACTCTGCAAGTGGATTTTTGGAAGATTTTAAGCTAGGATTTTAACCAGAATTTTAAACATTTTAACTAACTTATTTAACATGACGTGGCAAAACACCTGAGATTTTAATTTTTTGCATATACACATCCGCGAAAACTTAAGACAGATATTATATATATATATATATATATATATCAGTGATGAAATTAAAAAAAATCCTACTTAATTCCTACTGTTTCCTCCCTCCTAGCTAATTAAGCCTCCATCATCCAGCATGACGACAGCAAAAACAACAGAAGTTGATTACAAGTGGGAGACGGCTGGAAGGGCCTATTACACATGCAAGGGCTAAATTGATTAATGGCATATAAAGGCAGAGATCTCTATAATGGTAGTTTAATACTCTGACGATGTCAGCAGATTGGTGATGAAAGCTTAGTTAAATAAAATTTTAATTCTTTTAAAATTTTAAGTACCAGAGCTCGCAAGATGTCTGCTTCTTTCTTTACTAATATACAAGTTCCAGGTATATTAGTAAAGAAAGAAGCAGACATCCTGCGAGCTCCAGAACTTAAAATATATATATATATATATATATATATATATATATATATATATATATATATATATATATATATATATATATATATATATATATATATATATATATACCAGGCATTATCTTATTTTTTTTTCTGCATTTTATACCTAGTATTAACTTGATTATTTTTTTTAAAAAAAAATGGAATGCGATGCTATTACTTTGTTGTTCATTTTCACTTTTTTTTTCAAAAATCCTGCCATTATTTTTATAAATAAATCAACACGGCAAACAACAGACACGAAGATCCGTCCTCCTCCTATTTTCCCCATAAAAACAACCTCTGCGTGATGGGCTGGGCTGGGTCTTGAGGGATCTGGGAATGGGTCAAAAGCTCTGTGTGTGTGTGTGTGTGTGTGTGTGTGTGTGTGTGTGTGTGTGGCTGCAGGTTGCGGTGTGGCAATTTTTTTTTTTTTTAATTTGATTTATATGCCGCCCTTCTCTGGAGACTCAGGGCGGCTTACAATGCGCTAAGCAATAGCCTTCATACTTTTGTATATTTTATACAAAGTCAGCTTATTGCCCCCACAAACCGGGTCCTCATTTTACCCACCTTAGAAAGGATGGAAGGCTGAGTCGACCTTGAGCCTGGGGAGAATTGAACTCGCAGTAATTGCAGGCAGCTGGATGTTAAATGCTGCCTTAGTAGGAGGCATTAGCCTCCTACGCCACTCAGGCTCCTTTGCCCATCCCGTTGCCAGATGATTTAATTGCCTGGTTTTTATGTTCCTCTCTGTATAATTTCCCCTTTTGTGTTCCCATGACCTTCCAGATGTTCCCATTGTGTTTTCCTCCACCAAGAAGCTTCTCTCAACGCAGTAAGTTGCACCGTTGCGTTACTTACCCTCCTTTTTCCTGGTGTCTTCCGCAGCCCCTTTTCCCTCTATCTGCTGTTTTCTTTTTCCCGATGGACGAGAATATTTGTAGCTCAGGCTTCAGCACTGATGGCCTTATCTAGTTGGGTCAAGAAAATCAGCATCAAGGACCCCTGTCTTCCTCCTCCATTCAGCAAACCCCACACCCTTCTCATATTGATGTTGTTACCTAATTGGGTCATGAAACGTCTGTAAGAAAATAACTAAGCTCAGAGATCACTAAGTACCCCACAGTTGTCCTCCTCTTCCTCCTCCTCCATCATTCAGCAAACCCCACAAACCCCTTCTAGTACTGATGCTGGTGGAAGAAGTACCTGCTACTGTTAGTAAAACAAGCCATGTCTCTCTCTTCCGCCCACAGACATTCAACAGGTACAGCTAGTCCGGACAGCATTATGAAGCTGAAATTTCAGGGGTCTCCTTATCAGAGTCTTCGCCGGACCCTCTTGTGGGGCAAGAAAGCCGGCCGTAACCTCAGCCTCGATCTCTCCGGTGGCCACGCCATCAACAGCACCAATTACATCCTCTACGAGAGCCACGTGGACCAGCCGCTCCCTCTCGAACGCATCTCCCGCGGTCCCGACGGCCGCTTTGTGGTGCAAAGTGAGGAGGAGTCCCAAGAACACCAGAGCTCCTTCTCCTACCTGGAGAACGGCGAAAGCCCACCGGAACCCTATCTCCAAGTCTTCTCCTCTCCCAAGGAAGCCGGGTGGCATCAGAGCGTCCATCTCAGAGCCAAGAATGCCAGCCAGGCCCAGCAGGAAGCCAAGGCCTCTGGCCATCGCCAAGGCCGCTATTTCGACTACAGCAGCAGCAGCCTGACGGATGAAGGCGAGCCCTTGCGTATCGTCAACGTCAGCCCTGTGGCCGCCACGCCATACGGCGCTATCCCGGATGACCAGTGGTTCCGTGACACCGCGGCGTCTTCTCCGTCCTCCTCGCCTCACCGGACATCCAAATCTACATCTCTGTCTCCGATAGGCCACCCCAGCGCGAGTAATTCGGCTCAGAGTGGGATCCTCCAATATCTGAGTTTGCCCTTCTTCAAAGAGATGAACGTGGACGGCGATTGGCCGCCGGAGGAGACCGAGAAGGAAGACGGATCCTCGGTGGAGACCGTCAATCACGAGCCCGGTCTTCTGGGCAGCCCCAGGAGGTCTTTTACTCCGGACCAGGACAGGCCTGCTGGTCCGATCTACATGGACATGGAGCCCGATTTGAGCTCCGTTCAGGATCAGCTCGTGGAAACGTCTTTCCTCCGACTTCCGGATCCCGATACGGGTCCGGCGAAGACGCCCTTGCCAGGGTCCCTGGCTTGCCCGCTGTACCTCTGTTCCAGGACCGAGAGCCCACCACCGAAGGATCAAGAATGGTTATGGACGCTCTCGTCCTCCCCTTCACTATCCTCCCAGCCCCTTCCGGATTGCCCCCAGGCTGAGCTCTCCTGCCTGGCCCTCCCCTTGCCCGAGCTGCCCTCCGAAAAACACAAATTGCCCCCTGCCAATTTCCCACCAGCCCTCCCCTCGGAGAAATTCCTGAGGGGCAGCTTGACCAGCCAAAGTAGCGGGCGGGGCAGCGCTTCTTTCCTAAGGCCGCCGTCGTTGGCAACCTCCGTGGCGGGCAGCTACCTCAGTTCCCCCTTCGGAGAAGCGGCCAGCTGCCGAAGCAGCTCCGTGGGAGAAGAGAACAGATACAAAAAGGAGAATTTAGCGGCTGTATTGGAGAAAAGGTGAGATCGAATCCCGGGAGGGTGATGAAACCAGAGGGCCTCCAGAGCCTGGGGAGGCCATTTTTGCCCTCCCAGAGGCTCGAGGACAGCCTCCAGAGCCCGGGGAGGGCAAAAACGCCCCCTTCCCCCACCAAGGTGCAGGAGGCCGATTAGGCCACGCCCACCACGGCCATGCCCACCCAGCAACCAGGCAGAGAACCCCTTGCTAAAAAATTTTAAGCGCACCCCTGGGACTCACGAGCAAACAGCAAACAGATTTGTAGGAATCTGTTTTAAATGCTCCTAGGAAGAAAGGGGTGTGTGGTTGAAGAAATAAATAAAAGGAAGTTTTTTACAAGTTTCTAGTCCTTAAAACTAGGCCTCCCTCCTTAGGAACTCAGAGGCGACCTCTAGTGGAACTGCAACCTCTCAGTAAAATCAAGGCATTTTTCCAGAGCTAGGTTTACCAGGAGAGGGAATTATTCCGTTTAAGTTTTAATTAACCTGGTGTTGGCCGGCTTTGAACAATCTTGGTTTAATCACAGAAGACGGGAATCTGTCGGGTCATGTTCCAGACCAGAAGAAGGAAGGAAATTATCATGCGTTCTGAACTTGGAAGTCACGGTTACAGAAAACATAGAATTGTTTTTATTATTATTATTATTATTACTTAGCTCCAGCGCTGCATTTCAGAAAGCGTTTTGAGGAATTTCAGTTTGCCAAGTGAAAGTAGCACCATCTCTGCCCTTCCCTAAAATAATCGGCCTTGAAAAAAGAGGATGCAATTTTGCAATTTAACCCGCCCCGCCCCTCAATGACTGACTTGATCTAACCATGATGTGCAGAGCCCCCCTGTTCAGGTTTTCAGACAGCAGTTCACACCGTCAGGTTTCTTACGCCGTGTTGCGTCAGAATTTTCCCTGCTTATTTCCGCCTCGTCTGGTGAGGTGGCGTGAATGCAAACCCTGCTTCAGTTCCCTTTAGAGTTCGGCTCAGATACTAAAAGCGGCCCAGTTGTGTTTTGGGAGGCGTTGAGGGTCTTTGGAACAGAACAAAACAAAACAAAAGTTATGCTTATCCAGAGGTGGCATTCAACCGGTTCGGACCGAACTGCTAATTTTACATTTGGTTCGCTGAACCGGTAGTTGCAAGGACTGGCTGGGCCCCACCCACCCTGCCCCTCCCACGCGGTCCGTTTTGGATGCCAGGTAAGTGCAGGGCCCGCTCTGGAAGGGTGGAAAACGGGCCTTCTGGAAGTCTGGAAACTGGCCTGTTTCTGGCCTCCAGAGGGCCTCCGGAGCCTGGGGAGGCTGTTTTCACCCTCCCGAAGGCTCAAGGAAAGCCTTTGGAGCCTGGGGAGGGTGAAAAACGGGCTCGTTTCCGGCCTCCGGAGGGTGTCCAGAGCCTGGGGAGGCCGTTTTCACCCTCTCGGAGGCTCGAGAAAAGCCTTTGGAGCCTGGGGAGGGCGAAAAAACAGGCCTCTGGAGAGTGTCCGGAGCCCAGGGGAGGCCGTTTTCACCCTCCCGGAGGCTCCAGGAAGACCTCCGGAGCCTGGGGAGGGAGAAAACACCCCTCCCTCCCCGTGGTGCAGGAGGCTGAGTAGGCCACACCCACCCAGCAACCGGGCTGAGAACCGGTTGCTAAAATTTTGGAATCCCACCCCTGTATCCCATATCTTGGCAGGGAGTTAACTCTGACCATGTTAGGAAACTGCTATTCTCAATGTATCCACGAGGTGGGGCTTGTTACTTGTAAAGCATCTTTTAATGGAAAGTTTTAAGTGCCCCCAGATTCCATTGTGCCGTAGGTCCTTGACTTACGACGGTTTGTTTGAAGTGACCGTTTGAAGTTACGGTGACACTGAAAAAAGGGTGACTTAGACTGTTCCCCACCCCGTCTTGTGATTGCAATCTGAGTGCTTAGCAACCGGCTCACATTTTCGATGGTTGCAGCACCTCATGTGAGTCAAAAATAATATTTGGGTGCATGGTAATTGGCATGTATTTAGGAGGGTTGCAACATCCCAGCATCACATGATCGCCATTTGCAAGCTTCCCCAGCCGGCTTCTTGACAAGCAAAGTCAATGGGGGAAGCCAATCAGGGAAAATCGTGGTGATTGACTTAACAACAGATTGCAGCCCAAAAAATAAAAAAAGTTGCAAAATTAGGGTTTGAGTTAGTCTTGACTTCTGGCAACTGCCTGGATAAGTCCCTGCGTTTTTCTTGGCCAGGTTTTTCAGGCGAAGTTTGCCATTCCTCCTTCCTAAATTTGAGAAAGAGTGACTGGCCCAAAGTCATTCAGCTGGCTTTCATGCCTAAGGCGGGACTAGAACTCACCGTCTCCTGGTGATTGGCCCAAAGTCACCCAGCCAGCTTTCATGCCTAAGGCGGGACTAGAACTCACCGTCTCCTAGTTATTGGCCCAAAGTCACCCAGTCAGCTTTCATGCCTAAGGCGGGACTAGAACTCACCGTCTCCTAGTTATTGGCCCAAAGTCACCCAGTCAGCTTTCATGCCTAAGGCGGGACTAGAACTCACCGTCTCCTAGTTATTGGCCCAAAGTCACCCAGTCAGCTTTCATGCCTAAGGCGGGACTAGAACTCACCGTCTGCTGGTGTTTGGCCCAAAATCACCCAGACAGCTTTCTTGCCTAAGACAGGACTAGAATTCACCGTCTCCTGGTGATTGGCCCTAAGTCACCCAGTCAGCTTTCATGCCTAAGGCGGAACTAGAACTCATCGTCTCCTGATGATTGGCCCAAAGTCACCCAGCCAGCTTTCATGCCTAAGGCGGAACTAGAACTCCCCATCTCCTGGTGACAGCGGCTCACGAGCGATAATCCATCTCTATATTTTCATTGTTCTCGCCCGCCTGGCTTATGTTTCCTTAAATGGGTCTCTTCTAGAAGGAACACCTCCGTGGATGAAAACTATGAATGGGATTCGGAGTTCGCTCTGGAGTCGGAATTACTGGACGCCTTGCAGCTCTATCGGAGCGGGGACCCCAAAAGACCCATTTCTACGATCGCGGCCCACGACTTGGAGAAACAGAGTAAGCAGACCTCCCCCAGCATGTAGGAAAGCGTGAAATTCCGATAGGGATTTTATTCATGAAATGTATACATTAAATTAGATTCCCCCCCCTTATTATTCAATAAGCAAACTGACCTCATTCCCCCTTCCTCCAAAGGATGGGGTTAGTGTGACTTGAACCCGTGTCTTCCTCTGCCTCTCCTTTGCAGGCTTCAGAGGTTCAACCGAATCCAGCAGAACGTCTCCTACTAATTCACAGTCGGTCAGCGCCTTGGATGGATCCAGCTCGCCGCTGCCCTTGGCCAGTCCGGAGGAGCGTTGCGCCGCTCTGCGCAAGGAATTCCTCGCTTACCGGCGGCGACGAGAAATGATTCAGCAACGGCGGCAGAAGAGGGACCCCGGCGGGAAGGACGAGCGATTTGAACAAGGCACCTTATTCTAAAAAAAAAAATCCCTTCCCTGGGATTTTTTTGGTGGGACAATTTTCCCTCTGTCCACAAGAGGGCAGCTTTGGGACAACTGGAATGCTAACTCTGCCCTCTAGAGGCATGCAAGAGAACTGCTTTGTAAACTTCAGAGTTCCAAACATACCAGGCAATTTAAAAAAAAAAAAAAAAAAAAAACTTTTTTCCAAATCTCTGGAGTATTTTATCCAGGCAGGAAGAAAAATACATTTGACGCCATCCTTGTGGGTGTCTCTGCGTGTGTGAACGCACGTGTGATTTATTTTCAGCTGGATGGTAGATCAGAAGAAGCGGGTGGTGGGATGTTTGGTAAATTCAGGGCTTTGCTGGAAAAAAAAAAACTTTTTATCAAATGTTGGTGTCTTGTAAATTCTTAAACACAAAATAGCACGTTAATTTAAAAGCTGGTTTGCAAAACGACGGATCTGGGCCATGAAGGCGTTTAAAAAGTAAGTTGAGAATTGTTCTGGGGCCTTGTTTGAAGGCCGATGAGGGGAGGAGGGAAATAAAATGAGTGGAGGAGATTGGTCCCCCCTCCCCCAGCCCCAATGGTGGTCAGCGATGATGGGAGATGTAGTCCCACAGCATCTGAGAAAGCCACAAGTTCCCAGCCCCCCAAGGACTTAGGACCATGGGCCAAATCCAGTGGTGGTATTCAGCCGGTTCGATCTGGTTCGTGCGAACCAGTAGTGGCGGCTGTGGGAGGCTCTGCCCACCCGCCCAGACGTCATCATGTCCCGTTTTTTACACTCTGCGCATGCGAACCGGTAGCGAAGGTTAACAAATCCAGTGGTGGTATTCAGCCGGTTCTATCCGGTTTGAGCGAACTGGTAGCGGCGGCTGCAGAAGGCTCCGCCCACCTGCATGTGGCTCTTTCACCCCTCTGCTGCGTCTCCCTGTCACTCAAAATGTGTGACACCCGCCAGCACGCGATTTATTGAGCTTTTCAACCCCCGGTAGGCTAACCGTCGATAAATCCAAGAAAAGAGAAGTTTCAGAAGAAAACAGAACGTTTAATTCAACTACATAGGCTAGTTTTGTAGCTGCTCAAGAAATAGTCAGGCACAGGAAGGGTTTTTGTGGCTCCCGGTGTTTTCTTTTCTTTGGGAAACGGGTCCAAATGGCTCTTTGAGTGTTTAAGGTTGCAGACCCCTGAGTTAGGATCACGATGGCATCCAGAAGTCAAGTGAGTTTTGCAACAAACTCTACACCTTTCTTGCCGCAGTTGTAAAGTTGGCAACTTAAAAACTGCAGTTGGTTGAGGATTATCTGTAGAGCAGGGGTGTCAAACTCGGATTTCATTGAGGGCCGCATCAGGGTGGTGTTTGACCATGGGGGGCGTGGCCAGCTCAATGTCACTCATGTCAGAGGGCGCCTGTGGTAGGCCGAGCGCTCTGCCAGTGAAAATGAGCTCCCGAGAGAGGTGGTATTCAGCCGGTTCATACCGGTGGTAACAATATGTGAAACCCACCCCTGGCTCCCGGGCTCCGTTTCAGGCTGCAATGGCCTCCTGCAGCCAATGCCTGACTAGGTGGCTCAGTGGCCAAGACACCAAGCTTGTTGATCAGAAAGGTCGGCAGTTCTGCGGTTCGAATCCCTAGTACAGGTCTGCGTGAGCGGGGGGCTGGGCTAGATGACCTCCAAGGTCCCTTCCAACTCTGTTATTGTTATTATAATTATTATTATTAATTCTAGTCCCGCCTTAACCATGAAAGCCAATTGGGTGACTTTGAGCCAATTACTCTCTCTCTCAGGCCAACCGACCTCACAGGGTTCTTCTTGTTGTGGGGAAAAATATTGGATACGTTCGCCACCACGAGTTACTTATAAAAATATTAAAAAAGGGAAAGATTAAAAAGAAAGATAAATAATAAAACCGAGCCTACATTATATAAAGAATAAAAGAGAGTTTAAAACCTATAAAAAATAAAGTTCAAGTAATAACCTATAAACATATACAGAAAAAGTTGGACGGTTGCAAAATGAATAGAGTAGAGCTGGGAGGGACCTCAGAGGTCTTCTAGTCCAGCCCCCTGCTCAAGCGGGAGAACCTAAACTTGGGCGACTGACAAGGGTGTCCTGCGTTGCGGTTTGGAGACCGTCAAAAGGGGGGCCAAGAGTTCACGGGGAATTCTCCCCTTGCGCAGGACGACACCAGCTGCAGGCCAGATATGAATCAGGGGTGATGAGCTCTTAAAAAAAAGGACCTTTTTGCGTGTTGCTTCACCCTTCCAAGGAACATTACAAGGTCATGTGTGAACCGGTAGCGGCGGCTTTGGGAGGCTTCGTCCACCCACCCGGACGTCATCACGTCCCGTTTTTGACACTTTGCGCATGCAAACCGGTAGCGAAGGTGAACAAATCCAGTGGTGGTATTCAGCCGGTTCGAGCAAACTGGTTGCGGTGGCTGCGGGAGGCTCTGCCCACCCGCCTGGACGTCATCACATCCCGTTTTTGACACTCTGTGCATCTGAAACGGTAGCGAAGGTAACAAATCCAGTGGTAGTATTCAGCCGGTTCGATCCGGTTCGAGCGAACTGGTAGTGGCGGCTGCGAGAGGCTCCGCAGGCCAGATGTGAATCAGGGTTGATGAGCTCTTAAAAAAAAGGACCCTGCCATTTTCAGTTGTCGGTCCGGGGTGGGGGGAGAGGAGTGTGACTTATTTCTGACTCACAAAAGCTTCTGCTTTAAGAGTGTGTGTTGCTTCACTCTTCCAAGGAATGTTACAAGGTCATCCTTGGCTTCACGATGACAAAACGAGCCCCCCAATTTTTGGAAGGCAAAGTTGTGCCTCTTTTCATGACTTTTTTTTTGGGGGGGGGGCATCGTCGTTAGGCAAACCGCTGCCGTCATTAAGCGAATCTTGTCGCTGTTAAGCGAATCCGCCTTCTTCCTGCCTTGACTTCACTTGTCAGAAGCTGGCTGGAAAGACTGCAAACGGGGGATCGCTCGATCCCAGGACAGGGCGACGGTGCTAAATAACGTGCCCGTTGCCAAGTGGATCCTAATGCGTAGACAAAACTGATCCGGGGTGGGGATCAATTTTGCTCAAGCTCGACAAATTGGATGAGCCAAAACGGGGGCGGGGGAGGTCTCCAAACTCTGTGACTTTAAGGCTTGTGGACTTCAACTACCCAGAATTCCCCCGGCCGGCCATTGGCAAGGACGATTGCCAAAGTAGGGAATTCTGGGAGTTGGAAGCCCACAAATCTGAAAATCGCCAAGTTTGGAGGCTCCTAACAGCTTGTCGATCGAAAAGTCAGCAGTTCGGCGGTTCAAATCCCTAGCGCTGCTTAACGGGGTGAGCTCCCGTAACTTGTCCCAGCTTCTGCCAACCTAGCAGTTCGAAAGCACGTAAAAAAAAATGCAAGTAGAAAAATAGGGGCCACCTTTGGTGGGAAGGGAACAGCGTTCCGTGCGCCTTTGGCGTTGAGTCATGCCGGCCACATGACCACGGAGACGTCTTCGGACAGCGCCGGCTCTTCGGCTTTGAAACGGAGATGAGCACTGCCCCCTAGAGTCGGGAACGGCTAGCACATAGGTGCGAGGGGAACCTTTACCTAGCCCAGAGCAATGATAACCTTCGTTCTTTCTCCTGTATAGATCTCCTGCGTGAGCGGAGGGTCGGACTAAATGACCTCCAAGGTCCCTTCCAACTCTGTTACTGTTCCCAGCCAGCATCTCCTTCCGATTTGGGGAGGGGGGTTGCTGCACCAGAGATGACCTAATCCCCAGAGCTGGTCCCCACTGGCATGTGGCATGTGGGAAAGGAGGGTGAGGGGCACAATTATGTCATTGGGAATT
Organism: Pituophis catenifer annectens; assembly: GCF_029215685.1. Lineage (NCBI taxonomy): Eukaryota > Metazoa > Chordata > Lepidosauria > Squamata > Colubridae > Pituophis > Pituophis catenifer. The sequence continues at coordinate 21,395,237 of NW_027256890.1, forward strand.
GCATAGCTGAAAGCTGACGTCTGCCTTAAGGAATGCAAGCCTACCCAAAAGGGGTGGTACTTCTTGTTTTTAGCTTAATTCTTTGTTTTTTGGCTTAATTCTTCTCCCTCACCCCCCCTCCCCTTCAGCCAGGAAAAAAAACAAAATAACACGGCAGTTTTAGCAAACTTTTCAAGCTGCCCCAAAACTTTTAGAAACTTGGGATCATTTACGGGGCTAATTTATGCTGGGAAAGTTTTTCTCATGGCTGAATCGGTTTCATTCGCTGCTCAGTAGAGAGACAGGATTGAGGTTGGATGACCCAGGCGCTTGGGGGAGGAGGAGGGGAGGTATTTTTTTGAACTGGTTTCCTGTCTTCCCAAATTTGGTTTTGTCTTGCAAGTGACGTGCATCCCCGAAGGGATGGAGGAAGGCTGGAGCTGCCCGGAGGGGAAAGGAGGGAGCATTTCCTTGTGAGGATTCAGTCCTTGTTTGCAAAACGCATTTCTTTTCCTTTTATATATATATATCATTATCGAAACATCAAATACAAAGGGGAAAAAAAATTGGAAGAGAAAAAAAGTGTCCGGTAAAAGAGGAAAGAAAAAAATCGACTTTCGATTCATTTTAGCAGTAAAATAAGATAATAACTTGCAACCTCAACTTTCACTTTATACATACATACATACATACATACATACATACATACATACATACATATATATATATAAATATATGTATAATTATCGAAACATCAAATACAAAGGGGGGAAAAATTGGAAGAGAAAAAAGTGGTAAAAGAGGAAAGAAAAAAATCGACTTTCGATTCATTTTAGCAGTAAAATAAGATAATAACTTGCAACCTCAACTTTCACTTTATACATACATACATACATACATATATATATATATATATATATATATATATATATATATATATATATATATATAATTATCGAAACATCAAATACAAAGGGAAAAATTGGAAGAGAAAAAAGTGGTAAAAGAGGAAAGAAAAAAATCGACTTTCGATTCATTTTAGCAGTAAAATAAGATAATAACTTTTACTTCATACATACATACATACATACATACATATATAATTATCGAAACATCAAATACAAAGGAAAAAAATGGGAAGAGTAGGGGAGGAAAAAGGGAAGAGAAAAAAGGTGTCAGGTAAAAGAGGGAAGAATGAAAAAAAAAGACTTTTGATTCTTTTTAGCAGTAAAATAACAACTTGCAACCTCCACTTTTACTTTTGCATAGTAATACATACCAGCCATTTCTATACCGACAAACCTATCTAATCCGCAGAACTCAAAATCAAAATTTTCCTCTCCCCCCCCACCATCACCTCAAGCACAAGGTCCAGAAGCGATTTCCCAAGTGGAAACAAAATGAATCGTGTTTCTTTAATTTAAAGCAAACAATTTAGCTGCTTCTGATAACTCACATCAGCAAACCTTATCTAATCCGCAGAACCCAAAATCAAAATTTTTCATATTTTTTTTCCCTACCTCAAGCACAAAGTCCAGAAACGGTTTCCCAAGTAGAAAACAAAATGAATCGTATTTCTTTAATTTAAAGCCAACAATTTAGCCGCTTCTGATAACTCACGTCAGCTTTTGCAACCGGTAATTCCGTAATTGTGGGAATTAAAAGGATCTTCATTTTTGTGCCGAGAGGATTCTCGCCATTGTGCGAGGCGTTTCAATCGGCTCAGAGAAAGTTCGCATCATTGCATTCCCACAACCTGTCCGGGATGGCTTGCGTGATCTTCGGATCTTCCCGTTGTGGCTTTGTGTATGTCACATATCCATGACCCACACAAGGTGCTCCAAATTGAAAGGGCCCCAAATTGGTAAATCAGATTAAGTCTTTCAGCCGTTTGAGAGCTGGCGGCTAATTTATTGATTGGAAAGAAGACCACCAGGAATTCCTTCTGGGAAGAGAACCGTTTTATTCTGGCAAATAAGCACTCAAGCCAAGTGCATACATATTTAGCTCAGCCCAGGGGATTTGAGCTTGACTGAAAAAATACTTTTTGTGGAAAAAAAAAAAAGATCAGGATTAAAAATAGAACAAAATGAGAGAAGTTGGAAGGCGGAGGGGATAGGGGAGGGGCTTGGTCTAGAGATGAAAAAGACCATGTAGAAGTCATACAACATACAATACACGTATGTAGTCCTTGACTTAGCAACCCATTTGCTTAGTGACCGAAATGACATTGGAAAAAAAGTGACCCATGATCGGCGTTTCACATTTACGACCGCTGTAGCGTCCCCATGGTCACTTGATCAAAATTCGGACATCCTGGCAACCGATTCACATTTACGACGGCTGCGGTGTTCCGTGATCGCGTGATCCCCTTTTTTTGCGACCGTCTAACAAGCCAAGTCAGTGGGGAAGCCAAAATTCACTTTACAACCGTATTTCTAACTTAAACCGCGGCAGTGATTCGCTTAACAACGGTGGCGAGAAAAGTCTATAAAGCAAAGCGAAATGCAGTTAACATTAACTCACGTAGCAACAGAAATGTTGGACTCAAATCGGGATGGAAGGGACCTCGGAGGTCCTCTAGTCCAACCCCCTTGTTTAAGCAGGAGACCCCCCATGTCATTCCAGGCAAATGACTGTTTGGTCTCTTCCGGAGAAAGAGACGGTGGGATTTCAACGACCCGTGGCCAAATAGTCGAGCCACATCGAGGTTTCGTATCCCATCCTTCCCGGCGGATGTGTGATGCTTAACTGCCCGGGCAGGCAGGGATTATTAAAAATTCACTGCCTCTGGATCGGAAAAAGAGATATACACCAACTCGTCTTCTTATCTCTACTGAGGCAACCGTGGTTGCATCACTTCAGGCTACAAAACGGTTTAAGGATGGCGCAGGGAGGTCGTTTCTGACGAACCCCAGGGATCGGAGCCGAATTGTGCAACCTTAGGGACTAGAAGATTTGGAGGGGAGGAGTCGATTTGGCCCGAGAAAACAGGAGGGGTGGAACGAAGAACGGCAAAGCTGTATGTTGACTCTTGGGGGTGGGGGGGAGTTTGTCAGGCCTCCCCCTTCCAGATGTGATTGACCCACGCCATGCCCCCAATTCCCCAAGAATAAGCCCCCCCCTCTGAGGGATGCTGGGAATTGTAGTTCAGCAACTTTGAAAGCGCTAAATAGAATAGAAATAGAAATAGAAATAGAAATAGAAATAGAAATAGAAATAATGAGCCTTGGTGGCGCAGCAGACTAAAGCACTGTTAAGTAACACCAGCTGCCTGCAATTACTGAGAGTTCAAATCTCACCAGGCTCAAGGTTGACTCAGCCTTCCATCCTTCCGAGGTAGGTAAAATCAGGACTTGGATTGTGGGGGCAATAAGCTGACTTTGTATAAAAAAAGAACACCGCTTAGGGGGGCCCCGAAAGCCCTACTAAGCAGGTATATACAAAAGTATGAAGGCTATTGCTTAACGCATTGTAAGCCGCCTTGAGTCTCCGGAGAAGGGTGGCATATAAATCGAACCAATCAATCAATCAATCAATCAATCAATCAATCAATCAATCAATAAATAGAAAGAGAGAAAGAGAAGAGAAGACAATAAGATTCTGGGATAGAGTAGAGTAGAGTAGAGTAGAATAGAATTCTTTATTGGCCAAGTGTGATTGGACACACAAGGCATTAAATTCTTTTCAAACGGGTTTAACAGAATAACAGAATTCGGAAGGGGCCTTTGGAGGTCTTCTAGTCCGACCCCCGGCAGCCCAATCCCATTTCAGACAAATGGGTGTGTGTCCATCAAGGGTAATCCTTCCTTTCCTCGGGGGGCTCGGGGGCTAAAGACGCTGAGCTTGGTTGTCGATCACAAAGGTCCGGCGGTTCGAATCCCTAGCACCGGTCTCCTTGCTGTGAGCCGGGGGCTGGACTAGATGGCCTCCAAGGCCCCTTCCCAGCTCTGTTAACTGCCACAAATCCCTCTCCTCGAGAGCAACCGCCGCTGCAAAGCCGCTCTCCTGCGGTTTACTCCGGAGTAAGCTCTTCTCTAAAGGCTTTTTTTTCCTCCATGGAAAGGAATTGGCACTTTGCGCCTTTAAAGCCTCTCCCGATTCTTCCTCTTGAGTTTCTCTTCTTTTTCTCTCTCTCTTTTTTTTTCTTTTTTCTTTTTTCTTTTTTCTTTTTCCTGCCCCCGGGGGAGGCGTCGCCGCCTCGGAGGAGCGCTGACATCAGCCTTAAAAAGCCAGAGCCGGGCGTGGGAGGCGAGAGTAAGGCGCGGCTTTGCTTAATCCGGCAGCGCTCGCAGCCACAACTCCGCGGAGGAAGGTAAGTCTTGGGGTGGGGTGGGGTGGGGTGGGGTGGGGGGAAGGACAGGGGAGAAAAGGGGACCCCCAGGTGACCTTGGGGTGGGGTGGGGGGGTGGGGGGGCTCTCTGGAAAACGCCCAAGCTTGTGGGTTTAACTTCTCTTCTACGTGGAAACGGTGGGGAGGATTCTCTCCTTTTCGCACGCGGCTTTTGCAAAAGCTCTGGGCTGGCCGCGTGGATGACCTCCAGGGTTCCCACGCCCTTCTCCGCCTCGCCCGGTGTTCCCGTCCTTTCTTCTCTTCCCCCACCCTTTCTCCTTTTTCTTTCTTTTTCTCTTTCTTTTTCTCTCTCTTTTCTTTCCTTCCTTCCTTCCTTCCTTCTTTCTTTCTCCTTTCTTTCCTTCCTTCCTTCCTTCTTTCTTTCAAGAGTCCCTTGGGAGTTGGGCGGCATAGAAATATGATTAATTCAATTCAATTCAATTCAACTTTCTCTTCTTTTTTCTTTCCTTCCTTCCTTCTTTCTCTCTGTCTCTCCTTTCTTTCTTTCTTTCCTTCCTTCTTTCTCTCTCTTTTTCTCCTTTCCTTTCCTTTTTTCCTTCCTTCCTTCCTTCTTTTTCTTTCTCCTTTCTTTCCTTCCTTCCTTTCTCTCCTTTCTTTCTTTCGTTCCTTCCTTCTTTCTTTCTCTCTTTCTCCTTTCTTTCTTTCTTTCTGTCTCTTTCTCCTTTCCTTCCTTCCTTCTCTCTCTCTCTCTTTCTTTCCCTTTCCCTTTCTCTCCCATTTCTGTTGGCCTTTTTTTTGGGGGGGGGGAGCGTTGCCTTCTCGGTTGGGACTGAAACTCCCATATTGCTGCTAAAGGGACGATGAGACTTGTAGTCCTTGAGCGTTGGGAGGGTCTTCTCCTGACCCCTTTTGCCAAGATCTTTCTGCGACCCAAGTTGGCAAAGAAAAGCGGGTTTTAGAAGTTAGTTTATAAGAGCTGGGCTGCGATTCTCCAGACAGCCGCTAGGTGGCTGCGTAAAAGATATGGTTTTGGCGCCCTCTGGTGGCTGTCTGGATGTTTGCAGGCTTTCTTTGGTCACTGTTCCACAGGGCCACAGTTGATTTGCTACCTTTTGACACACACCCACACCCACAAACTGCCTTTGCATGGCACCCCACTGTTATGGCTGAGTTAACATCTGGCGCAACCCCAAGCCAATGTTGGGTTTGTGCAGTTAAAGGGTTGCCAAACAAGCTACGATTGAGTGAAACAGCCAGCTTTTTCTTCTGAAACGGCTATCCGGCTCTTCGATGTTGGTCAGCTGTCTTTTTCAAGAGTCGGATAACTTTATATGTGCCCCTTGCCTTTGGGGGCGGGAGCGGGGAGGGGCGGGTAGGATCTCTGAGCTCCCTGCCCAGATGTGCATTACTCTCGGCCTCCTTTTCCTTGGCTCTGGCCTTGTGGTTCGTGAACATCTGTACAGCCAACCAACCCTCCATACCGCCATCTGCCTAAATTGGTTAGCACGTCCCTTCAAAAGGCCCTCAAGAGTATAATTAATTTTTTTTAAAAAAATAGGAATAATGCTTCTAATTTATCCACCATCCCTATCCTCTTTCTCTTTCTCTCTCTCTATTTTCTGGTCAGTTGGCCTTACAGACCCAGACATGAGAAGATTGTAGAACAGGGGTGTCCAACCACTTGGACACTTGGACGATCTGTGGACTTCAACTCCCAGAATTCCCCAGCCGGCCAAGCCAAAGCCGGCTTGGGGGGATTCTGGGAGTTGAAGTCCACAGGTCTTAAAAGTTGGACGCTACTGTTGTCGTTAAAATTTCCCATCATGCCCTTTGCTGACGTAAGCATTGCCCCCGGGGCATTGTGGGAATTCAAGCTTGCCTTTGGAAGTTGTGGGAGCTTCATCCCTGGAGGCTTTCAAGAAGAGACTGGACTGCTATCGGTCAGAAATGGTGTAGGGTCTCCTGCTTGGCTGGGGAGGTGGGGGGTTGGACTAGATGACCCTACGAGGCCCCTTCCAACTCGGTTGGTTTGCAAAATAGTTTGCAAAGCGACAGAGACTGAAAGGAGGGATTTAGCAATCTGAGGCTAGGAACAGCTCCATAAACCAGGAAAGGGGAGAAAATGAGAATGCGGTTTGAGAAGGGTGAGAAAACGGAGTAATTCTGGTTATTTATGCCCCTACCCAGAAAAAAAAAAAAAAAACCAGCCCTGTGAAGGCTGCCGGCTGGACCCTTCTGGAAAGTTAAGACAATTTGGACGCTTTCCTAAAGCAGTTTTTTCCTTCCCCTTCGTTGTATCCTGGCTCTTTCCACCGAGACTCGTCCTTAGCTGATCTCTGGCAAAAGTCTGGAATGCAAGGATGACGAAACCAGATTTCTGCTTAAACTTGCTGGGTGGGGGGGGGAGAAGGAAAGGCTTTGGGGGGCGGTTGCTGACCCAACTGATTTGCACCCTGGCTTGTCTCTGCGGGTGGGGAAACAAGGTGGTTGAAAGAGGGAGGGAGGCTGGGGATTGTCTCTCCCCACCAGCGGTGCGTCATTCGTTGGGGGGCAACTCCCTGCTGGCTGGCTGTGGGTCGGCTTATGCTTGGGGGAGGGCGCGGTCTGCCCCGCAGGGCCGTCGTAACCGTTGCAACCTTGGAAGCTGAGATATGGTGGAGGTGTGTACCTGTTGCATTGTTCTTTCTCCCCCACCACCCACTCCCAATAATTTATTTTAGTCAGAAAGTTAAAATACGAGCTGCAAACAAAAAGGAAATTTTGCACACACAAAAAAAGCCGGAACTGACAATTTCATCTCAGTTTACATACGGAGAATAAATTACATTCATCAAGAATAAAAAGATAACAACGCTTATTGATAGTCGAGGTTACTAATAAGCTATCAAATCATACTAGGAAACGAATAAAAGCTTTTATAAACTTTTTATAAAATAAAAACTTTTTATAAACTTCTAACCAATTTAACCTGCCCTCTATCTGCTACATATGAGAAAAGAGAGTTAACAGGTAAACCAACAGCAGGGTTAAAATTTTATTTATTTATTTATTTTGTCGCATTTCTATGCTGCCCAACACCCAAGGGACTCTTATTCCCCGTTTTATTATTTGGATAGGGTCTGCTAATGCCAAACCTGCCTTACCACGCTGCAAATTCTCCATTTCAACATCCAGTTTCTCCTAAGGACTGTTTTTGAAGAGAGCAGGCGTGTTACAGGCCGGCCTTTTTGAGCTGTCCATAATTGCCATATTGTGGCAGGGAGTTCCATAGCCGGAGCTGCACCCAGTAGGAAGAAAATCCTTGTATCTGCCACCTTGGCTTTTAATATGACCGGCAAATAAAGATTTTATGCTTCATTTTTGTTTTCTATAGCCTGCACAATAGGATATTGGGGGAAGCTGGATTCGCTTAACAACTGTGGCCAAATAAAAAGGGGGGGGGGAATAAAACCAGACAGGACTCACTTAACAACCGCCTTTGAATTGGAATTTAATCAGCAGTGGGGGAAAAAATGTTCCAATCTTTTCAAATTTAATTTTCGGGAAACAAAGGGGGAAGGGAGAGCTAATTCGGAACACTCCGCAGTCCGCAGGTATTCCTCGGCTTACAACCACAATTGAGCCCCAGACTTCTGTGGCTAAGCGAGACATTTGTTAAGCGAGACAAATTTCCGTTGTTAAGTGGGACGGAGTTGGAAGGGACCTTGTAGGTCATCTAGTCCAACCTCCTGCCCAAGCGAGAGACCCTACACCATTTCTGACAAATGGCAGTCCAGTTTCTTTTCTTGAAAGCCTGTCTCTAAGCGAGACATTTGTTAAGTGCCTCTATTTTACGACTTCTCTTGCCGCCGTCACTAAGTGAATCACTGCAGCTGTTAAGTTAGTAACCCAGTTGTTAAGTGAATCTGGCTTCCCCCTTGACTTCGTTCGTCAGAAGGTGGCCAGAGGGGAATCGCGTGACTTTGGGACACACACCTTAACGGTCATAAATATGAAACCAGTTGCCGACCGTCAGATCCTGGGGACGCTGCTGCAAAGTTCGTTAACTGTGAAAAACAGCCATCCGTCCACATTTTTTCAGTGCCGTTGTAATGGTCACTAAGCGAACTCTTGCAAGTCTTAGCTGTATTAGAAACCACGCCGAAAATGGCATTTGCTTATCTCTTGGAGGCCCTGTCATTTTTATTTTTTCGATGCAAAAAAAATGGAATTTCTTTCTTAACTTAGAGCTTGAGAGCCAAACGATGAAACTTTTGACCTCGAAAGAGCAAAAAAAAAAAAAACAACTCCACATTTTTGCTGACATACAATTCCCCGGGATCGGAGTCCTTCCAATGAGGCTCCAATAAAGCCCAAAGTTAATTTAAATAAATATCTCTGCCGGTTGTGCAAGCTTTCAAAAAACTAATATAAAACCAAATGAAGGAATTTCCCCTCCCCTCCTCCTTTCCCCTTTGCAGGGTTTGAAAAACAAAAACATAAGCTTCGGTTTGTAGACAGGGTGGGAATTCGTCCGCTTGCATTTTTCACGCAATCAAACCGTGGTTTGTGGAATCGTGGCTTACTGAACAGACCTGCGTGGCTTGGGTCGTGCTAGGCCTGGCAGACTTCCCCTCCCTTTTTTTTAATAATTACAGCGGGTTGTGTAAGCTTTGCAAAGTTGGACTTTCGTTCAAAAGCCACACCTATATTGATCAGGAGCAAGGCAATCCTTGACTTACGACGACAGTTGGGAGCAGAATTCCCCCGGCTAAGCAAGGCAGTTGTTAAGCGAGTCACGCCTCCTTTTACGACCTTAGGTGGTTGTTAAATGAGAATCAGATGGTCATTAAACAAATCCGGTCCCGTCCCCCCCCATTTTGGCTTTGCTTGTCGGAAGCTGGCTGGGAAAATTGCAAATAGTGGTTAACAGATAAACAGATAAACAGATGACCTACAAGGCAGGGACCTTGTAGGTCATCTAGTCCAACCCTCCACCCAAGGAGCAGACCCTCTGACAGATGAGACTGTCAGGATGCTGCAACCATGCCGCCAATTTTCATCGCATGCCCGTTGGGATATTGGAACGGTGAGAAGCGTGAGGACCAGTTGTAACTCACTTTGTTCAGGAACTTCGGTCGGTAAACGAATGGCTGCAAGACGAAGTCTTTATTCAGTGTGGGAAGCTGATGCAGTCCAATCATCGCTGAGCTGCACACGGCCCTTGGGAGGATAACAGGTGAACAGAGTTGGAAGGGACCTTGGAGGTAATCTAGTCCAGCCCCCCGCCCAAGCAGCAGACCTTACACCCATGATGGCGAACCTGTGCCAACCCACAGATGGCACGCGGAGCTATATCGGTGGGCATGCGAGCATTGCCCCAGCTCAGCTCCTAGAAAGGCTCTGGAGCCTGGGGAGAGCAAAAAACAGGCCTTCCGATCCTGCCGGAAGTTGATCAAACGGGCCATTTCTGGCCTCTGGAGGGGTGGGGAAGGCCATTGTCACGTTTCGAGGTCGTCTCAAATAAATTGCATTTCAAACAAAGTCTTTGATGAAAAACTCCCATTTATTAAGCACGACATTCTAATTCCGACTCCATCGCAGCCAACACTGACTTCCTGACCCAAAACCCTCCCTTTTCTTTCCCCACTCCTCTGCACTCATTGGCCATCTTCCAAGTCACTCTACCCCTAATCTACTGCTCCAGCTCAAAGGAATTTCCCCCCTCCCATCCCATCTCCTAGGGGATATTATCTCCAGGGAAAATAAGTAGGTGAAAAGTCAAACGTCCCTTTCCAGATGTCTCCGCTTCTCCTTCTTATGTCAGCACTAGAGTAAATGCAGCTTGAAGTGCTGACAGCCGTTTTCACCCTCTCCAGGCTCCTAGAAAGTCTCTGGAGTTTGGGGAGAGCAAAAAACATGCTTTCCAGTGGGAGCAGAAGTCGGCAAACAGGCTGTTTCCGGCCTCTGGAGGGCCCTGGGGAAATGAGGAAGTGGGGAAGGCTGTTTTTCGCCCTCCCCAGGCGCCAAGAAAGCCTCTGGAGCCTGGGGAGGCCGAAAAATGGGCCTACTGGGCCCACCCTGCCATTGTGTGCCAAAAGCGGGGGAGCACGCGGGGGGCCAGGGTGCATTGAATTATGGGCGTGGCCACACACGTGTGTAACCCCCCCACACTTCCCCCCACTTTTGGCACGCGACGGCAAAAAGGTTAGCCATCGCTGCCCTACACCAATTCTGACAGATGGCAGTCCAGTCTCTTCTTGAAAGCCTCCAGGGATGAAGCTGCCACCACTCCTGAAGGCAAGCTTGGATTCCCACAATGCCCTGGGAGCAATGCTTACATCAGCAAAGGGCATTATGGGAAATTTTAACATGATAGGTGACCCTCAAAGCTTTCTTGCCGAAACAGACAAGAGACCAGAATCGGTAGAAATATTCCTGCAGGATTCGATTCGTTTGTGGATTCTGTACTGGTTAGGCCTCGACTTACGGCCGTTCATTTAGCGACCGTTCGGAGTTTACAACGGCACTGGGGGGGGGGGGGAAGTGACTTATGACTGTTTTTCACACGTATGACGGTTGTAACATCCCGGGATCACGCAATCCCCTTTTGCAACCTTCTGACAAACAAAATCAATGGTGATTCACTTAACAACCGGGTTTTACTAACTTAAAAACGGCAGTGATTCGTTTTAACGGTGGCAAGAAATGCCGTAAAACGGGGCAAAGTCCACTTAACAACTTGTCCCCGCGTTAACGACATCAATTTGGGGCTCAATTGTGGTCGTAAGTCCAAAAGACGACCTGTAGCTGTTATCTTCCCTTCCAAATCAGGTTTGCAAAAAAGGATCGGGTTTGAGAAGAGATCTGGGCCAGCTTTCTCAATCTCCTTTGACGTCGGACGCAGAAATCCTGAACTGATTTTTCTTTGTGTTGTTGTTGTTGTTTGACCCACAATAGGTGTGACGGGCAAACCTTTTGTTTGCCTTCTGCATTTTTGCACCGTTGCGGTTAGAAGGCAGGGTGGTGGCGGCTGAATGAATATTTCAAAGGTTAAACAAGGATCACTTTCTTAAGGTCGATGGTTGGCTGGTTTTTTTCTTCCTCAAGCGTATAATAAATTGGTCGCTCTCTACCTGAACTGTACAACTACAAAAGTACAGGTAGAATTACAACCCTTCGTTTGGGGACTCTTCGAAGTTACGACAACAATGGGACTTCTGACTGTTTTTCACACTTAACGACCGTTGCAGCATTCCAACAGTCACGCGGTCAAAATTTCATTTAGAATAACGGAGTTGGAAGGGACCTTGGAGGTCTTCTAGTCCAACCCCCTGCTTAGGCAGGAAAGCCTACACCGCTTCAGACAAAGGGTTATCCAATCTCCTCTTTAAAAACTTCCAGTGTTGGGGCATTCACAATTTCTGGTGGCAAGTTGTTCCACTGGTTAATTGTTCTCACTGTCAGGAAATTTCTCCTTAGTTCTAAGTTGCTTCTCTCCTTGATTAGATTCCACCCATTGCTTCTTGTCCTGCCCTCAGATGCTTTGGAGAATAGCTTGACTCCCTCTTCTTTGGGGCAGCCCCTGAGATATTGGAAGACAGCTATCATAGAATAGAGTAGAGTAGAGTAGAGTAGAGTAGAGTAGAGTAGAGTAGAGTAGAGTAAAGTAGAGTGTATAGAGTAGAGTAGAGTAGAGTAGAGTAGAGTAGAGTAGAGTAGAGTAGAGTAGATAGAGTGTATAGAGTAGAGTAGAGTAGAGTGGAGAGTAGAGTAGAGAGTAGAGAGTAGAGAGTGTAGAGTAGAGAGTGTAGAGTAGAGTAAAGTAGAGTGTATAGAGTAGAGTAGAGTAGAGTAGAGTAGAGTAGAGTAGAGTAGAGTAGATAGAGTGTATAGAGTAGAGTAGAGTGGAGAGTAGAGTAGAGAGTAGAGAGTGTAGAGTAGAGTAGAGTAAAGTAGAGTGTATAGAGTAGAGTAGAGTAGATAGAGTGTATAGAGTAGAGTGGAGAGTAGAGTAGAGAGTAGAGAGTAGAGAGTGTAGAGTAGAGTAGATAGAGTGTATAGAGTAGAGTAGAGTAGAGTAGAGTGGAGAGTAGAGTAGAGAGTGTAGAGTAGAGTGTAGAGTAGAGTAGAGTAGAATAGGAATTTTTCATGTCTCCCCTAGTCCTTCTCTTCATTAAACTAGAAGTACCCAATTCCTGCAACCTCCAGTTTGAGCCTCCAGTCCCCTAATCCTCTTTGTTGCTCTTCTCTGCACTCTTTCCAGAGTCTCCACATCTTTTTTTACATCGTGGAGACCAAAACTGGATGCCGGATTCCAAGTGTGGCTTTCCCAAGGTCTTATAAAGTGGTATTAACACTTCATGTGATCCTGATTCTATCCCTCTGTTGATGCAGCCTAAAACTGTGTTGGTTCTTTGAAATTTGAACACTTGGCAACTGGCATGTACAGGTAATCCTCACCTCAATGGAGCCCCAACATTTCTGTCGCTGAGCGAGACGTTTGTTAAGGGAGTTTTGACCCTGTTTTACGAACTTTCTCGCCGCAGTTCTTAAGGGCATCACTGGCGGTCGATACTGAATTCTTGCCACGGTTGTTAAGCGAGTCGGTTCGTAACCCGGTTGTTAAGCGAATCTGCCTTCCCCGTTGACTTTTTCAGAAGGTCGCCAAAGGGATGGTAAAACTGGGATAAATAGTGGAATAAACAGTGGTGAAACAAAAAAGAGAGAGAGAGAGAGAGAGAGAAAAGAGAGGGGGAACAATGGGAAATATAGGGCAAAACAGGAGAGATCAGGATTTTAAGGCACAAAAGGAAAAAAGGGGAAAGAAAAAGGTAAAAATAAAAAGGGAAAGGGAAAAAAGGAAAGAAATGAAAGGGGAATATGATGTATACGACTAGAATTGAAATATAAATTGTAGTAAGAAATAATGTTAAATTATACGATGGTGAAAATGAATTGAAAAATAATTGGAATAATAATTGAAATGTTTTTAATAGTGGTATGTGTACAAACAATTAAGTGATGATTTGGAATAATACAGGGGGAAAGCTATATGATTAGAGGATAATAGTTAGAATATTTTTAAATTCAATTAAGTTTTTTTTTTCCCTTCTGGTTCATATATAAATGAAAAAGATATCTATGTAATCAATTGATTTACATTAAAATGTTGGATTGTGTCAAGTTTCCGAAAGATGCCCTAATTAATTCCTGAGCCATGATATTAGTTAAGGAAATGTATGTTATAAAATGAGTGGGTTTATTATTAATATAAGAATTAAAGAACTGTAACACCACATCATTAATTAATTTGATGATGGATATAAAAATTAGATGATAATGGGAAAAAGGGGTTAATATAGAATAGAAGGGGAAATGGAATTTGGTCAGAATTAGAGATGAAAACGAAGGGTAATATTGGTACAAAATAGATGAAAATAAATGTTACGGCAAAAAAGGAGGTACAGAAATTGTAATTTTAGCTTGAAAGGGCAATCGTCATAATTATGAACCGCTTGCCAAGTGTCTTGAATTTCGATCCCGTGAGTCGCCGTCGTAACTGTGAAAAATGCTCAAAAGTCACTTTTTTTCCGGCGCCAGATGTTCATTTTAAACGGTCATTAAGCGAAAATCGTTGCAAGTCGAGGACTTCCTGTATTTATGGAGGGTGCACTGTCCCGGAGGGACGGGGGGTGGTGGGGAATTCTGGGAGTTGAAGTCCCCCCATCTTAAGATTGCTGAGGCTTGGAAAAATTGGCCCAACAGGATCAAGGAAAGCAAAATAATAGAAAGAGAAATTGGTCTGGGGGGAAGAATTGGGGAGGGGGCAGGATTGCTAGCTTTGTCTCTCTCTCTCTCTCTCTCTCTCTCTCTCTCTCTCTCTCTTTTTTTTCAGGCATGGAAGGGTTTGTTACACACACACATATGCACAAACACACAATGTGTGGCTAATCAGCCAATCCTGAATTTCTTTTAAATCTTTTGAGCTGCAAGGCTGAGAAACTGGGTGTGGGGCTTAATCCTTCCTGCTTCCTTATCTGTGGCAAGGCGGGAATTTATATTCTGAGTTTGTGGGTGTGTATATATATATATATATATGTGTGTGTGTTTGTGTGTGTGCCAACTCAGCTCTACTGGCAGAAGGATGGCAGGCAGGCAGGCAGGCAGGCAAGGGTTTCCCATTGCATCAAGCTAACTTTGCTGATCTGTTTTGTTTTCCCAAAATGCCCAGGTAAGGCTTGCATTCCTTCCTTACCTGGGCATGTTTTCATGAATAAGTTTAAAAATAAAAAAAAAAAAAAGCCACAACAGCTGGCAAGTCCTTGACTTCGGACCGCGGCCGAGCCCAACATTTCCACGGCTAAGCCAGACGGTCGTTAAGTGAGTTTTTGCCCCCGTTGTACGACCTTTCTTGCCACAGTTTTTTAAGGGAATCGCCGAAATGGTTTTAAATTAGTCCACATGGTCGTTAAGTGAGTCTGGCTTCCTGATTTCGCTTGTTTGGAAAGTCGCAAAAGGGGGTATCGCAGGACCCTGGGACATTGCATCGGTCATAAATACAGGACAGCTGCGAAGACTCTGAATTTTGATTATGCGGCCATGGGGGAATGCTGCAGTGGTCGTAAGTGTGAAAAATGGTCATGTCATTTTTTTTTTTCCGGGGCCGTTGTAACTTCGGAACAAGTCACTAAACAAATGGTTGTAAACCGAGGATTACCTGTCGTTTCCTTCCTGTGACCCAGCAGAGCCAAAGTAGAGATGGAAATGATATGGGTAGTCCTCAACTTATGACCATTCACTTAAAAGAAGGGACTTATGACAGGTCCTCCCATTTCTGACCATCGCAGCATCCCAGATTTGGAGAGGGTTTTTTTTTTGCATCCCAAAATTTTGCATTTGAAATTATTATTTTTTTCCCCCTTTGTTGGCCAAATCCAAAATCTTTTTTTTTTATTATTTTATTTTAAAAACAAAACTTTATTAAACATATAAAATATACAGACGACACTACATAAAAAGAAAAAGTGACTTTGGTCACACGTCCATTATCTTATTAACGGTGCATATTGGTTAATTATTATTATTATCGTACAGAATTTTACATCTACCCTCATTTCTACGAGTTATCCAATCATACCACCTATTCCACGCTATATAACATTTTGAGTCTACCTTATCCTTCATTTCAAATGTTAGTTTGTCCATTTCCGCACAGATATAGATTTTTTGGATTATCAATTGATCTGTTGGCGGTTGATCAGTTTTCCAACATTTTTCCAAATGTTTTCCAAATCCAAAATCTTGCATCCCCCAAATTGCGGTATCCTAAAGTCACGCGATCATCATCACAACGTGGCCAGAACAGAAAACCCGAGTTAGGACAAATACTGTTAGGTCGGATTTAAAATAAGGCTCCGTCTTCTAAATTAGGTTTCGCTGAAGCTCTTTGGCGGTGGAACCTCCCAGCTTAGGCACAGTCTACCTCCAATTACCCGGAGGAATAAACCGATGAAAAACGTTATTTGCAACTGTGTCCTGGCTGTGAACTTCCTCCCCCAATGCATCTCTCTGGCTAGCGAAACGGAAATTGGTGGCTGGACTTGGATGATTTTTGCATCCCGAAAAGCCTGCGAAAAAATAAATAAAAATCCCCGTTGCTACAACAAGGGGGGAAAAAAAAAAACAACTCAGGAAGTTTCTCTCCAACCGTTGCGGCTTCTGATTTACACATCTCGCTGCTCCACTCCTTCCTGTCCCTGCTAAATGAGAATGTGCCACTGGTGTGGTTTTGGGGTGTTAACCAACATCAGTTCCTTTTCCCCCCGCTTTTTTTTTTCCCCCATAATGCCACATTTTGAATCTTCTGAGGTCACCTTGCTCATAGCTACTCAGACCTCAAGTGCAATTCTGCACTTGGCATGATTTCTTCAATTAATGGACCCGCCACGCCTTAAAAGGAGACTCTTAAAACTTTCTGCAAATTCAAACTTCCTTCCTTCCTTGCTGAATTTAACTCTCCGAAGACACCCTCTCCGAAGACGCCCTGAGTCTTCGTAGAGGGGCGGCATACAAATTGAATTAATAAAATAATTAATAAACTCAGTTTGCTAAAGCCCTGGTTGCAGTGGGGTTTTTTGGGGGTATTTTTGGGGGGGAAAGCCAGCTGAGATGGGATTAGCTAACCCTGATTGATTACCACTGGGAAATTTCCTTCATTCTCTACGACCAAGGACGTGGAGTCCTCAGTTTACAACAGTTGGTTGAGTAGACCGTTCAAAGTTACCACGGCGCTGAGAAATGGGACTTACGACCGTTTTTCAGTTCAACCTTGGCAGCGTTCCCCAGGATCATGGGATCAAAATTCGGACGCTCTGGGGCAGCCCCTCAAATATTGGAAGACTGCCATCATGTCTCCCCCTGGTCCTTCTCTTCACTAGACTAGCCACGCCCGGTTCCTGCAACCGTTCCTCCTATGTTTTAGCTTCCAGGCCTTTGATCATTTTAGGCAGATTCAGATTAACAGAGATGGAAGGGACCTTGGAGGTCATCTAGTCCAACCCCCCCGCCCAAGCAGGAGACCCTACACCATTTCTGACAGATGGCTGCCCTGTCTCTTCTTGAAAGCTTCCAGTGATGAAGCTCCCACAACTTCCGAAGGCAACTTCTGTTCCATGGGTTGATTGTTCTCACTGTCAGAAAAATTCTCTTTATTTCCAGGTTGGACCTCTCTTTGATCAGTTTCCATCCATTCTTCCTTGTCTGGCCTTCGGGTGCTTTGGAGAATAGCTGGACCCCCTTCCTCCTCTCTGTGGCAGCCCCTCACATATTGGAAGATGCTCTCCTGTCTCCCCTGGTCCTTCTCTTCACTAGACTAGCTAGACTAGCTTCAGTAGACTTATTTCAGATAAGTGGCTGTCCAGTCTCTTCTTGAAAGCTTCCAGGGATGAAGCTCCCACAACTTCTGAAGGCAACGTCTGTTCCATGGGTTGATTGTTCTCACTGTCAGAAAATTTCTCCTTATTTCCAGGTTGAATCTCTCCTTGGTCAGTTTCCATCCATTCTTCCTTGTCTGGCCTTCGGGTGCTTTGGAAAATAGCTGGACCCCCTTCCTCCTCTCTGGGGCAGCCCCTCAAATATTGGGACATGGCTATCATGTCTCCCCTGGTCCTTCTTTTCATTAAACTAGACATACCCACTTCCTGTTCTTCATATGTTTTAGCCTCCAGTCCCCTCATCATCCTGCTTGCTCTTCTCTGCACTCTTTCTAGAGTCTCAACATCTTTTTTTATAGTGTGGTCACCAAAATTGGACGCAGGATTCTAGGTGTGGTCTTACTAAGGCTTTATAGAGTGGCACTACCCTGTTTCCCCCAAAATAAGACATTCCCCTGAGGCTTCTGAGTGCCTGGCAATAAGGCCAAGCGCTTATTTCAGGGTTCAAAAAAATATAACACAGGGTCTTATTTTTGGGGTAACATGATAGGTAGGTAGGTAGGTAGGTAGGTAGGTAGATAGATAGATAGATAGATAGATAGATAGATAGATAGATAGATAGATAGATAGGTTAGGTTAGGTTAGGTTAGGTTAGGTTAGGTTAGGTTAGGTTAGGTTAGGTTAGGTTAGGGTAGGTAGGTAGGTAGGTAGGTAGGTAGATAGATAGATAGATAGATAGATAGATAGATAGATAGATAGATAGATAGATAGATAGATAGATTAGGTAGGTAGGTAGGTAGGTAGGTAGGTAGGTAGGTAGGTAGGTAGGTAGATAGATAGATAGATAGATAGATAGATAGATAGATAGATAGATAGATAGGTTAGGTTAGGTTAGGTTAGGTTAGGTTAGGTTAGGTTAGGTTAGGTTAGGTTAGGTTAGGTAGGTAGGTAGGTAGGTAGGTAGATAGATAGATAGATAGATAGATAGATAGATAGATAGATAGATAGATTAGGTAGGTAGGTAGGTAGGTAGGTAGGTAGGTAGGTAGGTAGGTAGATAGATAGATAGATAGATAGATAGATAGGTTAGGTTAGGTTAGGTTAGGTTAGGTTAGGTTAGGTAGGTAGGTAGGTAGGTAGGTAGATAGATAGATAGATAGATAGATAGATGATAGATAGATAGATAGATAGATAGATAGATAGATAGATAGATAGATAGATGAGATATATAGGTAGGTAGGTAGGTAGGTAGATAGGTGGGTGGGTGGGTGGGAGGGAGGGAGGGAAGGTAGGTAGGTAGGTAGGTAGGTAGGTAGGTAGGTAGGTAGGTAAATAAGAGATAGATAAGAGATACCCTGTTTCCCCCAAAATAAGACATTCCCCTGATAATAAGCCCAATTAGGCTTTTGAGCGCATGGCAATAAGGCCAAGCACTTATTTCAGGGTTCAAAAAAAATATAAGACATGTTCTTATTTTTGGGGTAACACGGTAAGTGCTAAGTGTTACTGCTATTGCTTAGCAATGGACCTTCAAGTTCCAACTGTGGTCGTCATTTCGAGGACTACCTGTATTGTCATTGTCAAAAACGCAGAGATCTTAACAAGCCAGGATGGCACATTTTCAAGACCTTTTCCCGGCTTCTGAGCCTCACTCGGCTTCGAGAAAGACTTAGCGAACATTCGCAGAGATTTTTTTTCCACGCAGAAATCAAGGCTTGGTTCCAGGTGATTTCCAAACTTCGGGACCGATGCCAAAGCACCAACCCGAGTCTATGCAAAAGTCTATTTTGCATAACAGCCGTAACGTGGTTTAAGTTCCTCTGCTGAACCTTTTTTTTTTTTTTTTTTTTTTCAGATTTATGCAAAATCAAGGTTTCTCCAGAAAAGCTGTGGTCTGGGTTGCTGAATCCCCTAAAAATCTGGGTTGGTTTTTGTTTTGTTTTTTAAACCGCAGGCCGGAGGCCAATTCAAAACCAAAGCAGAGCCCACTGCGGATTAACACAGTCTAAGGCAGATATACTGCGACTGTACGTGGAGGCTTGGCTTACGTTTGTCAACGGTCAGTGGCGGGAGGGGGGAAGGGCAGGAGCAGGCCTGCGGATTGCTTTTCAACAACGGCAGCTACCGGTTGTGATCTCTCACCTCCCAGGCTATACACACACACACACACACACACACACACACACACACATCCTGTTTTGCACACTGCTGCACTTCTGGTTCATTCCTTCCCTTCCCTCTCCGGTCTCCACTTTGCTCATAATTCTTAGTTTCCTGTATCATATCAGAAGTTCTGCTTCTGGGCATATTTTTCTTTTCTTCTTCTTTTTTTTAATTTTTTGTAATGTTGTCGTTGTCGTTGTTTTGCTCTGGGACTGAATCTCCGTTGCAGAGGCTTTCTCTGCTGGGGTTACAGGTAGTCCTCGATTTAAAACCACGACCGAGCCCCCAAAAATTTCTGTGGTGAAGCGTGAGACTTAGACAGATTCAGATGAACGGAGTGGGAAGGGACCTCGGAGGTCATCTAGTCCAACCCCAAAGCCCAAGCAGGAGACCCTACACCATTTCTGACAGATGGCAGTCCGGTCTCTTCTTGAAAGCTTCCAATGATGAAGCTCCCACAACTTCCGAAGGCAACTTCTCTTCCATGGGTTGATTGTTCTCACTGTCAGAAAATTTCTTCTTATTTCCAGGTTGAATCTCTCCTTGGTCAGTTTCCATCCATTGTTCCTTGTCTGGAATAATGGATGGAATTATTATAACATCCTTCCGTTTTAAATGGAAGTTATTTAAATAGTTTAAATTCATTTAAATTGGAATTTTTATCACATCCTTCAGTTTTTACGGCCTTTCTCGCCAGCGTCGTTAAGCAAACCACCGCAGTTGATACGTCGGTAACCCGGTTGTTAGAACTTAACTTTGATTGCAAAAGGGGATCACGTGATCTTGGGACACTGCTTCCGTCATAAAAACGAGTCGGCCGCCGAGCATCTGAATTTTGATCACGTGACTGCTGCAACGGTCGTTAAGTGTGAACAACGCTCCCAAGTCACATTTTTTTCAGCGCCGTTGCAACTTTGGAGGGTCACTAAATGAACTGTTGTAAGTCGAGGACTACCTGAACTCGGATGGGGACAATATTGCAACTTTGCAATCCGAAATCACCCCTTTCTCTTTCTTCTTCTTCTTCCTCCTCCTCTTCCTCCTTCCAGGAAACTTATCTCTTCTAAGAAAAAAATGTAAATTCTAACTTCCTTTGCATCGACTTGGGTCTGTTTTGACATCCGCAAGGCCTCTCCGTTTTCCTCTCGTTGCAGAATCAAATCTTGAAGCCGTCTTGTTCCTTCAGCACACAACATGGCTTGCTGTGTTTTCTTTTCCCACCTTGGAAACTGGCAATAAAACCTAGCCACGTTCTAGGTTCACACAGCACACTAAGCCAACATTTAAAAAAAAAAACCATTAAGGAAACTTTAAGTCTGCTGGGTAATGTGCTTGCTAAGTCTTCCCCTGACTTGGTTAAAACATGTTCGTTCTCTGGATCTCGTTCAGTAAACCATCATTAAGCAAGCCATGGCTTCATAGGACTTGCATAGTGTCTGCTGGCCTTCTTTTCCCTCTCGAGGTAACCTGAACGTGCAAACCCAGTTGGCCTGGCCGACACACAGGGTGTTGTAGTCCGCCAGCTGGCAGCGGAGTCGGGCAGTGATGCGCGGACTCCGGAGCCCCCAGAATCAGACAGCAGAGAGGTAGAGGAACAGGAGGAGCCTGTTCCTAGTGCGCGCATGCGCAGAGCTGCCAGAAGGCAAGAGCAGCTAAAGCAAAAGGGACGACTCGGGAGTAAGGCCAGGAGATGATTGGCCCTTCCCATAAGGCTTAAAAGAGAAACAAAGGCACTTGGGGCCTCTTGCAGGAAAGCAACGTTGCTAACCCTGTTTCCAGTCGGCATCTCTTGTTTGTTTCTGAACTCCGTGGGGCTTTGCCAAGTAAGCCCTTTGGCAACGTGTCAAAGAAGATAAAGGTTGGTGATTACCCCGAAGGACTTTTTCGCAACTAACTGGGACTCAGCTGGGAATTAAAGTAATTCTCAGCTGTTACAATGAAAAGGGTTTTTTGGGGGGACTAATTGTGTATTGTAGTGACTCAGTAAGCCTAGGTCACAACGCAGGGGGATTCTGGGAATTGCAGTCCATTTCGGGCAGCCAACCGCTAGCGATTCTGGGACTTCACACCTGGATGTTTTTTAGGACTTGGGATTGGACATTTTGCTATTTTGATCAGGAAAAGCTCCAGAAAAAAATATCCTAGTCAGGGTGGGTTTGATTTAAATCGAGTTGATTTAAATCACAATTTAAATCACGATTTAAATCACTAGTAAAAAGGCTTGATTTAAATCAACTCAATTTAAATCATAATTTTTAAAGAGCAACTGTCATCTCTGCTACTCCTTTGACCCACTGTTGACTCACTGATACTTCCAGTGTTGCAGAATATACAGCCTCCTGCTACATAACTAAGCTCCATTTCATGCTGAATAAACTAAACTATTTATGTATCTTAAATAGAAAACTATCTTACCATAGGTTTTTACCCCAAAAGTTTTTTATTAAAATAAATTTGATAAAAATAAAACAAAATCCGATTTAAATTAAAAAAAAAATCCGATTTAAATAAAAAAAATCTGATTTTTTTTTTTATTTTTTTAAAAAAATAATTGATTTTTATCCGCCTTGGTCCTAGTAGACAACCGCTTGAGTGTGAGCCGGCCGTGTAGCCAAAAAAAGCCAACACAATCCTAGGTTGCATCAACCGAATCAACGATCACATGAAGCGTTAGTGCCACTTTATACTGCTTTGGTGCGACCACACTACGTTCTCATAATTCAGCTGCTGCCTACTTTGATCCCAGTTTGAAATAGGGGGCAAAGCATCGATTTATTTTTCAGGATATTAAAAAGGACAAATCAGCCTGGCTTTTCTTAGGGCAGGAAAATGGTGTTTTGGAACTGGGGCTGTTTTTGCAAAAGCAGAAGGGGCCTCCCCTGGTTTGAGCGACAAACACAAAGACCGTAGTGTTGTCTGAGGAAGGGACAATGGATGCCAGCGGGTGGTCTCGGTAGGCCCCTGAGGAGGGGGAGCGGGGGGGGCTGGGAAGTTGGCATGGCTGTGGGAACCGACCTGGATATATATAAAAAAAAAAAACCCACTGTGCATCTTGGCCAGAGGAGTTAGCCTTTCTCCATCCCTTAAATATTTCCGTTTCCCTTTAAAACTTTTGTGTGGCTCTCTCCTGTTTCCCCCCACCCCTTGCAAGTTGTTTGCTTGGAGGGATTTCTTTAAAAGAAATCACCCCCCCCTTTTTTTTTTCCAATCCACCCGGCTGAAAGTCTGAGAAACCTTTGCCTAAACGGATAGTATGTCCTTCCTTGCAGATGATTAACTTGTTTGCTTGTCTGAATCCTGCCTTTATTTTATTTTATTTTATTTTTACAAATAATGCAAGGCTGGGAACATACACACACTTACCCAACACACCCTCTTGCTATTTTCCCCACAACAACAACAACAACAACGCTGTGAGGTGGGTTGGGCTGAGAGAGAGAAGGATTCAAAAGTCATTCAGCTGGTGTTCATGCATAAAGCAAGACTAGAACTCACCGTCTCCAAGTGATTGGCTCAAAGTCACCTAGCTGGCTTTCATGCTAAGACAGGACTAGAACTCACCGTCTCCTGGTGATTGGCCCAAAGTCACCCAGCCGGCTTTCATGCCTAAGGTGGGACTAGAACTCACTGTCTCCTTGTGATTGGTCCAAAGTCACCCAGCCAGCTTTCATGCTAAGACAGAACTAGAACTCACTGTCTCCTTGTGATTGGTCCAAAGTCACCCAGCCGGCTTTCATGCCTAAGGTGGGACTAGAACTCACTGTCTCCTTGTGATTGGTCCAAAGTCACCCAGCCAGCTTTCATGCCTAAAGTGGGACTAGAACTCACTGTCTCCTTGTGATTGGTCCAAAGTCACCCAGCCGGCTTTCATGCCTAAGGTGGGACTAGAACTCACTGTCTCCTTGTGATTGGTCCAAAGTCACCCAGCCAGCTTTCATGCTAAGACAGAACTAGAACTCACTGTCTCCTTGTGATTGGTCCAAAGTCACCCAGCCGGCTTTCATGCCTAAGGTGGGACTAGAACTCACTGTCTCCTTGTGATTGGTCCAAAGTCACCCAGCCAGCTTTCATGCCTAAAGTGGGACTAGAACTCACTGTCTCCTTGTGATTGGTCCAAAGTCACCCAGCCAGCTTTCATGCCTAAAGTGGGACTAGAACTCACTGTCTCCTTGTGATTGGTCCAAAGTCACCCAGTCAGCTTTCATGCTAAGACAGAACTAGAACTCACTGTCTCCTTGTGATTGGTCCAAAGTCACCCAGCCAGCTTTCATGCCTAAAGTGGGACTAGAACTCACTGTCTCCTTGTGATTGGTCCAAAGTCACCTAGCCAGCTTTCATGCCTAAAACGGGACTAGAACTCACCATCTCCTGGTGATCGGTCCAAGATCACCCAGCCAGTTTCGATGGCTAAGGCTATTAGCTATTTGTTTTTTTTCCCCTGCCTCCCTCCCACTATCCCTCACCTGCGCCTTGATGGGGACGCCCGGGAAAAATGTTGGAAAAATTCCCACGGGCTGATCTTCTCAACGGGGGCCCCCCCAAAACGGTGTGGACACTCCTGTCCCCCTTTGCAACTCCCACAGGATCTGTCTGGTGGGAAATTCGTCCAGGGAGAAATGGGGTGGGGTGGGGGAGATATTTCAGACTTCGTACCCACTCAATCTAAGAGCGTTAGAAAGATTATCTGCCGCTCGCAATTATTATTATTATTTTTTTTTAAAAAAAGACAATTAGCCGAAGCATCTCTGCCTTTAGCCCTGCTTTGAGAAACTGGCTCCCCATTTATCAGATTTGGAACTGGAGACGGAGGAACATTTAAAGCAAAGCCACAAGGCTCATGATGTAAGAATTGGACCGCGGAAGAAAGGAGGGAGGGGCTGAGAGGAGTCATTAACGGGTATCCCCTCCAGTCACAGAACACCTTGGATTTGCCCCAGGTAAGGCTGATGTAACCCATCAGGCCTGCCCCAACTTTGAGCCTTGGAATCCTTTTTGTCCTGCAAAGGGGGTGGGGGGGGGCACAGGCAATTAGGGTGTGCCAGGCCCTTGAGGGACTCTTTTTTTTTTTTCCCAACGTCTTGTAAGATGGGCTCTTCAAAAGAGGAATCTCAGAATCCAGTCAGAATAGAGCTGGGAGGGACCTTGGAGGTCTTTTAGTCCAGCCCCCTGCTCCAAGCAGGGGACCCTAGACCGGGTGTCAGCAACCTGCGGCTCCGGAGCTGCATATGGCTCTTTGGGCCCTCTGCTGTGGCTTCCTGTCGGGTGATCCCATCATTGGCTGAGCCCGACCCTTGCCCTCCCCTCTCGGTCACTCCTCGCCTGGCCTGAGAAGGAAGGTAAGGGCAACGGCAGGGGGATGGAGAAGTGGCCAGGGCAGAGACAGAGAGATACAGAGAGAGGGGGAGAGAGAGAGACAGAGAGAGATACAGAGACAGGGGGAGAGAGGGAGAGATACAGAGAGAGGGAGAGACATATAGAGATACAGAGAGGGGGAGAGAGAGACAGAGAGAGATACAGAGAGAGGGAGAGATACAGAGAGAGGGGGGGAGAGAGGGAGATACAGAGAGAGGGGGAGAGAGGGAGAGATACAGAGAGAGGGAGAGACATATAGAGATACAGAGAGAGAGGGAGAGAGAGATAGAGAGAGGGGGAGAGAGGGAGAGATACAGAGGGAGAGACATATAGAGATACAGAGAAAGGGGGAGAGAGAGATAGAGAGAGGGGGAGAGAGGGAGAGATACAGAGAGGGAGAGAGGGAGAGACAGAGATACAGAGAGAGTGGGAGAGAGGGAGAGATACAGAGAGAGGGAGAGACATAGAGATACAGAGAGAGGGGGAGAGAGAGACAGAGAGAGATAGAGGGGGAGAGGGAGAGATACAGAGAGAGGGAGAGAGAGGGAGAGACAGAGATACAGAGAGCGGGGGAGAGAGAGACAGAGAGAGGGAGAGATACAGAGAGAGGGAGAGATACAGAGAGGGGGAGAGAAAGAGACATAGAGAGATACAGAGAGAGGGGGAGAGAGGGAGAGATACAGAGAGAGGGAGAGACATATAGAGATACAGAGAGAGGGGGAGAGAAAGAGACAGAGAGAGATACAGAGAGAGGGGGAGAGAGAGAGACAGAGAGAGATACAGAGACAGGGGGAGAGAGGGAGAGATACAGAGAGAGGGAGAGACATATAGAGATACAGAGAGGGGGAGAGAGAGACAGAGAGAGATACAGAGAGAGGGAGAGATACAGAGAGAGGGGGGAGAGAGGGAGATACAGAGAGAGGGGGAGAGAGGGAGAGATACAGAGAGAGGGAGAGACATATAGAGATACAGAGAGAGAGGGAGAGAGAGATAGAGAGAGGGGGAGAGAGGGAGAGATACAGAGGGAGAGACATATAGAGATACAGAGAAAGGGGGAGAGAGAGATAGAGAGAGGGGGAGAGAGGGAGAGATACAGAGAGGGAGAGAGGGAGAGACAGAGATACAGAGAGAGTGGGAGAGAGGGAGAGATACAGAGAGAGGGAGAGACATAGAGATACAGAGAGAGGGGGAGAGAGAGACAGAGAGAGATAGAGGGGGAGAGGGAGAGATACAGAGAGAGGGAGAGAGAGGGAGAGACAGAGATACAGAGAGCGGGGGAGAGAGAGACAGAGAGAGGGAGAGATACAGAGAGAGGGAGAGATACAGAGAGGGGGAGAGAAAGAGACATAGAGAGATACAGAGAGAGGGGGAGAGAGGGAGAGATACAGAGAGAGGGAGAGACATATAGAGATACAGAGAGAGGGGGAGAGAAAGAGACAGAGAGAGATACAGAGAGAGGGGGAGAGAGGGAGAGATACAGAGAGGGAGAGAGGGAGAGACAGAGAGTGGAGAGAGAGAGACAGAGAGACACAGAGAGAGTGGAGAGAGAGAGACAAAGATACAGAGAGAGAAGGGAGAGAAAGAGACATAGAGAGATACAGAGAGAGAGAGGGGAAGAAAGAGGGAGTGGGGAGGGGGAGAGAGAGAGATATCAAAAGGATTTTGTGGTTCCCCAGTGTTTTTTAACAACCGGTTCTCTGCCCTAATGACCCGCTGGGTAGGCACGGCTAGGAGGTCATGTGACTGGTGGAAGTGAGTGACGTCGAGTTGGTCACGCCCACTCAGGTTTTGTGGCTCCCGGTGTTGTTGTTTTTTCTGCGGGAAACGGGTCCCAATGGCTCTTTGAGTGTTTAAGGTTGCAGACCCCCTGCCCTAGACCATTCCAGACAAATGGCTGTCCGGTCTTTTCTTAAAAACCTCCCCTACAACTTCTGGTGGCAAGTAGTTCCACTGCTTAATTGTCCTCACTGTTAGGAAGTTTCTCCTTAATTCCAGGTTGCTTCTCTCCCTGATTAGTTTCCCTCCGTTGCTTCTCGTCCTGCCTTCAGGGGCTTTGGAGAATAGCTTGACTCCCTCTTCTTTGGGGCAGCCCCTGAGATATTGGAAGACTGCTATCATGTCTCCCCTAGTCCTTCTCTTCATTAAACGAGACATACCCAATTCCTGCAACCGTTTTTCATACCTTTAATCTCCTTAGTTACTCTTCTCTGCCCTTGTCCCAAAATCTCATTTTGTAAAAATAAAAAACGAAAAAAGTTGTAAAATTGAGCGAGACTCACTTAACGACCTCCTTGCTTAGCGATGGGAAATTTGGGGCTCCGTTGTGGGGTCGTAAGTTAAGGACTACCTATACTCCGAACTCACATTTCTGCAGTGAGCGGAACTGATCAAGGCTTGGAGAAGAGAAGAGAAACAGGGCCAGATTCGTTTCTCCAGCTGGGTCCGAAACGGCTGTTTTTTAATCAGGGTCTAGAAAGTGAGTCAGGAGATCCGGTTTCGAATCTCATCGGAGGGTTTGCCGCACCCTGCTGAGTAAGGAGACGGGGTGTTGCCAGGCTTGCCGAGATAGGAATCCAGACCAAAGCGTTTATCACCAGCTTTGGTGGAAGCGTTTCCCTTAATCCCCTTGGCTCCGGATGCCAATCTGGATGGTGTCAGAAAGATGACCCTGAGCGCGTACGGAGAGCTAGTCTCACCTGGTTTCCAGCTACTGGGCCAAAAGGCACATCAGGACAGGTGGTTTGAGACGCAGACCTGTCTTCTGCGGCGAAAGCTGAAGTTACCTTGCCAAAACTTGGAAGGTTTTATTTTGCACGTTTTGAGTTTCTTTGCTGTGCTTTGATTTTAGATCCTTTGATTAATATAACAGGAGGGTCCAAAATTGGCAACTTTGAGGACTTGTGGACTTTTGACTCCCAGAATTCCTTGGCCAGCATGGATGTAAACTTGAGAGTTGAAGTCCAACCATCATAAATAATGCTGGCTGGGGAATTCTGGGAGTTGAAGTCCACCCATCTTAAAGCATGCTGGCTGGGGAATTCTGGGAGTTGAAGTCCACCCATCTTAAAGCAGGCTGGCTGGGGCATTCTGGGAGTTGAAGTCCACCCATCTTAAAGCATGCTGGCTGGGGAATTCTGGGAGTTGAAGTCCACCCATCTTAAAGCAGGCTGGCTGGGGCATTCTGGGAGTTGAAGTCCACCCATCTTAAAGCAGGCTGGCTGGGGAATTCTGGGAGTTGAAATCCATTCCTCTTAAAGCAGGCTGGCTGGGGAATTCTGGGAGTTGAAGTCCATTCCTCTTAAAGCATGCTGGCTGGGGCATTCTGGGAGTTGAAGTCCACCCATCTTAAAGCAGGCTGGCTGGGGAATTCTGGGAGTTGAAGTCCATTCCTCTTAAAGCATGCTGGCTGGGGCATTCTGGGAGTTAAAGTCCACCCATCTTAAAGCAGGCTGGCTGGGGAATTCTGGGAGTTGAAGTCCATTCCTCTTAAAGCAGGCTGGCTGGGGAATTCTGGAAGTTGAAATCCACCTATCTTAAAGTACATTGGTTGGGAATTCTGGGAGTTGAAGTCCACCCATCTTAAAGCAGGCTGTCTGGGGAATTCTGGGAGTTGAAGTCCATCCACCTTAAAAGTTGTTAAGGTTGAGAAACTCTGTCTTGGACCTTAATAAATTCTGGAATACCCAGTCAATTAATCCTAAAATTGTCTTCCCTCCCTTCTCTCTCTCCCAGATCACATTTTTTGGAAATCCATCACCCACCCACCCACCTTAGCGTCATGGCAAACCGAGGCCCCGCTTACGGACTCAGTCGGGAGGTTCAGCAAAAAATCGACCGACAGTATGATCCTGATCTGGAACAGATTCTCATCCAATGGATCAAGGCCCAGTGTGGGCCAGACATTGGGGAGCCTGAGCCGGGTAAAGAGAATTTCCAAAAATGGCTGAAAGATGGCACGGTGAGGATTTTATTTTATTTTATAATTTTATTTTATTTTGCTCTGTCGCCTCTTTAATTTTTTTTCTGCCTCCTCTCGCTGTTTCGGATGAAGCAAAACTGGCTGTCAAAAATTATTTCAGAGGGTTACTTTGGTCAATTCCACCATGGAGTTGGCAAAAGGGCGTGGAAGATTTAAAAAAAAAAAAAGTACATGAATTAAGCCCACCCACGTTGGGAAACTCTAAAGGCCTAAAGGGAAGAATTTGCATTCAAAGAAAAAGTTCTAACAGCTCTTGTTAAATCAGTTATATAAAGTCAGGGGAGAGGCATAGAAAAGACTCCAGATGTTGATGCAGATATAAATAAGTTCGAAACTCTCTTGTGGGCTTTTTAAAATAAATCAATTTTTTTTTTAAAAAATAGCTAGGCTACTATATGGAAGGATTAGTAGAAGCCATAAAGCAGAGCAGATTTTTAGAGCCACGTTTTTTTTATTAAGGGCTAGCAACTTATTCCTTGGCATTTAAGACACAAAACCACCATTTGACTGATCATTTAGTAGAGAAAAGCAGAGATTTTTTTCTTCGATCCACATTTTTCCACTAGTGATTAGCCTCCCTTGACATTTAGGCACAAAATCAACATTTGATTGATCATTCAGTAGAGACAAATAAAGATTTTTAAATCTATGTTTTTCTTAATAGGGACTAGCAATTTGTTCCTTGACATTTAGACACAAAATCCCCATTTGATTGATCGTTTAGTAGAGAAGAGATTTTTAGATGTATGTTGTTATAATAGGGACTAGCGACTTGTTCCTTGACATTTACACACAAAATCACAATTTGATCATTTAGTAGAGAAAAGATTTTTAGATGTATGTTTTTCTTAATAGGGACTAGAAATTTTGTTCCTTGACATTTAGACACAAAATCACCATTTGACCGATCATTTAGTAGAGATTTTTAGATGTATGTTTTTCTAATAGGGACTAGCAATTTGTTCCTTGACTTTTAGACACAAAATCACCATTTGACCGATCATTTAGTAGAGACGAGTAAAGATTTTTAAATCTATGTTTTGCTTAATAGGGACTAGCAACTTGTTCCTTGACATTTCGACACCAAATCCCCATTTGATTGATCGTTTAGTAGAGAAGAGATTTTTAGATGTTATGTTTTTCTAATAGGGACTAGCAATTTGTTCCTTGACATTTACACACAAAATCACCGTTTGACCGATCGTTTAGTAGCGAAAAGGGGTTTTTTTTAGATGTATGTTTTTGTAATAGGGACTAGCAACTTGTTCCTTGATATTTAGACACACACACACACACACAAAATGACCGTTTGACCAATGGTTTTGTAAAGCTTTTATGGCAGAGACCTCAAATCTGCTTTGCATCACACACACACACCCCAGGATATTATGCATCGCATTTTTTGGGCTCAAGGAGAGCAACTCCATCTGGTTTTTGATCCTTGAGCAGAGAAGTTAAGACAATCGGCAAAGGGAAGGAGGAAATTAAATGCACGGTGCTTCCTGTTCCTGTTAGGTACTCTGCCTGCTGATCAACAGCCTGTATCCGAAGGGCAAGGGACCTGTGGCCAAGATCCAGCCTTACACCATGGCCTTCAAACAAATGGAAATGATTTCTCAGTTCTTACGCGCGGCCGAGAGTTACGGCATCCTGGCGTCGGATATTTTCCAAACCGTGGATTTATGGGAAGGTATGTTTCCAAAAAAAAAAAAAAAAAAAAAGAGGGACGTGGTGGCTCAGTGGCTAAGACGCTGAGCTTGTCGGATCGAAAGGGTCGGCAGTTCCAGCGGTTCGAATCCCTGGTGCTGCCGCCGAACGGGGTGAGCTCCCGTGACTTGTCCCAGCTTCTGCCAACCTAGCAGTTCGAAAGCAGGTTTAAAAAAAAAAACAAAATGCAAGTAGAAAAATAGGGACCACCTTTGGTGGGAAGGGAAAAGCGTTTTCCGTGCGTCAAAAATGACCCGAAGTCATTTTTGTAGCATTAAATGTTTTTGATACTCACTTTTTTGTTTTGTTTTGCTTTCAAAGAGTATCCGATTTAAGTGAATGTTTTCAAAACTACAATACTGTTTGGTTTTTTTTTTATGTTGCAACGCTTGGAAGGAAATGAAATGTTTTGTTTTTGAGGGATGGATACAAACTAATTTTTTTTTTCTTTTTCTTTTTCCTTTCACTGCAAACCTGCAAACCTTTTTCCTGGCCTCTTTCCACCCTGCAGGGAAGAACATGGCTTGCGTTCAGAGGACTCTGATGAACCTGGGAGGTTTAGCCGTCTCCAAAGAGGATGGCTTCTTCGCGGGAGACCCCAACTGGTTCCCGAAGTAAGTGGGCTTTTGCAAACCAGGTTTTTGCAATCGATTGGAAAGCCGAGATGGGGCGGTATTGATTTTTTTTTTTTTAATTTGATTTATATGCCGCCCTTCTCCGGAGACTCAGGGCGGCTTACAATGCGTTAAGCAATAGCCTTCATCCTTTTGTATATTTATACAAAGTCAGCTTATTGCCCCCACAAACTGGGTCCTCATTTCACCTACCTTAGAAAGGATGGAAGGCTGAGTCGAACTCGAGACTGGTGAGATTCGAACCTGCAGAAATTGCAGGCAGCTGTGTTAATAACAGGGTGCATTAAACCACTGTACTACCAAGGCTCCAAGGATTATTTGTATTTTATTAAGTCCTGGGCTCCAAGATCACCGCAGATGGGGAAAAACTGCAGCCAAGAAATTAAATTAAATACAGGTAGTCCTTGAGTTACAACAGTTCATTTAGTGGCCATTCAAAGTTACAACGGCACTGGGGGGGGGAAGTGACTTAGTGACCATTTTTATTTATTTATTTATTTAAATTTTTATACCGCCCCCTCTCCCGAAGGACTCGGGGCGGTGAACAGCCACAATTAAGAAACATCCAATAGAAACATTAAAATGCATTTAAAACAAAATTAAATCTAATGGCTTTCCGCCAATTTAAAACCCCTTACCCATAAAATTCACCATTAAAAAATTTAAGCCAGCCTGGCTTAAGTGTTTTTTTCACACACTTAACGACCGTTGCATGGTCACGTGATCAAAACTCAGGATGCTTGGCAACGGGTTCATACTTAACGACCGTTGCTGTGGTGTCCCACGGGTTTCCCCCTTTGGCGACCTTTGGCCAAGCCAAATCCACGGGGAAGCCGGATCCACTTAACGACCGTGCTAATAATGTTATCAACGGCAGCGATTTCACTTAACAACGGAGGCAAGGAAAGTCGTAAAATAATGGGGCAAAAAACTCGCTTAACAAATGTCTCGCTTGACAACAGAAAAGTTGGGCTCCGTTGTGGTCGTAAGTCCGGGACGACCTGTACATTACCTGTTGCCCGGCATCCAAATTTTGATCACGTGACCAGGGGGTGGGGATGCTGCAATGGCCGTTAAGCAGGGGTGGGCTGCTGGGGGTTCGGGAGAATCTTCTAGCTAAGATTCTGTGCAGATTGGGAGAACCCCCAAATCCCACTCTTGGCTGGCCCTGCCTATCCCTCCCCTCCCAGGAGTCCCCACGTGGCCCGTTTTGGATGCAGGTAAGTGCAGGGCACGCATGGAGGCTCGGGGAGGGCGAAAAACTGGAAGTTTGGGAAGGCCAAAAATTTGGGAAGGCTCCGGAGGCCCGTTTCCGGCCTTTGGAGCCTGGGAAGGCTGTTTTCGCCCTCCTGGAGGCTCAAGAAAAGCCTCCGGAACCTGGGGAGGGCAAAAACGCTCCTCCCCCCCCACCATGGTGCAGGAGGCTGACTAGGCCACGCCCACCAAGCAACCAGGCAGAGAACCCCTTGCTAAAAGTTTTGAAGCCCACCCCTGCCGTTAAGTGTGAAAAACGGCCGTAAGTCACTTTTTTCAGTGCCGTCGTAAATTCAGACAGTCACTAAACGAATGATTGTTAAATCGAGACCACCTGTATTGCTGTCCCTTGAGGTGTCAGCCTTGGCGGTTTCTTGCTTAAACTACCATTCAACCACCATCGCCTTTCAACCTGGGAAATTTCCCCGTCCTCATTCTGACTCTCTTTTTTTTTCTCTTTCCTTTGTGTCGTTAGGAAATCCCAGGAGAATCGCCGAGCTTTCTCGGACGACAAACTCCGAGAGGGACAGAACGTCATCGGGTTGCAGATGGGGACGAATCGAGGGGCTTCCCAGGCGGGCATGACGGGTTACGGGATGCCCCGCCAGATCCTTTGAGCCCACCGTCTCGGCCTTCCCCTTCGCCTCCTCCAATATCTTCCTTTTTTTTTTTTTTTTTTTCCTCCAGAGAACTTTCCGAGTTTCTTTTTCTCTACGAAACAATCCTTTCGGATTAGAACTCCCATTTTTCCTCCTTTCGGCCATTTTTTTTTAAAAATATTAAAACAAAAAAAAATCCCTCTAAGGGTTTCTTCGGTAGTATCTCCCCACTCCTGCTTTTCCCGTCTCGGCCGACAATTACATTTTTTTCCCCCCTGCCTCTCCATCATCTCACGACCCTTTCTTTTCTCCAAGGATGCTCAAATCTTGATATGGGACCAATTCGTGTCGCAAGACAAGACGGTGTATGTTTTCCCCTCCACATTCCTCCCCACACCTTCTTCTCCAAATATTTTGAAAAGATCCTAGCCCTTCCCAACCTCCCCCAAAAAAAGGCCTTTTAAGGCAGCTAATCCTTGGAATCGAAACCCAGGTTTCGCACTTTTCTTCTCTGGACCAAAATAATCACAGAATGTCTTATCTAAAAGTTTCAGGGGGTTATTTTGCTTCATCCCCAAAAAAGACCAATGATGAGATGCTATAGAATAGGTGGTAAGCTGCGCCATCTATTTCTTAATTTTGGGTTTGGATTTTTGATGGCCGTGCACTCACGCCCACCCCAATCTGAAAGGACAGGAAAAAAATCAGGTGATTCAATCCCCCCCAAAATAATAAATCACCCCTGGGGAATATGGGGTTCTTGGAAGGAAGACCCCTTATCTACGCTTCCTGGGGTCAGTTTTTTAGTTTGAGGAGGGGGCGATGGTATTAAGAGAGGACACGCCCCATGCTCTACTCTGTTTCTCTTGCAAAAATCCTTAAAATCAGTCAAGGCGGGATTGGGGAGGAGACAAAGCCAGTCTTAGGGTAGCCACCGTGCTGCCTTTCCTGTATTCCCCCCTCCGCAGCTCGGCTCAGCCTTTTGGTCTTGGTATTACGGAGCTTTGGTTGAGTCCCGCAGCTTTTTTACGGGAGGAGGGCAAAGCCAGAAGCGATAACTACCCCGAACTTTGAAAGTATGTGGTGTGGAAAGTATTCTGCCTCGAGGCTCTTGATAAGAAATAAAGATTGCTCAATTCTTTTGTTGACGGGCCTGCGTCCTTCCTCTTTGGATCTGCTGCTCCGATAGAGCTTGGGAACCTTCCCGTGGGTCTCTTCGACTACCCCTCCCAGCCAGGAGAGTCCTGAAAGCTGAAAGTCTATGCCCAGGGGTCAGCAACCCGCAGCTCTGGAGCCACGTGTGGCTCTTTCATCCCTCCGCTGCGGCTCCCTGTCGCTCAAAATAATGCGTCACGGCTGCCAAATTGCGACACCCACCGACGCACAATTTATTAAGCTTTTCGAACCCCGGGAGGCCAACCAGGGATAAATCCAAGAAAAGAAAAGTTTCAGAAGAAAACAGAACTTTTAATTCGACTACATAGGCTAGTTTTGTGGCCGCTCAGGAAATAGTCGGGCACGGGAAGGGTTTTTGTGGCTCCCGGTGTTTTCTTTTCTGTGGGAATCGGGTCCAAATGGCTCTTTGAAGTGTTTAAGGTTGCCAACCTCTGGACTCTACGCAAAACCCAGTTTACTAAGAGGGTCAAGCAGAGGCGATCTTGGGTGGGGTGGGGGGCTTAAGAGCACATGGGGGGGGAACCTGATGAAAAAAGCAAATTAGTCTCGGGGGGGGCGCTTTAATTTTGCCGTCCCTGTGCCAACCCAACAATTGCTAAAAGTCTAGCAATTTGATTTGCAACTGCAGCAGCTTCCTGTTTTAAAATGCTTCTATGGGAACAATCAATAGGAAAACAGGATACACAAGGGGGGGGGGGAGAATGCAAGGAAGGGGGGGTGTCTGGGAAGTGTTTGTGAGGGCAGAGCTTTGCCTAATGCCTGCGGGAAGAATTTTGGAAGCCTTCGTAGATGTTTCATCCACCCAATCCTAGCTTGAGATCTATTAAGACGATTTGGGTGTTTTTTTTTAACCGTCCTTATTCGCAAACAAATAAATAAATTCACAAAGAGAGGGCGCGAAGGCTCAGGGGCTAAGACGCAGAGCTGGTCGATCAGAAAGGTCGGCAGTTCAGCGGTTCGAATCCCTAGTGTGTCGCGTAACGGGGTGAGCTCCCGTGACTTGTCCCAGCTTCTGCCAACCTAGCAGTTCGAAAGCAGGTAAAAAAAAAAATGCAAGTAGAAAAAGAGGGACCATCTTTGGTGGGAAGGGAACAGCGTTTTCCATGCGCCTTTGGCCACATGACCACGGAGACGTCTTCGGACAGCGCTGGCTCTTCGGCTTTGAAACGGAGATGGGCACCGTCTTCCCCTAGAGTCGGGAACGACTGGCACAGATGTGCGAGGGGAACCTTTACCTTTATTCACAAAATGACCCAAGTTTGAACACGTGTGTCTTGTCTTTTGACACGCCTGCGCAAACTTGTTTTTAAGAAGAAACTAGGCAGTCACTTGTCTGAAATGGCATCTCCTGCTTCAGCAGGGGGCTGGACTAGAAGACCTCCAACTCTTGTTCTTCTATTCTAGCTAGCTGGCGTGATTCAGCCCTGCTTTTGACCCAGAAGTCTTCTCAGCAGGAGCCCAATCAATCACCGGCCTGATATATTTATTAGCCATGCATAATACTTGTTTAATAAAGGCGCCATCAGAACTCCCATCCACCCACCCCGGCGCTTAATCTGAAGGCTCCCGCTTGCCAATTAATTTCTGTTCCCATCGCGCTCTGCCAACCTGTTGCAATAAGCCTACGATGGCTATATTTGCATAACCAGGTTAAAGAACTCTCAAGCTTGTTAACCTACAAATGCATGCAAAAGTCTGTTTCGAATATAAGCTGCTTTTCTGGTCATCTTTGAGGGCGGATGGGGGTGGGTGAATCTACAAATCCAGCCTGTTTGGGGATGAATGATTAGAATTTGATCCTGGCTGTCTTACTTTATGAGCAGATCAAGGCAGTGAAGGTATCTAATTACGTATCTTTCTCCTGCTATTTTTCCCTACAACAATAACCCTGTGAAGTGGGTTGGGCTCAAAGACAGAGAGAGAGAGAGAGAGAGAGAGAAGGACTGGACTAGAACTCACAGTCTCCTGGTGATTGGCCCAAAGTCACCCAGTCAGCTTTCATGCCTAGGGTAGGACTGGAACTCCCCATCTCCTGGTGATTGGCCCAAAGTCACTCAGTTGGCTTTCATGCCTAAGGTGGGACTAGAACTCCCCATCGCCTGCTGATTGGCCCAAAGTCATCCAATTGGCTTTCATGCCTAAAATGGGACTAGAACTCCCCATCTCCTGGTGACTGGTCAAAAGTCACTCAATTAGCTTTCATGCCTACGGTGGGACTGGAACTCCCAATCGCCTGGTGATTGGCCCAAAATCACCCAGTCAGCTTTCATGCCTAAAGTGGGACTAGAACTCCCCATCGCCTGGTGATTGGCCCAAAGTCACCCAGTCAGCTTTCATGACTAAGGCAGGACTAGAACTCCCAGTCACCTGGTTTCTAGCCTGAACCACCTAACCAAGCTGGTTGTTAAAATTCAATGCAATGCAGCTGCCTAGGTGGCAGGCAGTTCAGGTACAACAACTGAACGAACATGTGTGAAGTAATGTGCACGCCTACATGTGCGTGTAAAGCCTCCCCTCTGGAGTCACTGGGAAGAGGGGAGGTAGGGGGTGTTGTCTTCAGCCCAATGTTTTTAACAGATGAACAGAGTTGGAAGGGACCTGTTAGGTCATCTAGTCCACCACCCCCCACCCCAAGCAGGAGACCTTACACCATTTTTGAGTTCTCTCGGCTGTTCCGTATTTGGACATCTATGCCCATTGTCCTCAACCAGGAAGTGAAGGAGTTTTTTTTTTAAAAATTTATTTTATCAAATTTATTGGCCGCCCATCTTATCGCAAGGCAACTCCGGGCGGCTGAGGCCAAGATTAATTAATTGGCACATGCATCCAGCTTGTGAACTTTGGTTCTTGGAAAATACAATCTTCTCTTGCGTGACCTTCTCTTGGGACTCATTTGGGGATTTGGATCCGGTCTTTCCACCTCTGGGAGAAAGCCTTGCAAAGGATGCTGGGAAACCACCTCAGGTATGTCTCACAGAACACAGAACAAAATGCGTCATTTTATTCTTTATTGTCGTTTTTTTGTTTGTTTGTTTGTTTCCCCTTGTGGTAACTCTTGGCAACCCCTTAAAAACGTAATTCCGCCTGCCTGCTCTCAAAAGTGCACTCATACATACCACAAATATAGATAAGCTCTATGCACACTTATGGGTATATCTACACCCTAACATGTAAATACACATAAATATTAATCACTATCCATCTAGAATACATAGCGGAAAGAGGAAGTTTTGAGAGTTCACAAGGTTGGGGGGAAAAAAAACTCCGCTTCGGAGTTGTTCCGCTTCGGATACCACGAAGCAAGGGGGGGAAAAAAACAGGTCACGAAGAGGATGTGTATCAAGTTTGGAAGCAGTGGTGGGTTCCTCCCGGTTCGGCCGAACTGGTAGCGGTGACGATATGATGTCACCAAACTGGTTCTCTTTGTTCGGGAGCTGCCCGCCCCCGCGTTATTCTTACCTTTTATTTGGCCCCTCCCCCAATCTATTCGCTGCCTCGCGAACCCCAGCTGATCGGCTACAAGGAAAAGAACTGTTTAAACTCTTGCCGTGGGGCTTCAAAGGGCCGCCCTACAGCTGATCAGTGTTTAAAGGCATTGTGGTGGTAGACCGGGGCCTCCAAAAACAAATGAGTGGACCAGTGCCTGGTAGACTGGTGCCTCCAAAAAACAAATGAGTAGACCAGTGCCTGGTAGACTGGTGCCTCCAAAAAACAAATGAGTAGACCGGTGCCTCCAAAAAACTAACATAAGATAATATTAATAATTTTTCCCGTATTTCTATATATTTATTCATCTCTAAACATACATTTATCTATAATAACATCTATAGTTTTATTCTAACACTGTACATTTGCCTTGGCTACCCTCTTGTTATCTATCCAATCGTAAAATTGTTCCCGGATTTTGTAGCACTTCGTTTCGCTTTTATCCTTGAGTTCCAAAGTGAATCTGTCCATTTCTGCGCAGTTAAAAGATTTTCAGTAATATTTCCTCTTCAGTTGGAATACCTTTCTCTTTCCATTTTTGAGCGAAGGCTATCCGTGCCGCCGTGAGTATATGCAGTAATAGATCATTTCTAACTTTCTTACATTTTCTTTCTATAATTCCCAATAAGAAAAACTCCGGTTTGACTTCTATATTTGTTGACCAAATTGAGAGGGCCGGATGCCATGATCTTAGTAATGTGGAGTTTCAAGCCAGCTTTTGCACTCTCCTCCTTCACCCGCATCGAAAGGCTCTTTCGTGATCTGCTTAGCAGCTATTGTCTTTCTTTTCTTCCTCCCTTCTCTGCCGTTTTTCCTTTCTTTTTTCTATTTTTCTAACTTTTCTTTTCTCTACCTAGGCACCTCAAAATAAAACTTAAATAAAAATGCCTTGTTTTTTTGTTTTTTTTTTTAAACTGTCAAGATGGAAGGAACAGTGTTCTCCTAACCACAACTTTTCTTCTAATTGGATTGCGGTCAACAGGGCCGGCCTCAAGTCGCCGTGAGTTCCACCTTAGCTATGTCTCCCGCTCAGCACAATGCTTGATAGGACAGTCGATGTCTGGCCGCTGACCCTAATTACTAGGGATATTAAATTGGGAGGCTGGATGGGAACCTTCCCTGCTTTTGATCCTCTCCTCGCCCGCCTGCTTTGCAAAATTCCTCTTCCGAAGAAGAAGAAGGAGAAGGCGGAGGAATTAAACCGGGTGGGGATGTGAGAAGGCACGATACCCGGTGAGCAAACAGTTATGTGGAAGGTTACACCCAGGTGTTTGGTGGGGGCGATTATCATAATTTGGGACGTGTTTGTCCCGCGAAGGAAGGCGTGCCTTTGTTTATGCTTTGGGGTGTGTGAATGTGTGCGTTTTGACTGGGCCGGACCTCGCACTCGGATCCAAGTTTCCTCCGTTTAAAACACGGGGTGCACGCACTTGTGGCTAGTGATGTAGTCCTGAAGGCATATCCTGCATGACCAAAAGGCTTGATCCTTACACAGGAAAATTGTTCTTATTTCAGGTCGGAATTTTAAATGCATTTAGCGTACTGCTTAGCTTTCCAATTTAAAAAACTCGTTTAAAAATCAATCGCGCCCGACTGATTAATCTCGGGAAGGGACCAACAGCCGATGAGAGAAGGCAGCCCTGTCGGATCCGAGACAGAAAAACCAGGACAAAGAGCAAAGCTGCAGACTTCATGAGTCACTTCCGGCCATTCATATAGTGGACATTTGTAAGAGGGTAGTAGTAGGGGCTGAGTAGAGGGGGGGACCTGTCTGGATGAAGGAGTAGGAACAAAACAAAACAGGATAGCTGGGCCTTTAATCCGGGTGCTTAAGAAAGAACTAATTGTCCTTTCCAAGCAGGGTGACTTCAGACACAGTTCGAAAGTTTTGAGTTTTTCCACTTTTTCACGTCGAGTTGCAAGTCTTGAAAGGGGCCTTGGAAGTCATCTAGTCCAACCTCCTGCTCGAGAGGGAGACCTAATTCCGTTCCGGACAAAGGGTTGTCTAATATCTGTTTGGAAACTTCCAGCGTTGGAGCACCCACAACTTCTGGTGGCAAGCTGTTCCACTGGTTAATCGTCCCCCACTGTCGGGAAATTTCTCCTTCATTCTAAGTTCTAAGTTGGATCTCTCCTTGATTAGTTTCCATCCAGGCTCAGGCTCAACCCATCCAAGACCGAGTGACTGTGGTTTCCGACGTCCCGATATAGCCAGTTGACGCCATCGCTGACTATTGGGGGCAAGTCATTGGCCGCCACGGAGAGGGTTCGCAACTTGGGCGTCCTCCTGGATTCACGGCTGTCTTTAGAAGAGCACTTGACGGCCGTGACTGGGAGGATTTTTCATCAGGTTCGCCTGATTCACCAGTTGCGTCCCTTTCTGGATCGGGACTCCTTACGCACAGTCACTCATGCCCTCGTCACCTCCCGCCTGGACTACTGTAACACTCTCTCTATATATATGGGGCTTCCCTTGAGGAGCACCCGGAGGCTCCAACTGGCGCAGAGTGCGGCCGTGCGGGTGGTTATGGGAGCAACATGGCGCTCCCGTGTGACACCTCTCCTGCGCGAGCTGCACTGGCTCCTGGTGGTCTTTCGGGTGTGCTTCAAGGTTTTGGTTACCACCTTTAGAGCACTCCATGGCTTAGGACCTGGTTATTTACGGGACCACCTACTACCACAAGCAGCCTCCCACCAGCCGGTTCGCTCCCATAGAGAGGGGCTCCTCTGGGTGCCGTCAGCCAAGCAGTGTTGACTGGCGGCCCCCAGGGGTAGAGGCTTCTCTGTGGGGGCACCTACTATCTGGAACGAACTCCCCCCGGAGATGCGGAGGATCCCGGATCTGCGCACTTTCCGCCGTGCTCTTAAGCCCCTCCTATTCCAGCAAGCCGGCCTGGCCTAATTTTCTCCCCTTTCTTTTAAATTTTTAAATTGAAATTTTAATTTGTTTTAAATTATTGGGATTTTTAATTGTCTTGGGCTAAATTATTTAATTTGGTTTTAATTATGTTTCTAACGCTGCTACATGAGATGGTTTCCATCGATGGTTAGACACATGAGGTGGAAGTTGGAATGCGAAAGAATGAGGTTAGGTGGACATGGAAAGAGGCATTATGTAGGTATTAGAATGATAGATAAGTTGATATAGTGGAATATGATGGTCAGAAATTACTGTACAACGCTAAAGATAAAGGTTCCCCTCGCACCTATGTGCTAGTCGTTCCCGACTCTAGGGGGCGTTGCTCATCTCCGTTTCTAAGCCGAAGAGCCAGCGCTGTCCGAAGACGTCTCCGTGGTCATGTGGCCGGCATGACTCAATGCCAAAGGCACACGGAACGCCGTTACCTTCCCACCAAAGGGGGTCCCTATTTTTCTACTTGCATTTTTTACCTGCTTTCGAACTGCTAGGTTGGCAGAAGCTGGGACAAGGAACGGGAGCTCACCCTGTTACGCGCCACTAGGAATTTGAACCGCTGAACTGCTGGCCTTTTCGATCGACAAGCTCAGCGTCTTAGCCACTGAGCCATGGCATCTCTTATACAATACTAGCACTGTTTAGAATTGGAATTGGAATTCTTTATTGGCCAAGTGTGATTGGACACCCAAGGAATTTGTCTTTGCTGCATACGCTCTCAGTGTACATAAATGAAAAGATACGTTCATCAAGAATCATAAGGTACAACACTTAGTGATAGTCATAGGGTACAAATAAGCAATTGAATCAGAGAAGAGAAGAGAAGAGAAGAGAAGAGAAGAGAAGAGAAGAGAAGAGAAGAGAAGAGAAGAGAAGAGAAGAGAATATAGGATAGGATTCTGAATAGAATAGAATAGAATAGAATAGAATAGAATAGAATAGAATAGAATAGAATAGAATAGAATAGAATAGAATAGAATAAGATTTAGAATGGAATGGAATGGAATGGAATGGAATGGAATGGAATGGAATAGAATAGAATAGAATAGAATAGAATAGAATAGAATAGAATAGAATAGAATAGAATAGAATAGAATAGAATAGAATAGAATAGAATAGAATAGAATTCTTTATTGGCCAGGTGTGATTGGACACACAAGGAATTTGTCTTTGGTGCATACACTCTCAGTGTACATAAAAGAAAAGATACGTTCATCTCGAATCATAAGGTACAACACTTTAATGATAGTTAAAACAGTATATACGTTATTTTGTTTTTACCTTTGTTTCATGGCAAGTGGAACGCCAGGACAATTATGCTGTATTCCATATATTTATATGTAAACGATAAAAGTATATTTAAAAAAAAAAAAAAAAGACATGGCAGAGGGCAGCCTGGACTCCAAATGCTTTCGAGAAAAACAGGGAGGCTTGTCCACATTCCTGCAACGTTGGAGCTGAGCCGTGCCGCCCTGTTTACAGTTCGTACCTGGATCCTTCTCCAAGCGCCACCTTGCGCTATTCTGCACCGAGGCCAAACATGCTGCTTGATGTTTTTGGCTGCCAAAATAATTTAAAAAACATTTTTTTAAAAATAAAAATAAAAATAAAATAAAATAATGGAAGCTCAGTCTTCTAACTGCCCAAGCCGGTTATCGAGCCGGACTCGCCTCGCCTCGATTTCAAGCCGTTGCAAAAGTTGGCAAATAAACCGAGAAGATTAAAGAACAATGTTTGCTGAAGCCCTTTTCTTCTTTTATTTGCAGTTTTTTTCCAAATTGAGGGAGGAGGAAGGAGAATGAATTAACCCACATTTGTGGTTCATTAAATAAAGAGAAGTCTGTTTGTATGTTTGGGTTTGGGGGAAGGAGGGAGGGAGGGAAGGAGGGAGGGGGCTAATCTTGCTTTATATCTAGGCTGTTCATCACTAGAGACTTTCAAGAAGAGATTGGACTGCCAACTGTCAGAAAGGGTCTCCTGCTTGGGCGGGGGGGGTTGGACTAGATGACCCTATGGGGTCCCTTCCAACTTTATTAATCTGTAAACATCTGTCAAACATCCTTCCTGCCAGCAGCTCACATGCAGGAGGCAGGTAGTCCTCGACCGCAATTGATTCCCCAGGTTTCCATCGCTAAGCGAGACGCTGAAAGGAGTTTGGCCCCATTTTTACGACCTTTCTCGCCACAGCCGTTAAGCGAATCGCTGCAGTTAGTCACAGGGTGGTGAAGGGAACCTTTGCTTGTCAGGAGGTCGCCAAAGGGGATCATGTGACAGCCCCCCAGGACATTGGCAACTGTCATAAATGTGAGTCATACATGTCAAGGGCCTGAATTTTGATCGCCTGACAATGGGGGATGCCACAACGGTGTAAGTCGCTTTTTTTTTTCAGTGCCATTGCAACTTTGAACGGTCACTAAATGAGCTGTCGTAAGTCAAGGACCCGCCTGTCTGTTTAGCCATTTCAATTAGTATTTAATTTAAAACAACTGATCGGCGAAATAGCTCAACTCCCAGAATTGTGGGTGCTCCATCGCTGCAGGCTTTAAAAAAAACAGACTGCACGATCGTTTGATCGGAACAGTGTAAAGTCTTGAGCAGAGGTTGGACTAGATGTCCTCTGATGCCCCTTCTGGGCCTATGATCCTACGTTCTATGTTCAGCAGCGCTCTGCAGATGGATCCTTGCATTCTCGTGCCCCTGTTCCCCAGCC
Organism: Pituophis catenifer annectens; assembly: GCF_029215685.1. NCBI lineage: Eukaryota > Metazoa > Chordata > Lepidosauria > Squamata > Colubridae > Pituophis > Pituophis catenifer. Next base: position 21,438,399 of record NW_027256890.1, read on the forward strand.
AAATTCAGCCCAGCATACAGGAATTCTATCGGCGTTGACAAAATCCTCAATCGGTCAATTGCAGAAGGCAGCTTTGACTTGGTTTACATCACGCGAAGAGACATTTTAACATTGTCCAACGATATCTGCCGACTCCAGGTCCTTGGGAAAGACTTCACAGCCGGACAAAAATGCCTAACCCAGTCTAAACATCTCGCTGACTGTGCAACCAACCACAATAATAATAATAATAATAATAATTGCACACCATCGGCATTGACAAAATCCCCATCGGTCAATTGCAAAAGGCAGCTTGACTCAGATAGCTGACATCCTGCGATGATATCTCTAACCTCATCAGACAGTCACATCGGCCTATCCCAAGTCTTTGGGAAAGACTCGATAGCTGGACAAAAATGCCAGGCCCAGTCTAAACGTTTTGTTGATCGTACAACAAAACAGAATAATAATACATTTTATTTCCCCGTCCTATGAGCCAGCATCTTTAGGAGATGGGATAGGCCAAGAATACGATCCTAGGTAGCCGAGGTGGCGCAGTGGTTAGAGTGCAGTACTGCAGCTACTTCAGCTGACTGCTAGTTCAGCAGACCAGCGGATCAAATCTCACCGGCTCAAGGTTGACTCAGCCTTCCATCCTTCTGAGGTGGGTAAAATGAGGACCCAGATTGTTGGGGGGGCAAGATGCTATTTAGTATACTGTCTTTGGTGTAAGCCGCCAAAATTCCTCGGAGAGTGGGCGGCATAGAAATATGACTAATAAAATAAATAAATAAATAAATAAATAAATAAATAAATAGAGGCAGATATTTCTCTCTCTGGACACAATGAGAATATATCTGCTGAATATAACTCCGCATTGGCAACAGGAAGGGCATCCGGCCAATAGACACTCAGCTCCATTCAGTTGTCCATCCAGCGAGGGATGATGGGGTCGTTAAACGAAGATGATAGGCCAGAAATAGACCCTGTTTCCAAAGAGTTGAAATCTCAACTATTTGGAAACAGAATGGCTGTGACTTAACTGTTGTGAGAAGACGCGTGGAATGTAGCAGGCAGCTTTCTCCAAGACAGGCTATGATGGTTTCACAAACTCTGCACCGATCCTGGCTAGGCGAGATTTTGCTGGGCATCTTTGCAGCTGCTTCAGGAAAGGTCCTGGATGACGGAGGCAGAGGGAAGAAGAGGCATCAGAGTTGGAGATGGCCAGGCCAAAATTAATTCTCCAATTGAGAGGGCAGCTTTGCTATGCATGGAAGAATAGCCAGAATGAAGAAAGGGTTAGTCCTGGATGAGACACCACCAGGAAATCCCAGGATATTTGGACATTTAAAAGAACTGCAATAGATGGGGGCACTTTGATTTGGGAGTGACTCGGAGGTAGAGAGGCAGGGGTGGGGTCTGATTCTTGTTTTTAACCAGCTTTTAACCTGGTTTTTAAACCAGCTTTCTTCTACCCTCCAGAATAGGGTGGAAAACTATTTTTTAGTATTTAAGGTTGTCTTCCAAGTTAGCCCACGATAACAATAATAGTAACAGTAACAGAGTTAGAACAGTAACAGAGTGGGAAGGGACCTTTGAGGTCATCTAATCCAACCCCCTGCTCGCACAAACCTGTAGTAGGGATTCGAATCGACGAACTGCCGGACTTTCTGATCGACGAGCTCAGCGTCTTAGCCACTGAGCCACCCAGTCAGGCTCAGTAACATAACAAAAAACATTATATCATAATACCCTGTTTCCCCGAAAATAAGACATTCCCCTGATAATAAGCCCAAATGGGCTTTTGAGCGCTTGGCAATAAGGCCAAGCGCTTATTTCAGGGTTCAAAAAAAATATGAGACAGGGTTTTATTTTCGGGGAAACACGGTAGATAGATGATAGATAGATAGATAGATAGATAGATAGATAGATAGATAGATAGATGATAGATAGATAGATAGATAGATAGATAGATAGATAGATAGATAGATGATAAATAGATTGATAGATGATAGATGATAGAGAGAGAGATGATAGACGATAGATAGTGATAGATGATAGATTGATAGATGATAAATAGATTGATAGATGATAGATGATAGAGAGAGAGAGAGAGGATAGATGATAGATAGATAGATAGATAGATAGATAGATAGATAGATAGATAGATAGATGATAAATAGATTGATAGATGATAGATCATAGAGAGAGAGATGATAGACGATAGATAGTGATAGATGATAGATTGATAGATGATAAATAGATTGATAGATGATAGATGATAGAGAGAGAGAGAGAGGATAGATGATAGATAGATAGATAGATAGATAGATAGATAGATAGATAGATAGAAGATATATAGATTGATAGATGATAGATAGATAGATAGATAGATGATAGATAGATAGTTGATAGATTGATAGATGATAGATAGATAGATAGATAGATAGATAGATAGATAGATAGATAGATAGATAGATAGATAGATGGATGGATGATAGATAGATTGATAGATGATAGATGATAGATAGATAGATAGATAGATAGATGGATGGATGATAGATAGATTGATAGATTGATAGATGATAGATAGATAGATAGATAGATGATAGATATATAGATTGATAGATGATAGATAGATAGATAGATAGATGATAGATAGATAGTTGATAGATAGATAGATGATAGATAGATAGATAGATAGATAGATAGATAGATAGATAGATAGATAGATAGATGGATGGATGATAGATAGATTGATAGATGATAGATGATAGATAGATAGATAGATAGATGGATGGATGATAGATAGATTGATAGATGATAGATAGATAGATAGATAGATAGATAGATAGATAGATAGATAGATAGATGGATGGATGATAGATAGATTGATAGATGATAGATGATAGATAGAATGATAGATGATAGATAGATAGATAGATAGATAGATAGATAGATAGATAGATAGATAGATAGATATGAAAGAAAGATGATAGATAGGTAGAGGGAGAGATGAGAGAGTGAGGATAGATAGATACAGATACCCAGTTCCCCCAAAATAAGACACCCCCTGATAATAAGCCCAGTCGGAGTTTTGAGCGCATGGCAATAAGGCCAAGCGCTTATTTCAGGGTTCATAAAAATATAAGACAGGGTCTTATTTTCGGGGAAACACGGTATTAATATCGTAACAAAAATATTAGGGCTTTATTACTGGTTTGAAAACGAATGACTGGGTTTGCTTAATGCAGTACATTTCTACCTGGTTACTGAATTAAGGCATTTCTAAGTTTACACCTTAACAAGCCAACAAAGTCAATACTATCCCTACTCAGCAACTCCTTAAGCCTGAAAAGATCTGGTTGGGCAGGTAGCAGAAAACCCAGGCGGGGCGAAGGGGAGGCTACCAAAAGCGCCACGCAAGAACATTTTAAACCAAGGTTAATCCGGAAGCAATTCCCCAGTGGCTAAGAGTTAGGCAGGAAAAGAAAATACGAAGGAAAAAAAAAAAAAGGCAAAGGAAGAAGAAAAAAAAATGAAATGTGTGGGAAAAAATGACTTACAGCCATTTTTCACACCTACAACTCTTGCGGCATCCCCACGACCCGGGGGATCAAAATTCAGAGGCTTGGCAATCGACTCGCATTTATGACAGTGGCAGTGTCCCGGGGTCACGCGATCCCCTTTTGCGACCTTTTTTTTTCTTTTTTGAAAAAAAGTTTTTTATTTTTATTTTTCATCAACATGTTTAAATGTAGTGTCTTTTATCCGTCCTTATCCATTGTTCCTTCATCTTCTTCTTTAACTCCCACTAGGTAATTAATTAATTATTTGTTCGGGTCTGCTCTTTTACCATTGCTTTTTGTTTTACTACAGCCTTTCCTTTTTCCCTTCTCTTCTTTCTCCTCCTTTCTTTCTTCTTTCCTCCTTCCTCCTCTCCTTTCCTTTCCTACTTCCTTTCCTCTTTCCCCTCTCCTCTTTTCTTCCTCCCCTTCTTACCCTCTCTCCTGCTCTTCTTTCCCCTTCCCTCTTCCTCTCCTTTTCCCATTCTTCTTTTCTCTTCTTCTCACCTCCCAACTCCTCTACTTTCCCCCTCTCTACTCCTCCCTTCTTTTCCATTCCTTTGTTGCTTCCTTTTTTAATTCAATCTGAGATGGTATTAGAGCAGACCCGATTTCTATTTACATACGCCTTCATTTCCAATTTCATTTTTTTACTTTACTATTATTCCTCTAGTAGTCCTGTACATTTTTTAATCAATCCATGTATCATCTGGGTATAACATTGTTATACGACCTTCTGACAAGCAAAGTCAATGCGGAAGCCAGAGTGACTTCACAACAGCGTGATTCAGCCGGTTCGGGAAAACCGGTAGTTAAAATTGCTGGCTGGCTCCTCCACCCCACCCCACCCCCACAGCCCGTTTTTGCTCCCAGGAGGCTGCTGGGAAGCCTACTAAGCCCAATACAGGGTGTGGGGGGGGTTGCATCCCCCCCACTGCCCATTTTGCCCACTATTGCAATGCTCTCTACATGAGGCTCCCCTTGAGGAGCACCCGGAGGCTCCAGCTGGTCCAGAATGCAACCGCGCGGGTGGTTATGGGAGTGACGGGGCGCTCCCGTGTGACCCCCCTCCTGCACGAGCTGCAATGGCTCCCGGTGGTCTTCCGGGTGCGCTTCAAGGTTACCACCTTTAGAGCGCTCCATGGCTTAGGACCGGGGTATCTACGAGACCGCCTTCTGCCACCAGTAGCCTCTCACCAACCAGTATGCTCCCATAGAGAGGGGCTCCTCAGGGTGCCGTCGGCCAAACAATGTCGACTGGCAGCCCCCAGGGGGAGAGCTTTCTCTGTGGCGGCACCCGCCATCTGGAATGAGCTCCCCCCGGAGATACGGAGGATCCCGGATCTGTGCGCTTTCCGCCGTGCCATCAAAACATTTCTTTTCCAGCAGGCTGGCCTGGCCTAACCTCTCTTTTAAACTTTTTAAAAAAAATTTAAATTTTTAAATTTTAAATTTGTCTTATGAATTGGGGTGCTTTAAATTTCGTTTTTTGGGCCAATTATTTAATTGTATTTTAATGGTTTTTAACATTTGTATTATATGTATTTTATTTGGCTGTTCACCGCCCTGAGTTCTTCGGGAGTAGGGCGGTATACAAATTCAATAAATAATAATAATTTTTGCTCCGGGGGGGGTTGCAGGAAGCTGAGTGCTGCCTGTCATACCCCTGGCCACGCCCACCATAGCCACGCCTACCCAGCCAGTCATTAGGGCAGAGAACCAATTGTTAAATCATTTTAATCCCACCTCTGCGCGTGACCAATTGAACAACTGCAGCGTTTCGCTGAACGACGATGGCAAGCAAAGTCGTAAAAATGGGACCAAGCTCACTTCACAACCGTTCTCGCTTAACAACAGAAATTTGGGGGGCTGAACTGTGGCCGTCCTTCGAGGGCGGCCTGCAACTGCTTTCGAATTCGGGTTTATTTTTATTTATCTATTATCAAATTTCTATACCGCCCTACTCCCGGAGGACTCAGGGCGGTGAACAGCCAAGGTAAAATACAGATAATACAAACATTAAAAGTCCATTAAAATTATTAAATATTTTGGCCGAAAAACAAATTTAAAACACCCAATTTATAAAACAAATCAAACGATTTAAAAATTTAAAAGGGAGAGTTAGGCCAGGGTTGCCGGAGAAGACTTCGGGAAGTCCCTTGGCACCGCGAGGAGATCCGAGCAGTCGATCATCCCGAAAGGAAATCAAATTCTGGCGGGTCCTTCGGAAGGAGAGATCCCAAAAGCCGAAGCTCAAATACTTTGGGCACCTAAACGAGAAGTTGTTGGAAAAGATCCAGATGTTTGGAAAGATGGAAGGCAACAGGAGAAGGGGACGGCGGAGGATGAGATGGGCAGATAGCGTCATCGAGGCGAGGGATATGAATCTGGGACCAGCAGATCGCGAGGAGTCAAATCCAACTTAGCGACCGAAGAACAATAACACAAATAATATTTCATCTGTAGCTAGGAGATCTTTCAACCCATTCGGCAGGGAAGGGCACCAAAACAGCGGCCCGGCCAGCCAATGCCCCTTCCTGCAGCTGTTTCATGCATTCCAAGATTGGTCTTGGATTAGACACACTAGATAAGATTAGGGAGCTTCCTTGTAGAGTTAAGGCGCTGGAGAATATGAGGAGAGAGAAAAAAAAAAGGAAAAAAAAGAAAATATTTGACTGCAGGGCTCTGCAGAGAGGAGGAGGAGGAGGAAGAGGAGGAGGAGGCTTCGTCTTAAATTAGAAAACAACGGCTCGAGATATTTCTTCAACTTTCGAGAACTTCAAAGTTTTGTTGAAAAGGAAAACGGAGCGGATGAATTCTGATGCCACCTCATGGCCGAAAATTGGACGTTTCTGACCAAAAGTGAAGAGGGATTTAAGTCAGCCGTCAAAACATTTATTCCAGCCAGAAGGTTTTGTGGTGGGTGAACGCCGGGAAAAAAATTCGCTTAAGTATTCTTTGCCGTAAGAAAACAAGGCTGGCCTGAAATGATTGGAGAAGGACTGAAAATTAAAAGAAATAAAATAAAATAACAGAATAAAGTCAAGGACGACCTGAAGTCAATTTCGCACAATTGCTTTGTGGCCTTTTCTACAAAAGTGGAAAAATTCCCCTCAAAGTTTACCTTTCCATAGCAACGTTTAAAAGTTTGGGGTTTTAAATTTGTCGGGGCCAAAATTATTTAATTTGATTTTATTCTACTTTTAAATTTTGTATGTATGTGTTTTATTGTTTGGATGTGCACCGCCCTGAGTCCTTCGGGAGTAGGGCGGTATAGAAATCAAATCAAATCAATAAATAAAAATAAATAAACGTCCTATAAGGTGTATCAACATCAGCTGTTTCATAGTGAGCTGTGACTAAAATGAACCTTGGGCCCAGCAGATAATAAGTGTTATCTATATGATTCATCGCGACTTATCTGTTCCATGCTGTTTTAACTAAATTGCATCCTTCGTTGGACTAAGTACGAGTTCGTTTATTAGTACTTAAAACTGTGGGGCCCTTGGTGCTCTCTGAGCACTTGGTGGCTTTCTTATAAACGTTTCATGACCCAACTAGGTAACATCATCAGTGCTAGAAGGAAGGGGGGTTGCTCTCTGTTTATATACAATAGCTTCATGTGTTGGTGGGAGGTGTGGTGTTTTTCCTTGGTAGTTCCTTGATTAGACTGTCATTTACTGCTTGTTTGTTTGTCAGAGTTGATAGTTCCTTGATTAGGGTATTGTTATAACTGCTCGATTATTTGTCTGGTATTAAGCCCTGCTTATCTGGCTGTTGATTGCTGATGGATGCATCCTTCCCGGTGTTTTCGTTTCCTTTTCAGCTTGTTTATTGTCTCTACTGAAGGATGGAAGAAACGTTGTTTCTCTCTATGTACCTGTGGATAGCAGATCTCTCAGAGTGCCACATGGAACGGAACGGAATAGGATTCTTTATTGGTCAAGTGTGATTGGACACACAAAACAATTTATCTCCGGTGCACAGTATAATATAGATTTTTACACAATTTACTAGCAGTTTTGGATTTAGCTTGCTTGCTCAGTCTAGGATGCTCAGTTTTCCAGGTGAAACTACAGTTACTGTTGGTCTGGCCACGTATTGTGGAAGCTCAGAGAGAGGCAAGGACTTCCCAGTTCAAACCTGAGCTACAACTTTTATTAGTTCTAAAATTAGTGTTTTAGAATGAGTTGCCAAGTGTCTGGATTTTGATCCCGCGACCACGTGGGATGTGCGAAAAAATGGCCATAAGTCGCTTTTTTTCAGTACCCTTGTAACTTTGAACGGTCACTAAACGAACCATCGTAAGTCGAGGACTACCTGTACACGCCAGGTTGCTAAGCGTCTGGATTTTGATCCTGCGACCATGTGGGATGTGTGAAAAATGGCCATAAGTTGCTTTTTTTCAGTACCCTTGTAACTTCGAACGGTCACTAAATGAATGGTCGTTAAGTAAGGAGGATTACCTGCAAGAAGGCACGAAGACAAAACATTAAACAGATTTGGGGGTTTTTTGCAGCCGAAAATGTTTTCCTGAATTTCACCATCGCTGTCTCCAATCCGACCACCTGACATTTATTATTATTATTATTATTATTATTATTATTATTATTATTATTATTTATTGAATTTCTATACCGCCCTACTCCCGAAGGACTCAGGGCGGTGCACAGCCATGAAATAAAACACATAAATATACAAAATTTAAAATCGAATAAAATGGATTAAATAAATTTGGCTGAATTAATACCCATAATTTAAAAATACCCATATTTTAAAATCCATTAAAATTTAGAATTTACACTTAAAAGGGAGAAGATTTAGGCGAGGCCAGCTTGATGAAATAAAAGCGTCTTCAACTCGCGGCGGAAGGTGCGCAGATCCGGAATCCTCCGTATCTCTGGGGGGAGCTCATTCCAGATCGTCGGTGCCCCCACAGAGAAGGCTCTCCCCCTAGGGGCCGACAGCCGACATTGTTTGGCCGACGGCACCTGGAGGAGCCCCTCTCTGTGGGAGCATACTGGTCGGTGGGAGGCTGATGATGGTAGTAGGCGGTCCCGTAAGTAACCAGGTCCCAAGCCATGGAGCGCTTTAAAGGTGGTAACCAGAACCTTGAAGCGCACCCGGAAGACCACCGGGAGCCAGTGCAGCTCGCGCAGGAGGGGTGTTACATGGGAGCTCCATGTTGCTTTATTTATTTATTTATTTGTGAAATCAAATCTTTCTTTATTTCCCGCGAGGTCATTTCCTTTCTCTCTACACTGTGATTTTTTTTTTTTTTTGTTCCTTGTTCATTATCATTCATTCGTGGGCTTGTAATCAGTACAGCGTTACCTGTGCTGTCCTCAAATTAAAATCCTCCACCTGTACCTCACTTCCCCTTCGAACGTCCTCAAACCGAAGCATCAGACGTGTTTGCAAAAATACAAGCGGTAGTTAAAAGACATGAAGCCGAGCGGCATCAGGCACGCAACTAAATGCAGCTCTTGCACAAAGCACAAACACTTCTTCACCGTGTGATTCACTCCTAACCGACGCAAGGCACATTTTGTAATGTTGATAATAACAAGAAGAGCCTGGCGAGCTGAACTGCAGTAAAAAATTCCTGCCACTGCAAGCGCCAGCGCACAAACTTTTAAGATAATGCTTGGTTTTGTTTTCAATCACAGCTTCTCAAGCCACTCCGATATATTGTAGACCGGTGATGGCCAACCTTTTTGGCACCGAGTGCCCAAACAGGAACCCCCGTGAATGCGTGTGGTATGTGTGTGCGCGGGAGCGCCAGAAATCCGAAAACCAGCTGGCTGGTGCGCACATGCCTGTTTTTGGGCCATTTTGGGCCAATTTGGGAGCTGTTTCTGGCCGTTCTCGGGCCATTCCATTTTCTGGCCGGATTTCTGGCTAAAAGCCTGATTTTTTTTTTTTTTATTTGATTTATATGCCGCCCTTCTCCGGAGACTCAGGGCGGCTTACAATGCGCTAAGCAATAGCCTTCATACTTTTGTATATATTTATACAAAGTCATCTTATTGCCCCCACAATCTGGGTCCTCATTTAACCTACCTTAGAAAGGATGGAAGGCTGAGTCGACCTTGAGCCTGGCGAGATTCGAACCTGCAGTAATTGCAGGCAGCTGGTCTTAATAACAGGGTGCTTTAGACCACTGTACTACCAAGGCTCTATGATTGGGCTCTATGATTGGGCTTATTATCAGGGGATGTCTTATTTTGGGGGAAACAGGGTACTATATGTGCTTAAACAGTAAAGGGTAAGATGCATAATATTTCTCAATATGGGAATTGTTGGATTAGGGGTTAGAAAAAAAGAGGTAGAAAGTTGTTGTTATTAGTTGCAAAGTCGTGTCCGACCCATCGCGACCCCATGGACCATGTTCCTCCAGGCCTTCCTGTCCTCTACCATCTCCCGGAGACCATTTAAGCTCACGCCGACTGCTTCAGTGACTCCATCCAGCCACCTCCTTCTCTGCCGTCCCCTTCGTCTTCTTTTGCCCTCCATCGTTCCCAGCATTGGGCTCTTCTCCAGGGAGTCCTTCCTTCTCATTAGGTGGCCAAAGGATTTGAGTTTCCTCTTCAGGATCTGGCCTTCTAGAGAGCAGTCAGGGTTGATCTCCTCTAGGACTGACCGGTTGGATGGCCTTGCAGTCCAGGGGACTCTTAAGAGTCTTCTCCAGCACCAGAGTTCAAAGGCCTCCATTCTTTGGCCTTCTCAGCCTTCCTTATGGTCCAACTTTCACAGCCATCCATTGCAACTGGAAACACCAGAGCCTTGGCTATACACACTTTTGTTGGCTGGGTGATGTCTCTGCTTTTTAGCATGCTGTCTAGGTTTGCCATAGACTCTGTGTGTCTGCACACAAAAACACACACTCGCTTCTAGAGAAGGTGGGTGGCACACAAATCTAATAAATTATATTTATTATACACATATGTGTGTGTGTGTGTGTGTGTGTGTGTATAATTTACAATATATATTTATTTATAACAATATTACACACCCACAGACATAACTCCCCTGTTACCACCCTTATAATCCCTTAATTCGGGGTGGAGTCCAGGTGATACATATATATGTATATGTATCAATATCTCAATATCAATTTTTCAATATACTGAAATCATATAAACCAGTAAAAGGTAGAAATTAAGAAAAAAAAGAGAAAAAGAAGGGGAATGAAATCTACCCTATTTTCCCGAAAATAAGACATCCCTTGTGTGTGTATGTATATATATATACACACACACACATACATACATACATACATACATACATATATATATATTTATATATATAAATATTTTTTATTGTTTCACAACCTCCTTTTTTTTGAAAAACCTTTATTAACACTTAAAATCCAAAAATGCAAGTTAAAATACCTCTATAGCAAAAATACATCCGTAATAATTATACAATTCAACGTCTTTCTGACAGTACTTAATTCTTAACTTTCTTCATCTATTCCCACATATTCCTTATTTAATCAACCAACTCCATTTCTATGTTGGAACAGTGTGTTTTCTATGTGTCCAAAGTGTTAAAATATAAACACACCTAGATTTTAATTGGATTAAATCGAATTAACATTTCATGTAAACGTATACCCACATTATACAGAAATCATTAAAAAAGTGATGAATGCCCATTAGCTCATCCTCAGCCATTTATTACCCTTACACGCATTTATAGGAGCATTTTTTAAGACGTGCAATTAATATGCAATGCAAAAGAGGCGAGCTCTGCATATACACTCACTCACCTATTAGGAGCCTCCAATGTAAACACTCCCACGTGGCTTTGGAGATCAAAGCAAAACATCTCGGAAACTCCGCCTCCCGACCAGGAGGGATGCGCCTCTCGACCATTAGTAGATCTATGCGGACTCGAAAAAGCCGGAAGTGCCGTTAAAAGGCGAATTTCCCTCCCGACGGAGAAACGGGCGGGATTTTAAACCACTCTCGAGCGACCCCCGGGCGCTCACTTTTCCCTCCCGGTCCCGTTCGGAGCAGGAGCGGGAGCGGGAGCGAAGCCGCGGCCGAGGCGAACAAGGCCTAAGGGAAGAGCGTGTGTGTGTCTGTGGGGGGAAAATAAAGAGAAAGAGAGGGGGATTACGTCACTTCCGCCGCGCGCCTCGCCTCGCCCCGCCCGTCGTCATGGCGAGACGTACAGCCGAGAGCGCCGTTGCCATGGCGACCGGTAAACACGCGGAGTCAGGCGGCGGCGGAGACGGCAGTGGCGGAGATGGTGAGAACCGCCGGGGGCTTTATTTCCCCCCCTCTTTTCGCCCGAAAAACGCCGGCCTGATCGGCTTCATCCGATCAGGGGTACCGTTAAACCCGTGCCTACTATCCCAGGAGGCAGGGCCGTTGTTAGAGAAGCCCCCCCCAAGCCCTCTGCGCATGCTCAGAGACACCCCCCCCTTTCCTTAAGTACCAAATCATTGGGTTTTATTATTATTATTATTATTATTATTATTATTATTATTATTATTATTATTATTATTATTATTATCATCATCATCATCATCATCATTATCATTATCATTTATCATTATCATTATCATCATCATATTATTATTACTATTATTACTATTATTATTATTATTATTATCATCATCATTATTATTATTATCATCATCATCATTATAATATTATTAACATTATTATTATCATTATTATTATCGTTTTATTGTTATCATTATTATCATCATTATCATCATTATATTATTATCATTATATTATTATTATTATTATTATTATTATTATTATTATTATTATTATTATTATTATTATTATTATTATTATTATTATTATTATTTTGGAACGAATGTATGTTTAAAAAAAGAAAAAGCAAACTCCTATTTTAGCCTCAAAGTTTTGGTCTGGGTAAATATCATGAATTAGAAATGAATATATATAGGTTGTTTACTATAAGGATTACTTTAATTCTTCCATATATCAGATAATTTTACTTTCTTTCTCTTTCCTTCCTTCCTTCCTTCCTGCTTCCTCTTCCTCTTCTTTCCTTCCTTCCTTTCTCTCTCTTTCTTTCTTTCTTCCTTCCTCCCTCCCTTTTCCTTCCTTCCTTCCTTTCTTTGTTCCTTCGTTCCTTCCTTTTTTCTTTTTTCTTTCTCTCTTTCTCTTTCTCCATCCCTCCTTCCCTTTTCCTTTTTTCCTTTCTTTTTTCTTTCTCGCAGTCTCCCTCCCTTCCTCCCTTTTCCTTCTTTCCTTCCTTTGTTCTTTCCTTTTTTCTTTCTTTCTCTCTCTCTCTTTCTTTCATTCTCTCTACCTCTCTCCCTTTTCCTTCCTTAGTTCCTTCCTTCCTTCCTCCCTCCCTCTCTTTTCCTTCCTTCCTTCGTTCCTTCCTTCTTTTTTTCTTTCTTTCTTTCTCTCAGTCTCTCTCCCTCCCTCCCTCCCTCCCTTCCTCCCTTTTCCTTCCTTCCTTCCTTCCTTCCTTTGTTCCTTCTTTTTTTCTTTCTTTCTCTCTTCCTCTTTCTTTCTTTCATTCTCTCTCCCTCCCTCCCTTTTCCTTCCTTTGTTCCTTCATTCCTTCCTCCCTCCCCCTCTTTTCCTTTCTTCCTTCCTTCCTTCGTTCCTTCCTTCTTTCTTTCTTTTTCTCTCTTTCTCTCATTCTCTCTCCCTCCCTCCTTTTTCCTTCCTTTGTTCCTTTTTCTTTCTTTCTTTTTCTCTCTCCCTTCCTTCCTTCCTTCCTTCCTTCCTTTTTCCCTTCTTTATTTTCTTTCATCCTTCCTTCCTTCATTTTATTGGCCACCCATCCTACCACAGGGTAACTCTGGGTGATTTTAATTTAATTTAATTTAATAATGTAATTTAATTTAACTTAATTTTAATTTAACTTAATTTAATTTAATAATTGAATTGAATTGAATTGAATTGAATTTAACTTTGATGTTTTAAACGCTTTGCAGATCTGCTGTGGCGAACCACAGGGGTAACCAAACCACCCCAGCGCTGGCTAGTTGTTGCCTTCATAAGAAAGATAACAAGATGAATGAAGGATAACTTTGGTTTATTTCCTGGTTGGCACAGCGGATTTGCAAAAAAGAAAGAAAGGGGGAAAAAATCCCATTTGCTTAATAAAAGATTTAAGGGTTGCATTCACCCAAACCCCTATCCACGATTCACCGATTTCATAAACCGATAACTTTAGTGTGCCGATAAAGTTACACTAAAGGACCATATTAAAATAAATAAACCTTGAATGGCCCTTAGAAAATCTGTAGGATGGACAAGATTTCCATCTGCCAGTTGCAAAAGCTGACACTGCTTAGATCCACCGATATGCTACTTCTGCTAATACGTTACACAACACCTTTGATCCTTGAGAAGAAGGGGATGCAAATGAAGGCAACATCTAAAGAACTTGCAGTTGTGATTTCCCTGGGTTGGGAACAGACCAGAGGTGGGTTCCAGCAGGTTCTGACCAGTTTCTGGAGAACCGGTAGCGGAAATTTTGAGTAGTTCGGAGAACCGGTAGTAAAAAATTCTGACTGGCCCCGCCCCCATCTATTCTCTGCCTCCTGAGTCCCAGCTGATTGGGAGGAAATGGGGATTTTGCAGTATCCTTCCCCTGCCACGCCCACCAAGCCACACCCAGAGAACCGGTAGTAAAAAAAATTTGAAACCCACCACTGGAACAGATCACAAATATTATTATTAATAATAATACTACGGGGGGGGGCGAAAGTGACTTACAACCAGTCCTCACACTTACGACCGTTGCAGCATTCCCACGGTCACACAATCCAAATTTGAGCGCTTAGCAATCGACATGTATTTAATGACGATTGCCGCATCCTGAAGTCATGTGATTGATCACTGTTCGGGACCTTCCCAGCCGGAATGGGAGAAGCCGGATTTGCTTAACGCCTGTCATGGCTCACTTAACAACTGCGGTGACTCGCTTAACAACCGCAGCAAAAAAAAATTGGGCGCGACTCCCTTAACAACCTGCCGTGCTTAGCAGTGGAAATTCCGGTCTCAATCGCGCACCACTTGTATATTAGCCATCCTGGCTTTTAAGAAGTCTTAGGAACTAATCAGGGAAAGCTTGCCGAGCGTCTTTCGAACACGTTTCTTTGTATTCACACTTTTCGTTCTTCCTTCCCTGCAGCCGAGCAGCGTGTGTTCGCTGGGCAGCTCGTCTAACGCTTCCTCAGCCAGATCCCGGTCTCATTCTCGCACCCGTTACCGGACCAAGGCTGCGAGTTCAGAAGTCGACGAGAGCCTCTTCGGGGTTTCCAAGGTGAGGGCAAGAAATCGTAGAATAGAATAGAAGCTGGAAGGGACCTTGGAGGTCTTCTAGTCCAGCCCCCTGCTCAAGCAGGAGAACCTATACCGCCTCAGACAAGCGGCTGTCCAGTCTCTTCTTAAAAACCTCCAGTGATGGAGCAAGGCCCCACAATTTCCAGTGGCAAGACGGTGAGTTCTAGTACATTTTTAGGCAGGAAAGCTGATTGGGTGGCTTTGTGCCAATCACCAGGAGACAGTGAGTTCTAGTACTCTTTTAGGCATGAAAGCTGATTGGGTGGCTTTGGGCCAATCATCAGGAGATGGTGAGTTCTAGTACATTTTTAGGCAGGAAAGCTGATTGGATGGCTTTGTGCCAATCACCAGGAGACAGTGAGTTCTAGTACTCTTTTAGGCATGAAAGCTGATTGGGTGGCTTTGGGCCAATCATCAGGAGATGGTGAGTTCTAGTACATTTTTAGGCAGGAAAGCTGATTGGGTGGCTTTGGGCCAATCACCAGGAGATGGTGAGTTCTAGTACATTTTTAGGCAGGAAAGCTGATTGGGTGGCTTTGGGCCAATCACCAGGAGATGGTGAGTTCTAGTACATTTTTAGGCATGAAAGCTGATTGGGTGGCTTTGGGCCAATCACCAGGAGATGGTGAGTTCTAGTACATTTTTAGGCAGGAAAGCTGATTGGGTGGCTTTGGGCCAATCATCAGGAGATGGTGAGTTCTAGTACATTTTTAGGCATGAAAGCTGATTGGGTGACTTTGGGCCAATCACCAGGAGATGGTGAGTTCTAGTACATTTTTAGGCAGGAAAGCTGATTGGGTGGCTTTGGGCCAATCACCAGGAGATGGTGAGTTCTAGTACATTTTTAGGCAGGAAAGCTGATTGGGTGGCTTTGGGCCAATCACCAGGAGATGGTGAGTTCTAGTACATTTTTAGACAGGAAAGCTGATCGGGTGGCTTTGGGCCAATCACCAGGAGACAGTGAGTTCTAGTACTGCTTTAGGCACAAAAGCTGATTGGGTGACTTTGGGCCAATCACCCGGAGACAGTGAGTTCTAGTACTGTTGGGTGATTGGGTGACTTTGGGCCAATCAACCAAGAGATGGTGGGTTCTAGTACCACTTTAGGCATGAAAGCTGATTGGGTGACTTTGGGCCAATCACCAGGAGACAGCGAGTTCTAGTACTGTTTTAGACATGAAAGGGTGGGCCAGTCCCTTTTTCTGAGCCCCGCCCCACCTCACAGGGTTGTTGTGGGGAAAATAGGAGGAGGAAGCTGCGTTGGATATGTTTGCCGCCTCAAGTTATTTGTAAGTCTAATAAAAAATATAATTAAACACATTTTGAAATCCCTCCCCGTGAATTTCCGAAGCTGTTCTGAGCATCTCTCCTTCCTTTACAGAATGTGCAGCTCTCCCGTCCCGGCAGCCCCGTCGTGATCCTCCGTGATGTGGGTTCGGCAAGAGGGAAGCCTTTGGGATGGGGCCGCAAACCCGAAACGATCCGGCTTATTACTCGAGACCTCATTCGGGACCTGGTGTAAGTCCACCGTGGTCTTGTACCCCAATTCCGGCTTTACTCCTCCTTTCTACAACTCTGTAGAGATTCTCAGTCATCCAGGTCCTGGTTGTCCCAAAGGTGATTTTTCAGGAGGCAACTGGACTTTCTGTTTTTTTTTTCTTTTGAAGACATTTCGCTTCTCATCCAAGAAGCTTCTTCCGCTCTGACTGAATGGTGGGGAACGGAAGGATTGATACTCCTTGCAGACAGTAGTCTGCAATTTTTCCTCCGGGATTGTATAGCTAAGAAGATGACTGAGAATCTCTACGGACTTTTAGCTATACAATTTGGGATAAACACTCTTTGTACGGTGTGGGAGTAGGACAGGGCTGGGTTCTACTTACCTTTACTACCGGTTCGCCACGGGATCGCGCGCACGCACGCCGAGCTTCTGCCCATGTGCAGATCGTCTATGATGACATCTGGGTGGGCGGGCGGTTTTACTACCAGTTTATTGCAGGGAAAAAAATGGCAAACTACAGGAACCGTTTACGCCACTCAGGTGACCCCTCCGAGGACACAGATATAACCTCCAAGCAGCCTCAACGACCTTCTAAAAGGATGCAAATGACCAGCTGTCTGCAAGGAGGATCAATCCTTCCGTTCTCCACCGTCCAGTCAGAACTGAAGAAGCTTCTTGGACGAGAAGCAAAACGTCTTCAAAAGAAAAAAAAACAAAACAAGAAAAGTCCAGTTGCCTTGTGAAAAAAGCACCTTTGGGACCTCTCTTTTCCACAGCTCCCTCTAGGAAGCAGTCGGGAGGGCCCCGACCACCATCATGGCACCGCCATGGATGTTTATTTACTTGCTGAATTTATTTGCCACTTGTCTCGCTGTGAGGCTTCCCTGAGTGGCATACAATAACAAAAAAAGGAAGAAAATGTAACAGACCAGGGTTGTTTCACAGCCTCCGGCCACATCCGGCCCTTCGGCTATCCGTGTCTGGTCCGCGTGAAGTCAATTGGCAGTTAGGAAATAAAATGTAAATAAATGTGCCACAGGGGAAGAAGCCAAATGTGTAGCTTGAGGCAAGAAGAAGAGGTTTTTTGCACACCTGTGGCAGAAAAACCGGCCTCAACACCTGGACACCAGCAGGAGACTTGGGACAGGGTGGCTCAGTGGCTAAGACACTGAGATCGAAAGGTCGGCAGTTCAGCGGTTCGAATCCCTAGCGCCACATCACGGGGTGAGCTCCCGTGACTTGTCCCAGCTTCTGCCAACCTAGCAGTTCGAAAGCAGGTAAAAAGAAATGCAAGTAGAAAAATAGGTACCACCTTTGGTGGGAAGGGAATAGCGTTCTGTGCGCCTTTGGCGTTGAGTCATGCCGGCCACATGACCACGGAGACGTCTTCGGACAGCGCTGGCTCTTCGGCTTTGAAACGGAGATGAGCACCGCCCCCTAGAGGCGGGAACGACTAGCGCATATGTGCGAGGGGAACCTTTACCTTTACCTTATGGGCTCAGCTCTACACAACAGCCCCCAGTTTCTCCTACGGCTCCTTGGGAAAATTAATCGCCCCGATTACCCGTATCTCAGCAATTTTTCAGCAATTTCGAATGGCCTTTTAACAAACGGCCGTAAATCGAGGACTACCTATAGGTCTAACTGTTCAACCTGGAGCGTCTCTGGGTTGAGAGATGCTGGGGACGGATGTTAAATGAGAAGACCCACATGGGTGAAAATACAGGGAGTCCTTGACTTGCGACAGTTCGCTTAGTGATCATTCAAAGTTACAACGTCGCTGAGAAAAGTGAGCTACGGCCATTTTTTTTCCTACACTTAAGACCGTTGCAGCATCCCCCGCGGTCATGTGATTTACGTTCGGATGCTTAAACAGCCGTCTCGCATATATGTGAGATCCCGGGGTCATGTGACACGATCCCCTTTTTACGACCGTCCGACGAGCAAAGTCGATGGGGGAAAGCCAGATTCGCTCAACAACCGCGTTGCGAATTGAACAACTGCTTAACGAACGCGGCGAGAGACGTCGTAAAACGGGGCAGAACTTGCTTAACAGATTTCTCACTCAGCAACGTAAATTTTGGGGCTCAGTTGTGGTCATAAGTGGAGGACTACCTGTGTTGGATGGATTTTGTCCCTGCTGGTTGCAATGCTTGGCTGATACTGACTTTCTTTCCCCACTCCCTCCCCTCCCCTCCTCCCCATCCCTCCCCAGCGTCCCCACGGTGGATCCCTCAGGAGAATCTCTGATCATCAGCCCTGAGGATTTTCAACGGATTAAAGAATCCTCTCGCGTCCTGACGAAGGAGGAGCGTGACAGCCAGCAAGCGGCCGCCAGGGCAGAGCGAGAAGCCACCATTGTAAGTCTGTTAATTCCTCCTTATTTCCAGGTTGAATCTCTCTGTCGGGTTTCGAGGTCGTCTCAAATAAATTGCATTTCAAACAAAGTCTTTGAAGAAAAGCTCCTATTTATTAAGCACGACATTCTAAATCCGACTTCATCGAAGCCAACACTGACTTCCAGACCCAAAACCCTCCCTTTCCGTTCCCCACTCCCCTGCACTCATTGGCCATCTTCCAAGTCACTCTACCCCTAATCTACTGCTCCAGCTCAAAGGAATTTCCCCCCTCCCATCCCATCTCCTAGGGGATATTATCTCCAGGGAAAATAAGTAGGTGAAAAGTCAAACGTCCCTTTCCAGACGCCTCCGCTTTTCCTTCTTATGTCAGCACTAGAGTAAATGCAGCTTGAAGTGCTGACACTCTCCTTGATCAGTTTCCATACCTAATTCCTAATCTGGCCTTCGGGTGCTTTGGAAAATAGCTTGACCCCCTTCCTCCTCTCTGTGGCAGCCCTTCAAATATTGGAAGTGTGCTATCCTGTCTCCCTGGTCCGTCTCTTCACTAGACCAGCCATGCCCAGTTCCTGCAACCGTTGATTCTATGCCTCTGTTGATGCAACCAAGGATCGTATTAGCTTATTTTTGGGCTGCTGGCTCATATT
The DNA here is from genome assembly GCF_029215685.1 of Pituophis catenifer annectens. Classification (NCBI taxonomy): domain Eukaryota; kingdom Metazoa; phylum Chordata; class Lepidosauria; order Squamata; family Colubridae; genus Pituophis; species Pituophis catenifer. The sequence continues at coordinate 21,457,748 of NW_027256890.1, forward strand.
TTATCATCGTCATCTGGAGTCAGTCACTCTGAGCTGTTTAATGACCCGAACCACCTATTCCTCCACTTCCCAAGACCCTGGATTTATTTATTTTTTTTGAAAGAAGCTTATTCTTTCTTTTATTTTTTAGCCAAGGAACAAAGCTTGCTTTGGGGCCTCTCCCATTTCCCATTTTATAAACCTTCTCTGAGTTGTCAGGAAGCTAATTGGCAGGTTATTCCCGAAGCTCTCCGTCACATTCCTCCGTGCTCAATCATCGCTGCTCAAGCCGTACTCCATCATCACTCAATCATTGGTAGCGTTCCTGCCAATGTTTGTTTATTCCAGACTGTAGCAAAGTGGAAACAAACTTCAACGGCAAGGAAAAGAAGAAAGAGGGTGGCGATTATCATACGTTTAAATGAGGCAGCGATTAAAATAAACTGCAGGCATAGTGCCCTGCCACCAATACGCTAATTTGGCAGATGAATAATATTTCACGCTGATTGAGTTTCAAATACGTCACATCTAAATTAGATTTGTTGCATTGTATTCTCCTCTCCTCTCCTCTTCTCTTCTCTTCTCTTCTCTTCTCTTCTCTTCTCTTCTCTTCTCTTCTCTTTACTTATACATCTGCTTGCCTGCCTGCCTGCCTGCCTGCCTGCCTGCCTGCCTGCCTGCCTGCCTGCCTGCCTGCCTGCCTGCCTATCTATCTATCTATCTATCTATCTATCTATCTATCTATCTATCTACCTATCTACCTATCTATCTACCGTGTTTCCCCGAAAATAAGACCCTGTCTTACATTTTTTTGAACCCTGAAATAAGCGCTTGGCCTTATTGCCATACACTCAAAAGCCCAATTGGGTTTATTATCAGGGGATGTCTTATTTTGGGGGAAACAGGGTATCTATCTATCTATCTATCTATCTATCTATCTATCTATCTATCTATCTATCTCTACCTACCTATCTACCTATCTCTCATTATCTATCCTGTTTCCCTGAAAATAAGACCTAACCAGAAAAATAAGCCGTAGCATGATTTTTCAGGATGCTCGTAATATAAGCCCTACCCCCAAAATAAGCCCCAGTTAAGATTGTCAGTAGACGGAGGCATTTAATAGTGTATTTCCCACAAAATAAAACCTAACCGGAAAATAAGCCAAAAATTAATATAAGACCTGGTCTTATTTTGCGGGAAACACAGTACCTACCTACCTATCATCCATCCATCTATCTATCTATCTATCTATCTATCTATCTATCTATTTCCTCATCTATCTTTTAATCTATCTCTTAATCTATCTCTATCCATCCATCCATCCATCCCTCCATCCCTCTCAAAGCCTCTCATTTGGGTGAATCCAAGATAAGGTAGGTGCCAAATGAAGAAAGGAACATAATTTTCCCAGGCTTTTTTTCCCCCTCTAATCAATTTTGGCACATCTATTTAATGCCGCTTCTGGCTCTCCGACTGACTTCATTGTCGGCCTGATCAATTGTGATGCCGGCTAGAAGCATTTCCTTGGAACAGGGCTGGTCCCTCCACCCAAAAGGAAGTGGGAGGTGTTTTTTTTTTCCTGGTATGAGTTCCAGGCTTGGGAACCCAAGTGGCAGGGGACGCACCCAAAACATCTTTCTTCCTCGTCTCCCTCACCCCAGGTGGCCGTGAACGAGCGCAAGAAATCCATGAAGCTCAAGGAGATCCTACGGAAGAAAAACGAGAAGCTCAACGACCTGGAAGAGGAAGCCAAGGAGCGGGCCCAATACCTCTTGGAGCGGGCGAACAATCTCCGGATGGAGCAGGAAGACGAGATCAAAACACTCGGCGAGGTGGGCAAAATCAGGCTGAAGGGGCGAAGGACGGAAAAATTTAGACACCAGCCTTAGACTGACGGACACAGCGAAGCCCCAAATGTCGACTTGCTAAGCGAGAGATTTTGTTCAGTGAATTTAGCCCCATTGAAAGGCCTTGCTTCCTGCAGTCGTTAAGTGAGTCACACGGTTGTTAAGTGAACCTGGCTTCCCCGTTGGCTTTGCTGGTCGCAAAAGGGGATCGCGTGACCCTGGGACACGGCAGCCGTCATAAATATGAACCAGCGGCCAAGCGTCTGAATTTTGATGCGCCTGACCCTGGGGGTGCTGTAACGGTCATAAGTGTGAATAAGTCATAAGTCATAACAGCCATAAATCACTTTTCTCAGTGCCGTTGTGACTTGGGATGGTCACTAAATGAACTGTTGTTGTAAGTCGGGGGACTACCGGTATAAATATTTATGCTGGTAGATGGGAAACGGGAACCCCCATTTCATACGGTGTTTTGAAATGAATAAAGCGGTTTTTAATTCTCCCCCTCCCCCTTTCCGTCTTTTGTAAGATCCCATTGAATAATGTACAGGTCGTCCTCTACTTATGACCAAAATAGAGCCCGAAACCTCTGTCGTTAAGTGAGACGTTTGTTAAGTGAGTTTTTCCCCATTTTAAGATCTTTCTCGCCTCGGTTGTCAAGTGAATCACTGAAGTTCTTAAATTAGAAACCTGGTTGTTAAATGAATCCGACTTCCCCATTGACTTTGCTTGTCAGAAGGTCGCAAAACAGGGATCACATGACCCCGGGACACTGCCACCGTCATAAATACGAATCAAGGGAGCCCAGAATTACTTTTCCTAAATGAACGTTGTCCATTTTACAACCTTTCTGGCCACGGTTGTTAAGTGAATCCTTGCGGTTGTTCAATTAATAACCTGATTGTTAAGTGAATCTGGCTTCCCCACGGACTTTGTTTGCCTGTCAGTCGCCAAAGGGGCCCGTCATAAATACGAGTCAGTTGCCCAGCCTCTGAATTTCAATCACGTGACCACGGGGACGGCTGCTGCGGTCGTTAGTGTGAGGAAAGGGTCCTAAGTCCCTTTTTTTTCAGCGCTGTCGTAACTCCGAGCGGTCACTAAGCGAACCGTCATAAGTGGAGGGCTATCGTCTCTCGGCAGATTATCCTAGAAGCCAAGTGCCATGCCATTCGGGATGCTCAGATCCTGGAGAAGAAGCAGATTGACAAGGAGATGGGCGGAGAGGAGAGGAGAGTGGCCCACCTGATGGAGGTCGAAAGGCCAGAAGGCCAATCAGATGCAGGACGAGCTGGAACGGAAGCGGAAGGAGGAGCTCTACAGGTGAAGGAACTGACTGACGCCGCTCTTCTCTCTAGCCAGGGCCTGGCAGCGGGGAAGCCTGCCAATCAATAGCTACGTAGACTTATATACCGCTTTATAGCCCTCTCTAAGCGGTTTAAAGAGTCAGCGTAAGGAAGGAAGGAAGGAAGGAAGGAAGGAAAGGAAGGAAGGAAGGAAGGAAGGAAGGAAAGGCAATACCAATAGCAATAGCAATAGCATGTAGACTTATATACCGCTTTATAGCCCTCTCTAAGTGGTTTACAGAGTCAGCATAGGGAAGGAAGGAAGGAAGGAAGGAAGGAAGGAAGGAAGGAAGGAAGGAAGGAAGGAAGGAAGGAAGGAAGGAAATTCAATAGCAATAGCAATAGCATTTAGACTTATATATCGCTTTACAGCCTTCTCTAAGCGGTTTACAAAGTCAGCGTAGGGAAGGAAGGAAGGAAGGAAGGAAGGAAGGAAGGAAGGAAGGAAGGAAGGAAGGAAGGAAGGAAAGGCAATACCAATAGCAATAGCAAAAGCATGTAGACTTATATACCACTTTATAGCCCTCTCTAAGTGGTTTACAGAGTCAGCATAGGGAAGGAAGGAAGGAAGGAAGGAAGGAAGGAAGGAAGGAAGGAAGGAAAGGCAATACCAATACCAATACCAATAGCATGTAGACTTATATACCGCTTTATAGCCCTCTCTAAGCGGTTTACAAAGTCAGCGTAGGGAAGGAAGGAAGGAAGGAAGGAAGGAAGGAAGGAAGGAAGGGCAATAGCAATAGCAATAGCATGTACACTTATATACTGCTTTACAGCCTTCTCTAAGCGGTTTACAAAGTCAATGTAGGGAGGAAGGGAAGGAAGGAAGGAAGGAAGGAAAGGCAATAGCAATAGCATTTAGACTTATATACCGCTTTACAGCCTTCTCTAAGCGGTTTACAAAGTCAGCGTAGGGAAGGAAGAAGGAAGGAAGGAAGGAAGGAAAGAAACTCAATAGCAATAGCAATAGCATTTAGACTTATATACTGCTTTACAGCCTTCTCTAAGAGGTTTACAAAGTCAGCGTAGGGAAAGAAGGAAGGAAGGAAGGAAGGAAGGAAGGGCAATAGCAATAGCAATAGCACGTAGACTTATATACTGCTTTACAACCTTCTCTAAGCGGTTTACAAAGTCAGCGTAGGGAAGGAAGGAAGGAAGGAAGGAAGGAAGGAAGGAAGGAAGGGCAATAGCAATAGCACATAGACTTATATACCGCTTTAGAGTGCTCTCTAAGCGGTTTTCTGATTAAATAAGACTTTATTCAATCCAACATTTCAACAACAACAAAATAGCTCCACGTCCCGCCATATCGTACTACAAGGACGGGGGTGGGGGTAGGGGAGATGTCGGGCAACAGGGCAACATCTCAAGAAGGTTGAGATGAAATCTCTCAGGGTCTCGCAAAGAACGTCAAGATGAGTGCAGTCCCCTCAGCTGGAGGGGTCTCGAAGTTGGCAACTTTAAGATGGGTGGGCTTCCACTCCCAGAATTCCCCAGCCACCTTGCTTAGTGCAGACATTTTTAAAACAGGCTGGCTGGGGGATTCTGGGAGTGGAAGTCCACCCATCTTAAAGCATGCTGGCTGGGGGATTCTGGGAACTGGCAAGCGGCTCCCCTGAAGCCCCCTTCTCTCTCTCCCGCTCGTCTTTTCTAGGGGGAGGCGCCACCTCATCGAGCAGATTGAGAAAAACGAGGAAATGCGAGCGATGAAAGCTGAGCAACGTGACCAAGAGGCCCAGGACATGCTGGACTACCTAGAACGGCTGCAGTTTGAAGATGAGAGGGTGAGGCCCAGAAGCAGAGGGGCAGGGGGAATGAGTTCTAGTCCTGCTATGAAAGCCGGCTGGGTGACTTTGGGCCCATCACCCGGAGATGGTGAGTTCTAGTTCTGCTTTAGGCATGAAAGCCGACTGACTTCTTTCTCTTTCTTCCCTCTTCTCTATTTCCCTCTCTCTCTCTTTCTTTCTCTTTGTTTCTTCCTTCCTTCCTTTTCTTCCTTCTCTTTGTTTCTTCCTTCTGTCTCTTTCTTCCCTCCTTTCTCTATTTCCTTCTCTCTCTCTCTCTTTCTCTTTGTTTCTTCCTTCCTTCTTTCGCTTCCTTCTTTTTCTTTCTTTCGCTTCCTTCCTTCTATCGCTTCCTTCCTTCTTTCTCTTCCTTCCTTCTCTCTCTTTCTTTGTTTGTTTCTCTCTCTCTTTCTTTTCATCCTTCCTTCCCTTCTTTCTCTCTTTCTCTCTCTTTCTTTCTCTTTCCTTCCTTCCTGCCTTCCTCCTTTTCCTCCTTCCTTCTTTCTTTCTATCTTTCTCTCTCTTTCTTTCTCTTTGTTTCTTCCTTCCTTCCTTCTTTCTCTTCATTCCCTCCTTTCTCTTTCTTTCTCTCTCTCCCTTTCTTCCTTCCTTCCTTCCTTCTTTTTCTTTCTTTCTCTTCCTTCTCTTTCTTTCTATATTTCTCTCTCTTTCTTTTCATCCTTCTGTCCCTTCTCTCTCTCTCTCTCTCTTTCTTTTTTTCTTTCTTTCTTTCTTTCTTTCTTGGATCTTGTGTAGGAAATGGAACGCCGTAGATTGGAGCGCTTGAGGATCCAAGCCGAGATCCGGAACATCAACGACGAAAACCAGAGGCGCAAAGAGGAGAAGCTGAACCAAGAGAGGATGGCCGACATGCGTGTCCTGGAGTACCAGCGGCAGAAAATGGTACAGTGTGTGGGTCGCAGGGAAGCCGCCCAAGCCCTCCTACCCATCAACGGCTTCTCCCAAGGAACCATCTCCCCAAAAAGTGACCCCCGTTGTTGGGAAAGCTCGATGGGGGCCTTTTCTGGAGCGGCTCCCCCGGAGGGCGGAATTCCCTTCCCACAAAGGGTGAGAGTTAGTCCTCCGAAGTTGCCGAGGTGAAAAAAAAAATCTCATGGGGTTTCTTCTCCTCGGGCAGCGGGGTTGGACTAGAAGACCTCCAAGGTCCCTTCCAACACTGTTGTCCGTTTCTTCCTGAACGCAGGCACGGGAAGCCGAATTTGAGGCCGAGCAGGAGAAGATCCGTAAGGAGAAGGAAATGGAGACGGCCCGTCTGCGGGCCTTGCAAGAAAAAGCCCAGGATCACCAAGCAGAACAGGTGCGGTCTGGTATCGGGGTCTTTCACCTCAATTGCCCACCCAAAAAGGGGGCAAGGAAACCTTGTGGGCAGGGGTGGGCTGCTGAGGGGGGGGGGGTTCGCAGGGGTTGGGGAGAACCTCTAGCTAAGATTCTGTGCAGTTCGGAGAACCCCCAAATCCCACTCCTGGCTGGCCCCGCCCAATTTTGCAGTATCCTTCCCCTGCCACGCCCACCAAGCCACGCCCACAGAACCAGTAGTAAAAAAAATTTGGATTTCACCAATGGACTAGGGGTGACATTTATTTATTTATTTATTTATTTATTTATTTATTTATTTATTTATTTATTTATTTATTTATTTATTTATCTATCTATTGGTTGATTTATATGCCGCCCTTCTCCAGAGACTCAGGGCAGCTTACAATGCGTTAAGCAATAGCCTTCATACTTTTGTATATACCTGCTTAGTAGGGCTTTCGGCCCCCCCAAGCTGTGTTCTTTTTTTATACAAAGTCAGTTTATTGCCCCCCACAATCCGGGTCCTCATTTTACCTACCTCGGAAGGATGGAAGGCTGAGTCAACCTTGAGCCTGGTGAGATTTGAACTCTGAGTAATTGCAGGCAGCTGGTGCTACTTAACAGCACTTTAGGCTGCTGCGCCACCAAGACATGATGGCAGTGGTCCAATATCTCAGGGGCTACCCCAAAGAGGAGGGGGTCAAGTGGCGCCTGAGTGGCGTAGGAGGCTAATGCCTCCTACTAAGGCAGCATTTAACATCCAGCTGCCTGCAATTACTGCGAGTTCAATTCTCACCAGGCTCAAGGTTGATTCAGCCTTCCTAAGGTAGGTAAATTGAGGACCCAGATTGTGGGGGCAATAAGATGACTTTGTATAAAAATATACAAAAGTATGAAGGCTATTGCTTAACGCATTGTAAGCCGCCCTGAGTCTCCGGAGAAGGGCGGCATATAAATCAAATTAAAAATTTAAAAAAAAATTTAAAAAAGTTATTCTCCAAAGCACCTGAGGGCAGGACAAGAAGCAACAGGTGGAAACTAACCAAGGAGAGAAGCAACCTAGAACTCAGGAGAAATTTCCTGACAGAACAACTAACCAATGGAACTGCTTGCCTCCAGAAGTTGTGGGTGCTCCTTCACTGGAGGCTTTCAAGAAGAGACTGGAAAACCTTCCTTGGTCTGAAATGGTGGACGGTCTCCTGCTTGAGCAGGGGGTTGGACTAGAAGGCCTCCAAGGTCCCTTCCGACCCTATCCTTCTGTTCTTCTTCTGCCCCTCCAGCACGCCCTGAGGGCCAAGCGCAACCAGGAGGCCACCGAGCGCGAGTGGCGACGGAAAGAGAAGGACGCCGTGCAGAAGAAGCTGCAGACGGAAGCCATGTTGAAACAGAGCCGGTTGGAGCAGGTGGCGCAGAAGGAGCACAATTTGGCCGTCCAAGTGCAGCGCGACCGGGCTGAATTCGAAAGGATCGTCAGGTGGGGCACTGGGTCACCTACCTTCCTGTAATTTTTTTTCCGTTGGTCCTGGTGGGGAATAAACCCTGAGGAGGTGGGAAGAATTGGACTAGCACAGGGGTCAGCAACCTACAGCTCCGGAGCCATATGCGGCTCTTTGGGCCCTCTGCTGTGGCTCCCTGTCAGGTGATCTCATCACTGGCTGGCCCCGCCCCTCGCCCTCCCCTCCCAGTCACTTCTCGCCTGGCCTGAGAAGGTAAGGGCGACGGCGGGGGATGGAGAAGCGGCCGGGGCAGAGACAGAGAGATACAGAGAGAGGGGAGAGAGAGAGAGACATAGAGAGACATAGAGAGAGGGGGAGAGATACAGAGATACAGAGAGAGGGAGAGAGACATAGATACAGAGAGAGAGGGGAGAAAGAGAGACAGAGAGAGACACAGAGAGTGGAGAGAGAGAAAGATACAGAGAGAGAGGGGAGAAAGAGAGACAGAGAGAGAAGGAGAGGGGGAGGAGAGAGGGAGGGAGTGGAGAGAGAAATATGTCAAAAGGATTTTGTGGTTCCCGGTGTTTTTTAACAACTGCTTCTCTGCCCTAATGACCGACTGGACAGGCGTAGCTTTTGGGGGGGGTGTTCATGTAACCAGTTCAGCGGTTCGAATCCCTAGTGCTGCCGCGTAACGGGGTGAGCTCCCGTGACTTGTCCCAGCTTCTGCCAACCTAGCAGTTCGAAAGCAGGTAAAAAATACAAGTAGAAAAATAGGGACCCCCTTTGGTGGGAAGGGAATAGCGTTTTCCATGCGTCTTTGGCGTTGAGTCATGCCGGCCACATGACCACGGAGACGTCTTCGGACAGCGCTGGCTCTTCGGCTTTGAAACGGAGAGGAGCACCGTCCCCTAGAGGCGGGAACGACTAGCACATACATGCGAGGGGAACCTTTACCTTTAATTTGGACTAAATCCTATGAGCTGCAGTTCCCCTTTCCCGCCACCGGTGGCACTGCCTCGGGAACAAAATTTACCCTATGCAAATATTTGGTTCCCGCCCATTGGCATCACTCAAGAAGCTGATGAATTATTTATCACGCATCGGTTTCGGATTGGTGGGGGGGGAGAGAATTCAGTTAAAATCGATCCTCAAACCAGGTAGACTGGCAACAGTCATCGGATGACAAGGCGTCTAATCAACGGGTTGAATAAGATTGACGTTTTCCCCATACGATGACACGTCAGAAAAGGGAGCCCATGGATCTTCCCAGGGCATTGAGTTCAACCCACCGGAGGGGTGTGGGGGGGAGAGAAAGTCCCCCCCCCCTCTGAGAAATTTGGAGTTTTCATCATCACAGATGAAGCGTTTGAACGTCTTCCGAAGCTGTGAGGACGGCTGAACCACCATATCCCATTTGTCCAGGTGGGTTTTGTCCCGCTCGAGCACGGGGCTGGACTAGAGCATCGGTCACCAAATTTTGGTGGTCCGCAGAAAAATTATTTGCATTTTTTATACTGCACTAAATCAGGGGTCCTCAAAGTACGGCCCCTGGGCCGGATACGTGCAATGAACGTTTGTGTTGCTGCAGAGAGAGAGAGAGAGACATAGAGAGATACAGAGAGAGGGGGGAGAGAGAGAGACATAGAGAGATACAGAGAGAGGGGGGAGAGAGAGACATAGAGAGATACAGAGAGAGAGGGGAGAGAGAGAGACATAGAGAGATACAGAGAGAGGGGGGGAGAGAGAGACATAGAGAGATACAGAGAGAGGGGGGAGAGAGAGACATAGAGAGATACAGAGAGAGGGGGGAGAGAGAGAGACATAGAGAGATACAGAGAGAGAGGGGAGAGAGAGAGACATAGAGAGATACAGAGAGAGGGGGGAGAGAGAGAGACATAGAGAGATACAGAGAGGGGGGGAGAGAGAGACATAGAGAGATACAGAGAGAGAGGGGAGAGAGAGAGACAGAGAGATACAGAGAGAGGGGGGAGAGAGAGACATAGAGAGATACAGAGAGAGGGGAGAGAGAGACATAGAGAGATACAGAGAGAGAGGGGAGAGAGAGACATAGAGAGATACAGAGAGAGAGGGGAGAGAGAGAGAGACATAGAGAGATACAGAGAGAGAGGGGAGAGAGAGAGACATAGAGAGATACAGAGAGAGAGGGGAGAGAAAGAGACATAGAGAGATACAGAGAGAGAGGGGAGAGAGAGAGACATAGAGAGATACAGAGAGGGGAGAGAAAGAGACATAGAGAGATACAGAGAGAGAGGGGACAGAGAGAGACATAGAAAGATACAGAGAGAGGGGGGAGAGAGAGACATAGAGAGATACAGAGAGAGGGGAGAGAAAGAGACATAGAGAGATACAGAGAGAGAGGGGAGAGAGAGAGACAGAGATACAGAGAGGGGGGAGAGAGAGACATAGAGAGATACAGAGAGAGAGGGGACAGAGAGAGACATAGACAGATAGAGAGAGGGGAGAGAGAGACATAGACAGATACAGAGAGAGGGGAGAGAGAGAGAGACATAGAGAGATACAGAGAGGGGGGAGAGAGATACAGAGAGAGATACAGAGAGAGGGGAGAGAGAGAGAGATAGACAGATACAGAGAGAGGGGAGAGAGAGAGAGACATAGAGAGATACAGAGAGGGGGAGAGAGATACAGAGAGAGATACAGAGAGAGGGGGGAGAGAGAGACAGAGAGATACAGAGAGAGAGGGGACAGAGAGACATAGAGAGATACAGAGAGAGAGGGGACAGAGAGAGACATAGAGAGATACAGAGAGAGAGGGGACAGAGAGACAGAGAGATACAGAGAGAGAGGGGAGAGAGAGAGAGACATAGAGAGATACAGAGAGGGGGAGAGAGATACATAGAGAGATACAGAGAGGGGAGAGAGAGAGACATAGAGAGATACAGAGAGAGAGTGGAGAGAGATACAGAGAGAGGGGGGAGAGAGAGACATAGAGATACAAAGAGAGGGGAGAGAGAGAGACAGAGATACAGAGAGAGAGGGGAGAGAGGGAGCGATAGAAAGGGGGAGAGATAGATACAGAGAGAGGGGGAGAGAGGGAGACATAGATATAGAGAGAGGGAGGAGAGAGAGCTACATAGAGAGATACAGAGAGAGAGGGAGGGGGAGAGAGGGAGGTAGGGAGGGGAGAGAGAGATGTCAAAAGGATTTTGTGGTTCCCGGTGTTTTTTAACAACTGGTTCTCTGCCCTAATGACCGGCTGGATAGGCGTGGCTTGGGGGTGGGTCATGTGACCGGTGGAAGTGAGTGACATCGAGTTGGCCACGTCCAAGCAGATTTTGTGGCTCCCGGTGTTTTCTTTTCTGTGGGAAACGGGTCCCAATGGCTCTTTTGAGTATTTAAGGTCGCAGACCCCTGCCCTGGGCAGACCATCTCTTAAGGCCTCGCTTGCTGTCGAGCTGACCTCCAACCCCCGCCGCCTTCTCTTCCTCCCTCCCACCCCCCCACCGCAGGATCCAGCGGGAGCAGATCGAGAAGGAGCGAAAGGAACACGAGCGCCGGCTGGCCCTCCAGATGACCCACGCGGACGAGCTCCGGCGCCAGGTGCGAGAACACCAGCAGCAGCAGGTGCAGGAACGCATCGCCATCTTTGAAGAGGGCAAGCGCCTCAAGGAGGAAGCCCGCCGGCGCAGCGATCGCCTGAACGAGATCAAGAGGAGGAAGCTGGACGAGCTGCGGTAAGCAACCGACTCCCGGAGACTGAATTGAAAAGTTCAGATTTAAACACAGTTGGAAGGGACCATGTAGGTCATCTATTCCAACCCTCCGCGCCCAACCAGACCCCGGCCAATCGGCGGCTGCTACTTAAGGATGGCGCCTGTCTGGAAGGATATGTGGATCTTTTATTGGGTTCACCCTACATTTCAACGGTCGCTAAGCGGCCAGCCTTAAATCGAGGCCTTACCTGCACGTTGTCCCTCCATGAGGACTAGGCTCTTGTTTCAAGCGTTGATGAAATTTCTCTCTCTCTCTCTCTCCGCAGAGCTGCCGGGCTCCCTGAGAAATATTGTGTGCAGGTGGAACGCAAAGCTTTTGTTCAGTCCGTCCACTGAGCCGCAGAGATGCTTTTTCACTAGTTAACTCTCAATGTGTAGCCTAGATTTCTATTTTCTTATCCTTAATTGAATAGATCTATTTCTGGATGCATTGGTGTGGAATTCATTATTTCGGTTCTTTACAAAAGTTTAAGCTGCACGGAAATGCCAGGTGTTTATCTTTATTATTTTATTTTATTTTATTATTATTTTGCTTATTTTATTTTATTTTATTTTATTTTATTATTTTATTTTATTATTATTTTGTTTATTATTATTTTGTTTATTATTATTTTGTTTATTATTATTATTTTTATTTTATTATTATTTTGTTTATTTTATTATTATTTTGTTTATTTTATTATTTTGTTTTTATTATTATTCTAGTGTTTTGTTTTATTTATTGTTTTATTATTTCATTTTATTTTGTTATGTTTTATATTTTTATTTTATTATATTTTACATTTTTTAATATCCCGCTTTTTATTATTTTTACAAATAACTCAGTGGCGGCGAACCTATCAAATACTCCTTCCTCCTTCTATTTTCCCCACAACAACCACCCTATGAGGTGGGTCGGACTGAGAGAGAGAGGGACTGGCCCGAAGTTACCCAGCTGGCTTTCATGCCTAAAAAGGGATTAGAACTCCCAGTCTCCTGGTGATTGGCCCAAAATCACCCAGTTGGCTTTCATGCCTAAGGCGGGACTAGAACTCACCGTCTCCTGGTGATTGGCCCAAAATCACCCAGTTGGCTTTCATGCCTAAGGCGGGACTAGAACTCACCGTCTCCTAGTGATTGGCCCAAAATCACCCAGCTGGCTTTCATGCCTAAGGCGGGACTAGAACTCACAGTCTCCTGGTGATTGGCCCAAAATCACCCAGTTGGCTTTCATGCCTAAGGCGGGACTAGAACTCACCGTCTCCTGGTGATTGGCCCAAAATCACCCAGTTGGCTTTCATGCCTAAGGCGGGACTAGAACTCACCATCTCCTGGTGATTGGCGCAAAATCACCCAGCTGGCTTTCATGCCTAAGGCGGGACTAGAACTCACAGTCTCCTGGTGATTGGCCCAAAATCACCCAGTTGGCTTTCATGCCTAAGGAGGAACTAGAACTCACCGTCTCCTGGTGATTGGCGCAAAATTACCCAGTTGGCTTTCATGTCTATGGCGGGACTAGAACTCACAGTCTCCTGGTGATTGGCGCAAAATCACCCAGCTGGCTTTCATGCCTAAGGCGGGACTAGAACTCACAGTCTCCTGGTGATTGGCCCAAAATCACCCAGTTGGCTTTCATGCCTAAGGAGGGACTAGAACTCACCGTCTCCTGGTGATTGGCACAAATTTACCCAGCTGGCTTTCATGTCTATGGCGGGACTAGAACTCACAGTCTCCTGGTGATTGGCCCAAAATCACCCAGTTGGCTTTCATGCCTAAGGAGGGACTAGAACTCCCAGTCTCCTGGTGATTGGCCCAAAATCACCCAGTTGGCTTTCATGCCTAAGGCGGGACTAGAACTCACAGTCTCCTGGTGATTGGCGCAAAATCACCCAGTTGGCTTTCATGCCTAAGGAGGGACTAGAACTCACAGTCTCCTGGTGATTGGCCCAAAATCACCCAGTTGGCTTTCATGCCTAAGGAGGGACTAGAACTCCCAGTCTCCTAGTGATTGGCCCAAAATCACCCAGTTGGCTTTCATGCCTAAGGCAGGACTAGAACTCACCGTCTCCTAGTGATTGGCCCAAAATCACCCAGCTGGCTTTCATGCCTAAGGCGGGACTAGAACTCACAGTCTCCTGGTGATTGGCCCAAAATCACCCAGCTGGCTTTCATGCCTAAGGCGGGACTAGAACTCACAGTCTCCTAGTGATTGGCCCAAAATCACCCAGTTGGCTTTCATGCCTAAGGCGGGACTAGAACTCACAGTCTCCTGGTGATTGGCGCAAAATCACCCAGTTGGCTTTCATGCCTAAGGAGGGACTAGAACTCACAGTCTCCTGGTGATTGGCCCAAAATCACCCAGTTGGCTTTCATGCCTAAGGAGGGACTAGAACTCCCAGTCTCCTAGTGATTGGCCCAAAATCACCCAGTTGGCTTTCATGCCTAAGGCAGGACTAGAACTCACCGTCTCCTAGTGATTGGCCCAAAATCACCCAGCTGGCTTTCATGCCTAAGGAGGGACTAGAACTCACCGTCTCCTGGTGATTGGCGCAAAATCACCCAGTTGGCTTTCATGCCTAAGGCGGGACTAGAACTCACAGTCTCCTGGTGATTGGCGCAAAATCACCCAGTTGGCTTTCATGCCTAAGGAGGGACTAGAACTCACAGTCTCCTGGTGATTGGCCCAAAATCACCCAGTTGGCTTTCATGCCTAAGGAGGGACTAGAACTCACAGTCTCCTGGTGATTGGCCCAAAATCACCCAGTTGGCTTTCATGCCTAAGGCAGGACTAGAACTCACAGTCTCCTAGTGATTGGCCCAAAATCACCCAGCTGGCTTTCATGCCTAAGGCGGGACTAGAACTCACCGTCTCCTGGTGATTGGCGCAAAATTACCCAGTTGGCTTTCATGCCTAAGGCAGGACTAGAACTCACCGTCTCCTGGTGATTGGCCCAAAATCACCCAGTTGGCTTTCATGCCTAAGGAGGGACTAGAACTCACAGTCTCCTGGTGATTGGCCCAAAATCACCCAGTTGGCTTTCATGCCTAAGGAGGGACTAGAACTCACAGTCTCCTGGTGATTGGCCCAAAATCACCCAGTTGGCTTTCATGCCTAAGGCAGGACTAGAACTCACAGTCTCCTAGTGATTGGCCCAAAATCACCCAGCTGGCTTTCATGCCTAAGGAGGAACTAGAACTCACCGTCTCCTGGTGATTGGCGCAAAATTACCCAGTTGGCTTTCATGTCTATGGCGGGACTAGAACTCACAGTCTCCTGGTGATTGGCGCAAAATCACCCAGCTGGCTTTCATGCCTAAGGCGGGACTAGAACTCACAGTCTCCTGGTGATTGGCCCAAAATCACCCAGTTGGCTTTCATGCCTAAGGAGGGACTAGAACTCACCGTCTCCTGGTGATTGGCACAAATTTACCCAGCTGGCTTTCATGTCTATGGCGGGACTAGAACTCACAGTCTCCTGGTGATTGGCCCAAAATCACCCAGTTGGCTTTCATGCCTAAGGAGGGACTAGAACTCCCAGTCTCCTGGTGATTGGCCCAAAATCACCCAGTTGGCTTTCATGCCTAAGGCGGGACTAGAACTCACAGTCTCCTGGTGATTGGCGCAAAATCACCCAGTTGGCTTTCATGCCTAAGGAGGGACTAGAACTCACAGTCTCCTGGTGATTGGCCCAAAATCACCCAGTTGGCTTTCATGCCTAAGGCAGGACTAGAACTCACAGTCTCCTAGTGATTGGCCCAAAATCACCCAGTTGGCTTTCATGCCTAAGGAGGAACTAGAACTCACCGTCTCCTGGTGATTGGCGCAAAATTACCCAGTTGGCTTTCATGTCTATGGCGGGACTAGAACTCACAGTCTCCTGGTGATTGGCGCAAAATCACCCAGCTGGCTTTCATGCCTAAGGCGGGACTAGAACTCACAGTCTCCTGGTGATTGGCCCAAAATCACCCAGTTGGCTTTCATGCCTAAGGAGGGACTAGAACTCACCGTCTCCTGGTGATTGGCACAAATTTACCCAGCTGGCTTTCATGTCTATGGCGGGACTAGAACTCACAGTCTCCTGGTGATTGGCCCAAAATCACCCAGTTGGCTTTCATGCCTAAGGAGGGACTAGAACTCCCAGTCTCCTGGTGATTGGCCCAAAATCACCCAGTTGGCTTTCATGCCTAAGGCGGGACTAGAACTCACAGTCTCCTGGTGATTGGCGCAAAATCACCCAGTTGGCTTTCATGCCTAAGGAGGGACTAGAACTCACAGTCTCCTGGTGATTGGCCCAAAATCACCCAGTTGGCTTTCATGCCTAAGGAGGGACTAGAACTCCCAGTCTCCTAGTGATTGGCCCAAAATCACCCAGTTGGCTTTCATGCCTAAGGCAGGACTAGAACTCACCGTCTCCTAGTGATTGGCCCAAAATCACCCAGCTGGCTTTCATGCCTAAGGAGGGACTAGAACTCACAGTCTCCTGGTGATTGGCCCAAAATCACCCAGTTGGCTTTCATGCCTAAGGAGGGACTAGAACTCCCAGTCTCCTGGTGATTGGCCCAAAATCACCCAGTTGGCTTTCATGCCTAAGGCAGGACTAGAACTCACCGTCTCCTAGTGATTGGCCCAAAATCACCCAGCTGGCTTTCATGCCTAAGGCGGGACTAGAACTCACAGTCTCCTGGTGATTGGCCCAAAATCACCCAGCTGGCTTTCATGCCTAAGGCGGGACTAGAACTCACAGTCTCCTAGTGATTGGCCCAAAATCACCCAGTTGGCTTTCATGCCTAAGGAGGGACTAGAACTCACAGTCTCCTGGTGATTGGCCCAAAATCACCCAGTTGGCTTTCATGCCTAAGGCAGGACTAGAACTCACAGTCTCCTAGTGATTGGCCCAAAATCACCCAGCTGGCTTTCATGCCTAAGGCGGGACTAGAACTCACAGTCTCCTGGTGATTGGCCCAAAATCACCCAGTTGGCTTTCATGCCTAAGGCGGGACTAGAACTCACCGTCTCCTGGTGATTGGCCCAAAATCACCCAGCTGGCTTTCATGCCTAAGGCGGGACTAGAACTCCCAGTCTCCTGGTGATTGGGCCAAAATCACCCAGTTGGCTTTCATGCCTAAGGCGGGATTAGAACTCACCGTCTCCTGGTGATTGGTCCAAAATCACCCAGTTGGCTTTCATGCCTAAGGCGGGACTAGAACTCACCGTCTCCTGGTGATTGGCCCAAAATCACCCAGCTGGCTTTCATGCCTAAAGCAGGACTAGAACTCACCGCCTCCCAGTTTCTAGCTTGCACCTTTAACCACTAAACCAACTTGGCTACACGAAGCCCCAAAATATACTCCTGATAAGATTTTACAACGTGTCTTTCTCATCCCATAATTCTGGTACAGCTTTTTTCTTTTCTCGGGGGAAGAGGATCAAAGATAGGAAGTTGAATAATCCCAACTTCCTACAGGAGGTTTTTTTTCCCCCCGCACATCCTCTCCTTATACACACACACAAGCAAATATTATCACATCGGACTCAACTAACTAGGTGAGTCTTCAACCTGGTACTACCTTAGATCAGACATGAGTGGAAACCCTGAAGACCTATTAACTATGAGTAACCAAGACGCGACCTCAGGGGTTTGCAAACCTATCATCCTTCCAACATTTACCCTGTGGTTTAGCCTTGCTGGCATTCAGAGTTCAACAACATCTGGGAAAACCGGGAATTTCTCCTCCATTTTCTCCACCGCTTTCGTAGCTTCTTTTTCCTTTTGTAAAGAAGAACTATCTCCAAAACTGAGGCATATGAAAAGAACCCGTATAAAAACAGAACGTGGCTCTTTTTTATTTTTCCATTCACCGTATCGGGATGTTACTAACACGCATGGCAATAATGACGAGCTCCCCGGTGTTGTTAAAAGGATTAGCCCGGATTAATTTGGATTAGGTCTGAAAATGTTCTCGAGAGGTTCCGAAATATTATTTGAAGATCCCAGAATAGCTGAAGAAACAAGAGGAAACCTGTGTCTCCCATTGACCCAAAGTCAAGAAACGGGAGGAAGCGTGCAACACGTGTGACATTGAAGCAGTTGTTGACGCCTTGAGTTGTGTGAAACATGAGAAAACACCTCTAGGAAGGAGGGAGGAAGAGAGAGGAGAGCTGTAAAGGAAGAGCTGGAAGGATTTCTTTCTTTCCTCTTTCTTTCTTTTCTTAATTTCTTTCTTCCTTCCTTCCTTTCCTCTTTCTTTCCTTAATTTATTTCTTCCTTCCTTCCTTTCCTCTTAATTTCTTTCTTTCTTCCTTTCTTTCTTTCCTCTTAATTTATTTCTTTTTCTTTCTTTCCCCTTAATTTATTTCTTTCTTTCCTTTCTTTCTTTCCACTTAATTTATTTCTTTCTTTCCTTTCTTTCTTGCCTCTTAATTTCTTTCTTTCTTTCCTCTTAATTTCTTCCTTCCTTCCTTTCCTCTTTCTCTTTCCTCTTAATTTATTTCTTTCCTCTTTCTTTCTTTCCTCTTAATTTCTTTCTTTCTTTCCTCTTAATTTCTTTCTTCCTTCCTTTCTTTCCTCTTTCTCTTTCTTTCCTCTTAATTTCTTTCTTTCCTCTTTCTTTCCTCTTAATTTCTTTCTTTCTTTCCTCTTAATTTCTTTCTTTCCTATTTCTTTCTTTCCTTCCTTCCTTCCTTCCATTCCTCTTTCTTTCTTTCCTCTTAATTTCTTTCTTTCTTTTTCTTTCTTTCCTCTTTCTTTCCCCTTAATTTCTTTCTTTCCTCTTTCTTTCCTCTTAATTTCTTTTTTTTCTTTCTTTCCTCTTAATTTCTTAATTTCTTTCCTTCCTTCTTTCTTCCTTTCTTCCTTTCTAACTTTCTTTTCTTTCTTTCTTGTCCCTACCCTGAGCAGGGGGTTGGACTAGAAGACCTCCGAGGTCCCTTCCAGCCTTAGGATTCTACAGCTAGTCCTCGACTTAAACAACCGCAGTTGAGCCTAACATTTCCCAAGCGAGGTGGTTGTGAAGTGAATTTTATCCCTGTTTTACAACCTCACTTGCCACAGTCCTTAAGTGAACCATTGCTGCGGTCAAGTTGGCAACCCGGTTGTTAAGTGAATCTGGCTTCCCCATCGACTTTGCTTGTCAGAAGGGGATCACACGCCCCCGGGACTCTGCAACCATCATAAATATGAGTCAGTTGCCACGCATCTGAATTTTGATCACGCGACCGTGGGGACTCCACCACGGACGTTAAGTGTGAAATACGGCCATAAGTCTCTTTCTTCAGTGCCGTGGCACTTTGCAGTGGTCACTAAATGAATCGTAAGAATGTACTACGTGCATGTTCTGTGTTCAGTGACTTCTCCTTTGTGTAAAGCGCGACTTTAAAGATGAACAACGCAAGTGGAATTCTTTTCATTTTCTTCTTTTCCTTCTTTATTTGGTGTTCTCTCTTCTTCCGGTATAAATTTCTATTATAGTTATTAATTCTATAAATTTTATTGGAACAATTTTTCTTTAACATGCATCAGGGTTTAATAAAGAGTGTAACGCCTGGCTCAATTTACCCATACATAATGTCAATAAGAAAGCGAAGAGGAACTAAAGAGCCTCTTGATGCGGGTGAAGGAGGAGAGCGCAAAAGTTGGCTTGAAACTCAACATTAAGAAAGCTAAGACCATGGCATCCGGCCCTCTCAATTCCTGGCAAATCGATGGGGAAGAAATGGAGATAGCGACAGATTTTATCTTCCTGGGCTCCAAGATCACCACAGATGGGGAAAAACTGCAGCCAAAAAATCAAAAGAGGCTTGCTCCTGGGGAGAAAAGCCATGGCAAATCTAGACAGCATCCTAAAAAGCAGAGACATCACCCTGTCAACAAAAGTGTGTATAGTCAAGGCTTATGGTTTTCCCAGTTGCAATGGACGGCTGTGAAAGTTGGACCATAAGGAAGGCTGAGCGCCAAAGGATGGAGGCCTTTGAACTCTGGTGCTGGAGAAGACTCCCGCGAGTCCCTTGGACTGCAAGGACATCCAACCGGTCGGTCCTAGAGGAGATCAACCCTGACTGCTCTTTAGAAGGCCAGATCCTGAAGAGGAAACTCAAATGCTTTGGCCACCTAAGGAGAAGGAAGGACTCCCTGGAGAAGAGCCCAATGCTGGGAACGATGGAGGACAAAAGGAGAAGAAGGGGACGGCAGAGAACGAGGTGGCCAGATGGAGTCACGGAAGCAGTCGGCGTGAGCTTCAATGGACTCCGGAGGATGGTAGAGGACAGGGAGGCCTACAGGAACGTCGTCCATGGGGTCACGATGGGTCGGACACGACTTCGCAACTAACAACAACGTCAATAATAATAATAATATTAACTTGTCTGTAGTAGTATTCGCCCAACTTCTAATTTCTACCTCCGTTCTGTCTAACCATCGGTAAAACAAATCCCGTGTTAAAAAATATCCTTTGATCCTCTTTATCCTTTATCGTTCATGATCTAATATATATATATATTTAATTATGCTTTCATCTGAATTCTGAAATTCAATACAGCTTTCGCATCCGGGAACACCCTCCCAAGCGCAGGGTTGATTTAATTGCAAATGTTTTTTTTTTTTTTAATCGTCTCCTGGTTTATCAACTCCGGATATTTGACGAAACAGAAGCTAACTAATACTTTAGCTGGAAACTCCACCTAACCGACTGTGACGACCCCCCCCCCTTTATCGCTAGTGATTATAATCAAATGCCCACTTTAAAAGGTGTCTACACTACACTATTGGTGTACTGTAAAAACACACACCCTCCTTAATGCTTCAAAGAGGAGTGGGCAGCCAGGATGCGTTAAATCCACTCCTCAGCCATCAGCCAATTAATCTTAATTGCCAACCAAGCTGCCAGTTCCCAAAAAAAACGGGCGGTAAACAATACTTCTGATTCACTTCTGTCCTGGTTGGGTTTTCTCGAAAAGTCATGGTTGGGGTTTTTTTGGGAGAACCGGCCAACTGAGTCAAGGAAATGTGGCCTGATCCATCCAGCTGTAATTAAGTTCTTAGGAAAATGCGGTTTGCCAAAAAAAACCATGGCATTACCAATTTTTGCCACCCAATCTCAGAGGTTCCGCCTAGCAATCTGCAGGAGTGCCAAGGATGATGGAATTAAAATATCTCTCTATCTTTCTCTTTCTCTCTCTCTATTTCTCTCTCTCTTTCTCTCTCTTTCTCTTTCTCTCTCTCCCTTTCTTTCTTTCTTTCTTTCTTTCTCTCTTTCTCTCTGTCTCTCTTTCTCTGTCTCTCTTTCTCTCTCTCTTTCTCTCTCTCCCTTTCTTTCTTTCTTTCTCTTTCTTTCTCTGTCTCTCTTTCTCTGTCTCTCTCTTTCTCTTTCTCTCTCTCTCTCTCTTTCTCTCCCTCTTTCTCTCCCTCTTTTTCTCTCTCTCTCTTACTCTCTCCCTTTCTTGCTTTCTTTCTCTCTCTTTCTCTCTGTCTCTCTTTCTCTTTCTCTGTCTCTCTTTCTCTTTCTCTCTCTCCCTCTTTTTCTCTCTTGTTCTCTCTCTGTCTCTCTCTCTCTGTCTCTTTCTCTTTCTGTCTCTCTCTTTTTCTCTCTCTTTCTCTTTCTCTTTCTCTCTCTCTCTTTCTCTTTCTCTCTGTCTCTTTCTCTTTCTGTCTCTCTCTTTTTCTCTCTCTTTCTCTTTCTCTTTCTCTTTCTCTTTCTCTCTCTCTCTTTCTTTCTTTCTTTCTTTCTTTCTCTCTTTCTCTCTGTCTCTCTTTCTCTGTCTCTTTCTCTCTCTCTTTCTCCCTTTCTTTCTTTCTTTCTCTTTCTCTCTCTCTCTCTCTTTCTCTCCCTCTTTCTCTCCCTCTTTTTCTCTCTCTCTCTTACTCTCTCCCTTTCTTGCTTTCTTTCTCTCTCTTTCTCTCTGTCTCTCGTTCTCTGTCTCTGTCTCTGTCTCTCTCTCTCTTTCTCTTTCTCTCTCTCCCTCTTTTTCTCTCTTGTTCTCTCTCTGTCTCTCTCTCTCTCTGTCTCTTTCTCTTTCTGTCTCTCTCTTTTTCTCTCTTTCTCTTTCTCTTTCTCTTTCTCTCTCTCTCTTTCTCTTTCTCTCTGTCTCTTTCTCTTTCTGTCTCTCTTTTTCTCTCTCTTTCTCTTTCTCTTTCTCTCTCTCTCTTTCTCTCTTTCTTTCTCTCTCTCTCTCTCTTCCCCCCCACTGTGTTGACCCGAGATTACCCAGCTGTGTATTTATTTTTTAAATTTTATTTATACCTTTTTCTTTAACATACATAAGTGCTTAATAAACTGTATTTTATGGGTCAGTTCACTTGTAAATAATAATAGTAATAATCGTAACAATAACAATAATATTTATTGACATGGCGGTACCAGGCGATGCCAGAGTCGAAGAAAAAGAACTGGAAAAAAATCATGAAATATCGCAACCTGGCCATCGAAAGTATACGGCTATGGATGAAACATGTAACAGTGATACCCGTTATCATCGGGGCGCTTGGTACCATGTCCAAGAATTTTATAAGATACATCAGCAAATTGCAGCTTCCTGCAATAACACCAGCAGAACTGCAAAAAACTGCGCTACTCGGAACATTGTACATCTTAAGAAGGTATTTGGTTGATACCTAAGATGCTGGCAGCAACCCGTATCAACCATCAGCACCAGTCAAAGGTATTTGTGATGCATTTCTGAATGTTCAGTTGACTGAGTTTCATGTTTAATGAATAAAGTAAATAATAATAATAATAATATTCCCCAATATCTACTAGTAATCTTCCAACATCTCATTTCTACCTCTATTGTCTAACCATCGATAAAAGAAATCCCATGTTTAAAAAAAAAAATATTCCGTGTCTTTTCTTTGTCCTTTATCTTTAGTGTTAGCCTACTATCCATTTCTGCACAGTGTAGTATTTTTCTAATTGTATTTTCATCTGTGGGAATTTCCTCATTCCTCATTTTGTAATCTCATTTCTAAACATTTTTTTTCTGCTTTCTTTCTTTCTTTCTCTCTTTTTAAACCCCTTTTCCAGAAACAGGCTGAAGGGAACCTCAGGTGAGGAGTTCCCAAAATAAAAATAATAATAATAATAATAATAAAAAAAATTAAAGCTATTTCTGCGACAGGAGGGTGTTTTTTGTCTCCTCACCCCCGGTTTATTTTGGGAAGTGCGTGTTTGAGGCCCTCACCCAAGCTTGTAGCTATTTGACTCGCTCGTTTCTAAGCTCTAATTAGAGCTGGAGGTTTAATTAAAATGAACTCTTTAACGAGGTTGCAATTGGCAACGCCATCCTTCGGCCCAGCCCTTCCTCCTGCTGCTCAAATGTATGGAATGCAGTCTTCCTGGAAAGCTAAATGCAGCAAGTTTTTAAGGAGGCTGGAAGACACCTCACACCTGATATTTCTCTCTCTTTTTTTTTTTTTTCTTTTTTTTGCACGACTGTGATGAATGCAGCGGGACCCATTGTTTTCAAGGTTGCTGCACCCCAATTTAGAAAAATGCACCCCAGAAGGCAAGGGGAGCAACGTAAATGGCCAGCTGTTGATGCCCAAGGCAGTACAACAACACACACACAAAAAAAATCATTTTAGGATTTCCGCTGGGAACAAAACAAAACAAAAAAAGCAGCCCGAAATAGATCAGGCTGATGTTCTCCAGGTCAGTCTTTGCTCCCTCTGAGGTGCCCCATCCACAAGGGCCAGAGTTGCCTCGTCTGTCTGTCATTGGCTCTCTGCCACCTGGTAATAATTCTGGATCTTGATAGAGATGGTCCTTCTCTCGTTGGGCCAATCCTTGTTTGGTTTTTCTTCTTTTCCCGCCCCAGAAAAGTTTTAGTCAAGTTTATGGAAAGGTAAAATGACAGTACGAACAAAGTTTAGGGAAGTTAAAGGGAGAGAAGGAGAGGTGCAAAATGAGGAAGGAAGGAAGGAAGGAAGGAAGGAAGGAAGGAAGGAAGGAAGGAAGGAAGGAAGGAAGGAAGGATGGATGGATTTTCAGAAAGAAAAAGAAAGAAAAAGAGGAAAAAGAGGAAGAAAGGAAGGAAAGAAAGGAAGAGAAAGAAAAAAGAAAGAAAGAAAGAAAATTTAGCAAAGTTAAAAGGGGAAAGGTGCAAAAGGAAGGAAGGAAGATTGGAGGGGAAAAGGAGGGGAGGAAGGAAGATTGGAGGAGAGAAGGAAGGAAGGATTTTGAGAAAGAAAGAGAAAGAAAGAAAGAAAGAAAGAAAGAAAGAAAGAAAGTTTAGCAAAGTTAAAAGAAGATGCAAAAGGAAGGAAGATTGGAGGAGAAAAGGAGGGAAGGAAGGAAGGGAAGGAAGGAAGGAAGGAAGATTGGAGGAGAAAAGGAGGGAAGGAAGGAAGGAAGGGACGTTCAACTTTTTTTGCTATTTTTTTGCATAGTAGAATACCAAAAAAATCACAGCCTCAGCTTTACATTTCTAAATACAGAAAGTCCTCGACTTACGATGATTCTTTTAGTGACCGTTTGGATTTACAACAGCACTGAAAAAAGGGACTTTGGACGAGTCCTTGTACGTACCCCATAGCATCCTCACAGTCACATGGTCAAAATTTTGTTGCTTGGCAACTGGCATGTATTTATGACAGTATTTGCACCATCCCGGGGTCACGTGAATGGGAGAGGCTGGATTTGCTTAAGGACCGCGGGATCTGCTTAACGACTGCAGCGATTCGATTAACCATCATGTCGAGAAAGGTTATAAAATTGGGCACAGCAACTTCCTTAACCATCCGCCTTGCTTAGCATCGGGAAATATCTAGTTTCAATTATGGTCACAAGTCGAGGAATATCTGCATTTCAAGCCCTTGCAGTTAAAAAGATCATTTTAATCATCCAAATCTAAAATCAGAGTTTTAATTTCCCCCCCCCTCAGTTTCGAGTACAAAAATCCAGAAGCGATTAATTAAACCCAGAAGCGCTTTAATTAATTAAAGCGAAGAATTTATCTACTTTGAATATAGAATCCAAAGTAGATAAATTCTTCGCTTTAATGAATTTTGCCAAATCCACCCTTTTTGCCGTCCGTTCTTTCCTTGTGGGAATTAGTGTATCTTTACGCACATAAATTCTCATGCCGATCCTTCCAAATCAGCGGCGCCCTCACCGCCTCTTGTGGCAATGAGTTCCGCCAGCTAACAAGGTCCTCTTTGCATCGTATAAATGCAAAGTCAATGGCAACTCAGCCCAAACCTTACATCTATCCCATTTCCTGTTCCAGTCAGCTACATGGATTGCATAAATTCTGCCTACTCAGCAAACTAATATTCAATGAGCTGGAGATTATTCTCTGTAGCTGTCTTATTATTGGACAATCATTTATGTATGAGCCAGCTGTGTGCGGCAGCTGCCAAAAAATCAATGCAATCCTCGGCTGCATCAACAGAGGGATAAAATTGAGATCACATGAAGGATTAATACCAACTTTATAAGACCTAACTTGGAAAATACGGCGTCCAGTTTTGGTCCCCACAATATTAAAAAAGATGTGGAGACTCTGGAAAGAGTGCAGAGAAGAGCATCAAAGAGGATGAGGGGACTGGAGGCTCAAACATAGGAAGAACGGTTGCAGGAACTGGGTATGTCTATTTTAATGAAGAAAAGGACTAGGGGAGACATGATAGCAGTCTTCCAATATCTCAGGGGCTGCCCCAAAGAAGAGGGAGTCAAACTATTCTCCAAAGCACCTGAGGGCAGGACAAGAAGCAATGGGTGGAAACTCATCAAGGAGAGAAGCAACTTAGAACTAAGGAGAAATTTCCTGACAGTCAGAACAATGAATCCATGGAACTGCTTGCCACTAGAAGTTGTGAATGCTCCAACACTGGAGGTTTTCCAGAAAAATTTGGACAACCATTTGACTGGAAAGGTATAGAGCAGTGATGCCTAACCTTTTTACCATCGTGTGCCAGGAGCGGGGAGGAGCGCGGGGGGGGGGGTCACGCGTCCGCATGCCCACACTCATAATGTGGGCATGCGCCCCGCCCCCGTGAATGCGCGAGCAACTCCCCCCAGGCTCCCCTATGCTCCTGGCATGCGATGACCCCGTGGGCCTGTTTTTCTCTCTCCCCAGGCTCGAGAGCCTTTCTAGGAGTCTGGGGAGGGTGAAAACAGCCTTCCCCCCTCCCTGGAGGCCCTCCGGAGGCCAAAAACAGCCCATTTGCCAACTTCCCGTGTGTCCACCGATATGGTTACGTGTGCCACCTGTATAGGATCACCATCATGGGTATAGGGTCTCCTGCTTGAAAAGGGGGCTGGACTAGAAGACCTCTAAGGTCCCTTCCAGGCCAGCCCTAGGATTCTACGTTCAAAATTAATACACAATCTTCAGTCAGGCCATGATCTTCTTACATCATAGTCCCGTGATGGCGAACCTATGCCATGCGTTGCCACAGGTGGCACACGGAGCCATATCAGTGGGCACACCGGAAGTTGGCAAACGGGCTGTTTTTGGCTTCCGGGGAGGAGGGAAGGCCGTTTTCACCCTCCCCAGACTCCTAGAAAGGCTCTGGAGCCTGGGGAGAGAGAGAAACGGGCATATCGGTGGGCACGCGAACTTTGCCCTAGCTCAGCTGCCCCGCACATAAGCGCACAGGCCAACTGATTTTCAGGCCTTCTGGGCACACTGGAAGTTGGCAAACAGGCCGTTTCCGGCCTCCAGAGGGCCTCCAGGAGTGGAGAAGGTCGTTTTCACTCCTAGAAAGCCCCTGGAGCCTGGGGAGGGCGAAAAACGGGCCTACCGGACCCACCAGGCCATCACGTGCCAAAAACAGGAGGAGCATTGGGGGGGGGGGTCGGGTGTGCATGCGCGGGGGGGTGGGGCGCATTGAATTGTGGGTGTGGGTACGCACGTGTGTGACCCCACACACTCCCCCCGCTTTTGGCCCGCGACAGCAAAAAGGTTAGCCATCCCTGTCATAGTCAGTCAACAGGGAGATGGGGTGGCATATCAATAAATAAATTAAATAGGAATGTATAATAAAGCACCTTTGCATTTTTTTGTTTTGTGTTTTGAGTTCTTCGACATACACACCTCACCCCCGGTTCGTTTGAGCGGGACCTTCAAATTTGTCATCCCACTGGAGTCCCCGTGTGTGTAAAAACTCAGCGGCAGAAAAACATAGGAGTGTTCGCATCGAGACGTGCGTCAGATATGAAGAGAGCCCAAAAGATTTATGCTCTGGTGAGGCCATACCATACGTGTAGCAACATTCATATGTAAATCTTAAGCAGAAGGGAACGACATGAAAATACGGGCTTAGAAACAATGCTGGAGCGGTTGTGCAATTGTGTAAACAACCTGCAACCATGAAGCAATTAACTTTCGGTTTGGTTAAGGCTTTTGGGTGAGCGAAGGGAGAAGGGAGCAATCGGGACCAAATTAAATAAATGAAATGGATGTCTTCGTTGCGCCACAAACGTACGCCGATAATAACAAAGCTAGTTTCATCGGGCATTTGAGGTCTTTGATTTGGATAAAAGGGAGCGCAGCTAGTCCTCGGCTTATTGCCACGATTGGGGGCAGAAGCTTGTTAAACCAATCCTGCAGTTGTGGTCAGTCAGCGAAACACGGCGTCCCCCGTTGACTCCGCTTGCCGGAAGCCGCAAACGGGAATCACATCACATGACCCCCGGGATGCTACAACCGTCATAAATACACGCCAGTCGTAATCGCATGTCCACGGGGACCCTGGAACCCGTGGTGATAAACAGCCGGTTCTATCCGGCTTGCGCGAACTGGTAGCGGCGGGTACGGGAGGCTCCGCCCACTCCGCCCACCCACTCGGCACGTTTTTAACGATCTTCGCATGCGCGGAGGTGCACACGTTCACATTTGCGAACCGGTAGCGAAGGTAAGTGAATACAACCCCTGCCTGGGACGGTCGTAAATGCGAGGACCGGTCGCAAGCCGCTGTTTTCAACACCACGAATAACTTCTTACGGATGCTAAATGAACGGTTGCAAGTTGAGAGCGACTTTTAATAAACGTTTCCCTTCAGCGTCTCTTCCTGAGTTTGCCGACTGCATCCTGTTGGACAATTGTAGGCATCAGAGGCAAACCCGGCTACCACGTTAATTTACCGTCGCAAGCCTTTGCACGGACAGTTGTTTTCCTCTTTCGACGGCATCCTGGATCGCTTCACCTGGGCTACCAATTTTTTATTCATGCTAACTTCCTTCCTCCCTCCAATTGCACAGAGCAAGTCATGCAGCCCGAGTCCTGGAATTTGGCAAGCTGAGAAACGTGCGCATTTAATATGCGCATGACAAGGCTCTTTAATAATAATGTTTTAAAAAAGCAAGTTACTAGTCCTCAAGAAGAAGGGGGAAAAAAAAAGAATGCAGATGTGTGAAGTTCTAAACGGGGAACCGGGGTGAGGGGGGTGCATTTGACAAGGCGGATAATTTAATCGCCCCCTGCGTTTTCCTGCACTCTCCTAGGTTTGCCCACCGAAGCTGGCATCATTTCATAAACACAGCCAAGGAAACGGTGACACCCTGTATTTCGTGCCTACCTGTTAGGGCAGTTGTAAGCAGAAAGAGAGAGAGAGAGAGAGAGAAAGAGAGGCTGATGGAGGGCACGGCCTAATTTGCAAGCGGTAGGGCAGGGCAGCTTGGCTGAGGTGCCCGATGTCGCACGCCTGCTAAAATTTGGCGTGCAGTTTTGTGACATGACGGGGAAGGCTTGGAGAAGAAAAAAAAAACCTGCCTCACGCCTTACCCCGCTCGCCCAGCATCCCAAAACGCCCGGTGTTTCCTCTGCTGCTCCATAAATCATATCTTGATTTGGTGTTTTTTTTTTAAAAAAAAGGCACCGCCCTTTTTGCTCCGGGGTGTCGAGGTAATTGCAAGGTGCAGGTGTGTTTTTCCTCTCTTCCTTCCTGATGAGCATCTTAGAAGGCCGGTGGCATCCGTCCTGGCAAGGCTGAAAGCTGAGCACCGCATCGCCGGCGTGGAACGAGGTACCCGCTCCAAATCCTGGTGGCAAGGCACATTGGGCGCAAGCAAGGAGACGGGGCTGCAGAAAAATCCCCTTGCAAGCAAGAGATGTAGAAATCCAGCAAGTCAAGGCCAGCCTTTTTTTTTTTTCCTGACACTCTACATTTCTGCTTGCAAGGATTTTGGATATTAATTCTGAATAAGGGCGGGGGGAAAGAGTTGACCTGCTGAGCCCAAACAGGCTGGGATGATGATATTATTTAGGAGCAGTCAGTTAAAAAAAACAAATCAGTGAGACTTATTAGTCCTATTTAGTGATGGGTGCTAGTGGCAACGGCTTCCAAATAGAGTCAAATTAATTCTCTGCAATCCAGTTCTTTAAAATAGGGTGTGCATTTATCTGTCTGTCTGTGTGTGTATGTGGAAGGAGGCGTAGGGAGAATTCGATTTCGGGCATTCATGTAATTTGGTCCTGAAATTCGATCTGGAAGCCTAAATTTAAACCGATGGGATTCCCTTTCCGGTTTTATTGAGTTATTTTTATGGCGGTTTTTGCTTATTTACTTATTTTGGTTGATCAGAAATGGTCTCTGCGGCGGACACCACTTTTTGTCACAACGGCACAAATGTTTCGGAGTTTATTTATTTATTTATTTATTGGTTCGATTTATATATGCCGCCCTTCTCCGGAGACTCAGGGTGGCTTACAATGCTTTTAAGCAATAACCTTCATACTTTTGTATATACCTGCTTACTAGGGCTTTTTGGGGCCCCCAAGCGGTGTTCTTTTTTATACAAAGTCAGCTTATTGCCCCCACAATCCGGGTCCTCATTTTACCTACCTCGGAAGGATGGAAGGTTGAGTCAACCTTGAGCCTGGTGAGAATTGAACTCGCAGTAATTGCAGGCAGCTGGCAGCTAAGTGCTACTTTAACAGCAGTTTAGTCTGCTGCGCCACCAAGGCTCCTTTACATCAACAAGGTTGTGATATAAAGCTGTAATGGTGGGGGGGGGGTTGTTTTAGGGACCCAGATTCCGATGTGCTAATGTCCTAAGGAACAAAACCGGTTTAATTTTTAGTTCTAATTTTCCCCTCCACGTTTTGACGGTTTGGGGATCAATCTATTTGCCCAGCCGATCAATCGATCGATAGCTGGATAGACTGAGGTAGTCCTCGACTTAGAACCACCACCGGGATCGGGGAAAACGTTGTTAAATCAGTCGTTAAAACGAGGCCTCCTGGGACCGCGCGCAATTTTGCAACCCTTTCCTGCTGCCGTCACTAAGCGAATCGCTACAGCGATTACATTACATTACAGAAATGTAATGCATGTAATGCGTGAGACATTACATTGACTTTGTTGGTCGGAAGCCGGCTGGGAAAGTTCGCAAATAACGACCAGGTGGCCTCGGGAGGCTGAGACCCGTCATAAATACCGTACAGGATGTTTGCTCAGTTTTGATCCGGTGACCTTGGGAATGCTGCGGCGGTCGTGAAGTTGCGAAGACCCGGTCCTGAGTCCTAGGAATTAAGAAATGCTTAGGACTTCATAGAAATTTAATAAATAAATAAGTCACTTTTTTTCAGGCTGTGGTAACTTCAAACAGTCACCAAACAAATGGTTGTAAGTCCAGGACTATCTATATATTTATATAAATGGAATAAAGACATCAACAGGAGGTATTCTTGGGGTCCAGTGCAATTCTTTTATTGCACCCCCATTAATAATAGAGGTCATCTAGTCCAACCCTCTGCTCACGCCTGTACTAGGGATTCGAACTGCCAACCTTTCTGATCGACAGGCTCAGTGGCTAAGACGCCTAAATGAGGTGAAACTAAATAGAAGGAATTGAGAAGGGCCAAATTGTGGCTGTGACGGAAGAGAAAATGCATATTGAAAAGATCATTGCCCATGCCCGTTATAATTATTCATTAGTTTTATAGCTCATTTCCTTTTCGGAAATCGAGGCAGCATAAATAATATGCCTTCCTCCTAGGTTTTTTGCTAACAGGACAATCCTGCAAGATAGGCTGGGCCATGTGTGAGAGAGAGAGGGAGGGAGAGAGAGAGGAATAAAAAGAGAGGGAGGGAGGGAAAGAGAGAGGAGAGGGACAGAGGGAGGGAGAGAAGGAGGGAGAGAAGGAGAGGGAAGGAGAGAAAGAGGGAGGGGGAGTGGAGAAGAGAATGGGAAGGAGAGAGGAAGAGAGAGGAGGAGAGAGAGCAGAGGGAGGGGGAGAGAGGGAAGGAGAGAGAGAAGGAGAGAGACAGTGGGAGAGAAGGAAAGAGAGAGGGAGAAGCAAAGGGAGGGAGGGAAGGAGAGAGAGCCAGAGGGAGAGAGGCAGAGAGGGACAGTGGGAAGAAAAGAGAGAGGGGGAGAGGGAAGGAGGGAGAGAGGGAGAGGCAGAGGGAGGGGAGAGAGGGAAGGAGAGAGGGAGAAGCAAAGGGAGGGAGAGAGAGAGAGAGGGAGAGAGGCAGAGGGGGACAGAGTGGGAAGAAAAGAGAGAGGGAGAGAGGGAAGGAGAGAGAGAGAGGGAGAGGCAGATGGAGGAGGAGAGAGAGAAGGAGACGGAAGGAGAGAGAGACAGTGGGAGAGAAGGAAAGAGAGAGGGAGACCCAAAGGGAGGGAGGGAGGGAGGGAGGGAGGGAGAGACAGGGTGGGAGATGCAGAAGGGGACAGAGCGGGAAGGAAAGAGAGAGGGAGAGAGGGAAAGAGAGAGAAGGAGGGAGGGAGAAGAAAAGAGAGGGAGAGAGAGAGAGGGAGATGGGGAGAGGGAGAGGGAGGGGAGGGAGGGAGGGAGAGAGAGAGACAGAGAGGGAGTCGGGACTGGCCCAATATCATCCTGGTTGCAGATTTGCCTTGAAATGCCACTGACTGGTGTGAAATCACAACCTTCTTAAAACAAGCCAGGATCTCTTCATGAACTTAGCCTAAACTTCCGAAATGAAACTACCGTACCCTCAAAAATCTGTGAGCCAAGTTCTCTCTCTCTCAGCTAGGTGTGGGCTGAGAAACCTCTGTATCATTTGCATTTAAATGCAATCTGACTTCATCTCGCATTTTTATCCCGGCGGTACAGTGACGGAAATTATGTTCCCAAACCGGGGCTTGGCACGGCATTGCCACACCGCCCACTTTTGCCCCCCCCAAAATCGAAGCCATACCGTTCGGTTCAGATCTCTGTAGAAATATTAGATATTTTTAGATATTTTTAATTATAAATTGATTTTAGTTGGGGTGTTTTAAATCTTATATTGGGCCAAAACTTGTTTCATTCTTTTAAAATTAATCTTAAATTTTGCACGTGATGTTTTTATTCTCGGCTGTTCACCGCCCTGAGTCCAGTAGGAAAAGGGCGGTATAAAAATCTAATTAAAAAAAAAAAATAGCAACTGGTTCGCGAAAGTAGCGAGCCAAATACGATCTGTGCAATCCAGAGATTTGCAAAGTTCGCAAGTTGCAATGCCCACCAGACAGTCATGCGGAGGAAAGAAAGGGAGAATTTTTTAAAAAATGAACAAAAACCAGATATCCTCCCCTCAACCCAGGAGTCAGCAACCTGCAGCTCTGGAGCCGCATGTGGCTCTTTCACCCCTCTGCTGCGGCTCCCTGTCACTCAAAATATGCATTGCAACTGCCAATGTGTGACACCTGCCAGCCCACAATTTATTGAGTTTTTCAACCTCCGGTAGGCCAACCATGGATAAATCCAAGAAAAGAAAAGTTTTGGAAGAAAACAAAACATTTAATTTAACTACATATGCTAGTTTTGTGGCCGCTCAAGAAATAGGCACAGGAAGGGTTTTTGTGGCTCCCGGAGTTTTCTTTTCTGTGGGGAACGGGTCCAAATGGCTCTTTTGAGTGTTTAAGGTTGCAGACTTCTGCCTTAAAAAAAAGTATTCTTAAAAAAAAAGTAATGAGAAACTGAAATTGACTGATGGGCCAAGGGAATTGACCGACAGCCAAGGAAATTGACTGACTCACCCAAAGGGAATTGACAAGTTTGGTCTTTCCTCTGTGTGAAATCTTGGGGACCGGATTGGCTGTGGGTGGAAAAAAAAAAACGTTGGGAAAAAAAGTCTTGCTTAATTGCCGAGTGTGTCAAGGACATCAAAGGAAACTGAGGATGATCTCTGTGGCTTAGTTTTTGCAGTTTGGAGGTGCCTCCCTCACCTGTTCGAAACCAGCTCGTAAGGGACCGAACTGGGGGAGTAGAAACGTCGTGGGGCTCCAGGTTTCTGTGCCAAGAAACGTACCTGCCTTGGATCCAGCAACCGTCTAGTTTTTGGGCATGGGAAGCAGCAAAGGATTACAGGTTTTCATTTCCTGCATGCTTTTAGGTAAGTCGCACGTTCTGGATTTATGTCTTCGTGATGTCTCCGTTTTTTGAAGCCCAGGCTTTTCAGAACGTGGCACCTTTGAGATGGGTGGACTTCAATTCCCAGAATCCTCTGTCCAGCTTGCTTAAAAGATGGGTGGGCTTCGACTCCCAGAATCCTCCAGCCACCACATTTTAAGATGGGTGGATTTCAACTCCCAGAATCCCCCAGTAAGCATGCTTTAAGATGGGTGGACTTCAGCTCCCAGAATCCCCCAGTAAGCACACTTTAAGACGGGTGGACTTCAGCTCCCAGAATCCCCCAGCCAGCATGGTTCAAGATGGGTGGACTTCAACTCCCAGAATCCTCCATCCAGCTTGCTTTGAGAGGGATTGACTTCAATTCCCAGAATCCCCCCCCCCGTCAGCATGCTTTGAGATGGGTGGACTTCAACTCCCAGAATCCTCCACTCAGTTTGATTCGAGATGGGTGGGCTTCAAACTCCCACACAACCCCAACTAGTATGCTTTAAAAGGGGTGGACTCAACTCCCAGAATTCTTCATCCAGCATCCTGGCTGGGGAATCCTGGGAGTTGAAGTCCTCCCCACACCCTCCCATCTTAAAATGGCGAAGTTTGAAAAACACTGGTTTAATAATTCTTTGATTCCCTTATTTGTTTGCAAACAAAACCTGGAAAGAGGAACAAAAGATTGGAACGGAATGGGGCCAACACCCCCAAATTCCTGTCTTAGGACAAGCAATGCTATATTTTGGGAGAAAGAGGCAGTGTGGAGTAGGGATTAGAGTGCTAGTTTAGAAAGATTTCGTTCCGTTTCCCTTTAATCTCCCTCAAAAGGACTATTATGGTGAATATTGTTATTGTTATTCCAGAACAATTGTGTGCATATCACGATTAACTTTGATGCTTTTTCTCACTGTGAGCTGAGACACGCATAAAATACGGAGAACGTTTTTAGACAGAGAAATTAGGAGTAAATAATTGAGGAATAATAATTGATAGCTGCCCCTATTTTAAGGGATTAGTTATATTCAACCTTCAGCATTTTACTTGAATCTGCTGGGATTCTATATCATAATTTTCTCTGGCACAGCCGTTTCTTTTCTTGATTTCTTTTGTCCTTGGGTAGGTGGAAAAAAAGAAAAGAAAAGCAACTTTCGAACCCTCTTTTCTTCTTTTTTTGAAAAGTTAGGCTTCCCTTAAGTCAAAACCCTCGTGTGTCCGATCATACCCTGTTTCCCCGAAAATAAGACCCAACCGGAAAATAAGTCCTAGCATGATTTTTCAGAATGCTCGTAATATAAACCCTACCCCCAAAATAAGCCCCAGTTAAGATTGTCAGCCAGATGGGTGCATTTAGTACCATATTTCCCCAAAAATAGGACCTAACGAGAAAATAAGCCCTAATGCGTCTTTTGGAGCAAAAATTAATATAAGACCCAGTCTTATTTTGGGGAAAACACGGCACTTGGTCAATAAAGTATATTCTATTCTATTCTATTCTATTCTATTCTATTCTATTCTATTCTATTCTATTCTATTCTATTCTATTCTATTCTATTCCATTCAATTCTAATTCTAATTCTAATTCTAATTCTAATTCTAATTCTATTCTATTCTATTCCATTCAATTCTAATTCTAATTCTAATTCTATTCTATTCTATTCTATTCCATTCCATTCCATTCCATTCAATTCTAATTCTAATTCTAATTCTAATTCTAATTCTAATTTTCTATTCTATTCTATTCTATTCTATTCTATTCTATTCTATTCTATTCTATTCTATTCTATTCCATTCCATTCCATTCCATTCCATTCCATTCCATTCTATTCTATTCTATTCTATTCTATTCTATTCTATTCTCATTTCATTCCATTCCATCTTCTCTTCTCTTCTCTTCTCTTCTCTTCTCTTCTCTTCTCTTCTCCTCTATTCTATACATTTTACTATTCTATTCTATTGTTATTCTTATTTCTATTCCTATTCTTATATTTATTCTATTCTATTCTAATTTCTGTTCCATTCCATTCCATTCCATTCCATTCCATTCCATTCCATTCCATTCCATTCCATTCCATTCTTATTCTTATTCTTATTCTTATTCTTATTCTAATTATCCTGCTAGTTCCTCTTGTTTTCTTGGCAAGTGCCCTCAGTCTTGGCTTTGTTTTCAAGCTCTCTTGCAGCTTCCCAAATTTGTCCCCGTTTACCTTCCCAAGGTCAGCCGAGGTTAGCTAGAATGTTGCCTCATTTCAACAGCTTTCAATTTCGCGATCAGATATGGAAATATTTACCTACTCGTGTTTTTTCTCCCTCTCGAATCTGTCAGAGGTTTATCCTAAAGTCAAAGCTACCAGGTCCGGCTGAGATTCCACCTCGCCGTGTGTAAATCCCTTAAATTGAGTTTTTAAGAATCACGATCGTAAGAACTACGATCCGTTTGCAACCAATGTTCCCGTCCTTGTGAGTGTGTGTGTGTGTGTGTGTGTGTGTGTGTGTGTGAGAGAGACATCAAATCCTGCTGTTGTTGTTGCTGCTGCCTCCTCCAAATTTGCATCCTGGTCTCCGTGATTTTTGTGAAATGGGTGCAATCTAGGCTCGCTTTTTTTTTTTTTTTTTTTTGGCAGATGTTTCATGATCCAACTCGGTTAACATCATCCGTGCTAGAAGGGAGTGGGTTTGCACTGATAATGTTACCTAGTTGGGTCGTGAAACGTTTGGAAGAAAACAACCAAGCTTGGAGAACATTAAAGACCCTGCAATATTCCTCGTCCTCCTTCTCCCCATTCCCTTCTAGCACTGAGGATGTTACCTGGTTGGGTCATGAAACATCTGCAAGAAAACGAGGAGGTCAGAGGGCACCAAGGACCCCACAATCGTCCTCCTCCTCCTCCTCCTCCTCTTAACTCCATCCCCTTCTAGCACGGATGATGTTAACTAGTTGGGTCATGAAACATCTGCAAGAAAACAAGGAAACTCAGAGAGCATTAAGAACCCCACAATTCTCTTCCTCCATCTTCTCGTTTTCCTCCTCCTCCTCCTCCTCCTCCTCCTCCTCCTCCTCCTCCTCCTCCTCCTCCTCCTCCTCCTCTCCACAAGGACCCCTCCTTTCAATCCCGAGCTGCAAATATTCTACTGTGATACCTAGATAAAGCCAAGTAAACAAACCACAAAGAACAAGCGTAGTTCTCCGCATACGGCTAGGCCCTCTGGGAAGCCGCACAGCTTCCTCGCCCGCCACAAAGGAGAAAATGACCGAATTCCTGTAAACAAAGGCTTTGGAAGGGGAGATACTCTGCCATCATCATCTTAATTATTAGACACGGCAGAGAAACGAGTTACGGAGCGATGACTAATGACGGTTGTAAGGCTGGCATTATCTTTATCCTCTGCCGAGATCTCACTTGTTGAAGTCAGGAATGACTAAGCTGAGGAAAACAAACAGATCCGTCACGCTGACAAGCTGAAACCACAATCTCGACAGGCGTGGAGTTTTATCCCTTGGATTGTTTTTTTCTTTTTTAATTTTTTTTTGGAGCAGCAAGATAATTGGCATATTTGGGATGAGGTTTTAATTTTGCTTGGCAAGCCCACAAGCGATTATGGCTTTTAACGGAAAGACGGGATTAAAAAATAATAATAAATAACCAACCTGGCCTCGTTTCAAAAGCCTTGAAGGTATTTGATCAAGATTGTATGGATGGTGAGAAGAGCCGTCTTTTTATCGAGCAAAAGGAAGGAATATTTGGGGGAGAGAGAGAAGGGGGGGAAAAAAGGGAGACTCTTAAAAGCGATGCGTAAACAGCCAGCAAAATTTGACCCTCTCCAGATAGAAGAGAATCTCTCACACACAAACAAACACCAATCAATTTTTTAGGGAACTTTCAGAGATGTCCAGCAAGGGGTTATAAAATAGGTAAGAAGTCAAATCAAGAGATTGTAAGGCAAAGTGCAATTATAAAACCAAGGCATGCTTAAGAAAAAGAGCAGCTGAAGGGAAAAGATGGAAGAAACCAGACTTCCCAATTGCTCCTTGCCAAGAATTGCAGCCATCCGGATGCCTTCTTCTCCATCGCTGCTGGATCGTCCAAAGACTGTGGAAATTAATCAAGGACAGAAGCAACCTAAATCTAAGGAGTAACTTCTTAACAGTGAGAACAATTAACCAGCGGAACAACTTGCCTCTAGAAGTTGTGGGTGCTCCATCACTGGAGGTTTTTAAGAAGAGACTGGGCAACCGCTTGTCTGAAACGGAAATGGTATCCTGCTTGAGCAGGAGGTTGGACTAGAAGACTCCAAGGTCCCTTCCAACGATGATGATGATGATGATGATGGACTTTACAATGTCTGACTCTAAATAAATCAGATCTGTACAGCTTCAAGTATACCTGGCTGGGGCTTGAAGGAACATTCATTGAAAATGTACATATAAATAACCAGCTTTGGCAGCAAAATCAGCAGTTTGTCGGTGAGAAAAAAAGAGCCCGTCCATTCAGCACACCATCAGGAGGAAGGAGGGGGATGCAGGGATTTTTGCTACCGGTTCTCCGAACCACCCACCGCCATCGCTACCGGATCAGACGATCCGGTCCGAACCGGGAGCATTTCACCCCTGAGTTGAAGTCCTCCAAGTTTAAAGTTGCCAAGGTTGGAGACCCCTGCTTTGGAGAATAGCTTGAACCCTGTCCTGTTTGTGGCAGCTCCAAAGTCTGATACTTTGTGATAGGTGTTCACACAGCTTGCTGAGCGACACACCAACTCAAATGGCTTCGCACAACCCACAATGCTGCAGTGGAATGTGTGATGACCTTTATAGACACACCAGGAGCAAAAAAAATAAAATAAAAAATTGACGCTTCATTCAGACAAGGTAGCGACGTTTTCAGCCTCACCCAGTAAACAGGAATGCAACCTACCGTGTTTCCCCGAAAATAAGACCCTGTCTTATATTTTTTTTTTTTTTTGGAACCCTGAAATAAGCGCTTGGCCTTATTGCCATGCGCTCAAAAGCCCGATTGGGCTTATTATCAGCGGAATATCTTATTTTGGGGGAAACAGGATCGTTTAGGCAGGTTTGTTCCTTTTTTGAGTATTCCGATGTGCAGTTGGATGCCCCCAAACCCAAAGTCGGGATGTAGACCTCCACTTTCAACCGTAGTCCCATAGACAATGACGGTCGTAAGTCGAATCGGATCAAGTGAAGACAGTCGTGTTGGGGACGCAACTTGATTTTTGGAAGGGATTTCGTAGTGAGGTGTGATTTGCAACATTGGGCGTCTTCCTTTTTTTTTTTTCTCCAGGGGCAGGTCTTGCTGTGAGGATTAACGAAGATGGGCATAAAATCATCTATTTGCCTAAAGGGGAGTCGGTGAAATTGGGGTGCCCCTTTTCTTCAGACCCTGAAGATAACACCCCGGATAATGACTGGGACATTCAGTGGAAGCAGGTGAAACCTGGATCACATCCCCAGTACAACCCGGTAAGTCGGAGATTTTATCCTTTTTAAAAGTCCTTCCGTAATTGTGGTGTAGCAGTGTAGTGGTGTAGGTCTAAGCAGGGGGTTGGACTAGAAGACCTCCAAGGTCCCTTCTAACTCTGTTATCATTCTATTATTCTAATTGTAATCCATATCATTATTAATAGAATACAGGTAATCCTTCTCTTACCACCATTCGTTTAGTGCAGGGGTCTGCAAACTTAAATACTCAAAGAGTCATTTGGACCTCTTTCCCACAGAAAAGAAAACACCGGGAGCCACAAAAACCCTTCCCGTGCCTGACTATTTCTTGAGCGGCCACAAAGCTAGTAGTTGAATAAAATGTTCCGTTTTCTTCTGAAACTTTTCTTTTCTTGGGATTTATCCATGGTTGGCCTACCGGGGGTTGAAAAGCTCAATAAATTGCGTGCCGGCGGGTGTCGCATATTGGCAGTTGCGATGCATATTTTGAGTGACAAGGAGCCGCAGCAGAGGGGTGAAAGAGCCACATGCGGCTCCAGAGCCGCAAGGTTGCTGACTCCTGCCCTACACCACTTCTGACAGATGGCAGTCCAGTTGATGGGGAAGCTAGATTCACTTCACAACCGTAAAACCATAAACCTGGCAAAACTTATTTAACGACTGTCTTGCTTGGCGACGGAAATTTTGGAGTCGGCTGTGGTCGTAAGGCGAGGACTACCTGTATAAAATAATATGGACTCGTAACTAAGCCCTCCAGAGTCGTTGGATAGAGCGATGGACGGCACAATTTAATACATTAAATAAAATAAAATTATAGGCCACGGCAGGCTTCGTATCTCTTGTTCCAAAAAAAAAGGGGGAAAAAATGTCCCACAGGCTTTGAATTGTTCCTGCTAATGATTCGGAAATATGGTGATTCTCTGGTTTGGGTGAGATAAGCAAGAGATCGAGGCGAAGAGTCTACACACCCGTGTCCTCTTTTTTAAAAATAAATTAAAAAAAAAGCGCAAAGATAGGGAAGATAGGAAAATGTAACATTTCCAGCCTCTTCTCCTTGGCATCTGGCAATCTGCAATTTCAATTAGATAATTATCGTTTCGGGGTTTGCGATAAACAGGGGTGGACTACGAGCTGTCTCAATCCTGGGGAATTCGTCTGGAAACACCTTAGCTGCTGAAAGCTTAATCAGGCATTACCAGTTGCCTGGAATTTCTTTTTTGACTCATGAGGACTAGGGACTTGGTTCTTGCGCGCCTCGGCACCAAACGCACCCAGCACTCTGCCTTTCCTTTCGCCATACACCGGAACAACTAGACACAAGGACAGTTTTTTTCCCCCGCATGCCATCACTCTGCTAAACAACTAATTCCCACAACACTGTCAAGCTATTTACTAAGACTGTATTACTATTATTATTCTCATCCTTTCTATTGCCTTTCCTCCCTCCCTCATTTCCCCTTCCTTCCTTCCTTCCTTCCTTCCTTCCTTCCTTCCTTCCTTCCTTCCTTCCTTCCTTCCTTCTTCTGGCTATAATTATGTTGCTTTTATCTTTACAGTTATATTGTTTTATTTAGTTTTCTAGTATGATTTTGATTGTTTATTTAGTATCCTATGACTATCACTAAGTGTTGTATCTTATGATTCTTGATGAATGCATTTTTTATGTACACTGAGAGCGTATGCACCAAAGACAAATTCCTTGTGTGTCCAGTCATACTTGGCCAATAAAGAATTCTATTCTATTCTATTCTATTCTATTCTATTCTATTCTATTCTATTCTATTCTATTCTATTCTATTCTATTCTATTCTATTCTACTCTACTCTACTCTACTCTACTCTACTCTACTCTACTCTATTCTCTCTCCATTTTTCCTTCCTTCCTTCCTTCCTTCCTTCCTTCCTTCCTTCCTTCCTTCCTTCCTTCCTTCCTTCTTATGGCTATAATTATGTTGCTTTTATCTTTACAGTTATATTGTTTTATTTAGTTTTCTAGTATGATTTTGATTGCTTACTTAGTATCCTATGACTATCACTAAGTGTTGTATCTTATGATCCTTGATGAATGTATTTTTTATGTATACTGAGAGCGTATGCACCGAAGACAAATTCCTTGTGTGTCCAATCACACTTGGCCAATAAAGAATTCTATTCTATTCTATTCTATTCTATTCTATTCTATTCTATTCTATTCTACTCTATTCTACTCTACTCTACTCTACTCTACTCTACTCTACTCTACTCTACTCTACTCTACTCTACTCTATTTTCTCTCCATTTTTCCTTCCTTCCTTCCTTCCTTCCTTCCTTCCTTCCTTCCTTCCTTCTTCTCTGCCATCATTCTCCTAAACAACTAATTCCCACAACACTATCAAGCTATTTACTATGACTGTATTACTATTATTCTTCTCATCCTTCCTATTACCTATCTCCTTTTCTACTTATGATTATAACCTTGTTGCTTGTATCTTTATGATTATATTGTATTTATTTAGTTTCCTAGTGTGATTTTGATTGCTAATTTAGTATCCTACGACTATCGCTCAGTGTTGTGTCTTACGATCCTTGATGAATGTATTTTTTATGTACACCGAGAGCTTATGCACCGAAGACAAATTCCTTGTGTGTCCAATCACACGTGGCCAATGAAGAATTCTATTTTCTATTCTCTCCTCTGGTTTTATCGCCAGCTCCTGGGTTATCACGACCACCGAATCATCTACCCGGGACCCCCTGATCTCCAGAAACGTGTGGGGTTCATCTCCTCCGACCCCAGCCTCTACGACGCCTCCATGCAACTCCGGGATCTGCAGATGAGCGATTCCGCCACGTACGAATGCACGGTGAAGAAGACCACGGAAGCAACACGCAAAGTTACCATCACGGTTCAAGGTAAGAAGAGAATAGAAGAATAGAATAGAAATAGAAGAAATAGAAGAAATAGGAATAGGAATAGGAATAGGAATAGGAATAGGAATAGGAATAGGAATAGAATAGAATAGAATAGAATAGAATAGAATAGAATAGAATAGAATAGAATAGAATAGAAATAGAAATAGAAATAGAAATAGAAATAGAAATAGAAGGAATAGAAGGAATAGGAATAGAATAGAATAGAATAGAATAGAATAGAATAGAATAGAATAGAATAGAATAGAATAGAATAGAATATGAAACGGAATGTGGCCTAGTCGGAATGTGGCCTAGTCAGCCTCCTGCACCTCTTTGCCCTCCCTGGGCTCCGGAGGCTTTTCTTGAGCCTCCGGGAGGGCGAAAACGGCCTCCCCAGGTTCCGGAGGCCCTCTGGTGGCCAGAAACAGGCACTTTTCCAGCCTTCCCGAACTTCCGGTAGGCTTGTTTTTCACCCTCCCCGAGCCTCCATACACGCCCTGCACTTACCTGCATCCAAAACGGGCCGCGTGGGGACTCCTGGGAGGGGCGGGGTGGGGTGGGCGGGGACAGCCAGGAGTGGGATTTGGGGGTTCTCTGAACTGCACAGAATCTTTGCTAGAGGTTCTCTCGAACCCCTGCGAACCCCCAGCAGCTCACCCCTGGGCGGCAGCCATATTTATTAGGGGGTCGTAAAACCCCAAATTAGGAAAAAAAAAAATACTGATTTATTTTGTCTTCTTGACCTACCCAGAAAAACCAGCCCTTCCTCGCTGTTGGATCATTGGCGAGATCGCCTACGGGGAAGATATCACTCTTCGTTGCTTCACTTCCACGGGGACCCCGCCGCTCAGCTACCACTGGTCCATGGCCAGTGGCAATTACCACGATTGGATGCCCTCAGCCAGTGAGTATCAGCCTTCCTGCAGCTGCAGCTGCACCTTGGGGTGGTTGGAAAAAAAAAGAAGGAGAAATAAGGTGGGAAGATAGACATCCATCTTATGGAACTCCCGGCCACTAGATAGAAAAACCTTAGCACAGCTGGGATACGGCATCCAGTTTTGGTCATCACATTACAAAAAAGATGTCAAAGCTGGCTCTAGGAGAGTGTTTCTCAACCGTGGCAGCTTTAAGAGGGGTGGGCTTCAACTCCCAGAATTCCCCAGCCAGCATGCTTTAAGAGGGGTGAACTTCAACTCCCAGAATCCCCCAGCCAGCATGCTTTAAGAGGGGTGGACTTCCACTCCCAGAATTCCCCAGACAGCATGCTTTAAGATGGGTGCATTTCAACTCCCAGAATCCCCCAGCCAGCATGCTTTAAGATGGGGGACTTCATCTCCCAGAATCCCCCAGACAGCATGCTTTAAGATGGGTGCATTTCAACTCCCAGAATCCCCCAGCCAGCATGCTTTAAGATGGGGGACTTCATCTCCCAGATTCCCCCAGCCAGCATGCTTTAAGATGGGTGGACTTCCACTCCCAGAATCCCCAGCCAGCATGCTTTAAGATGGGTGGACTTCCACTCCCAGAATCCCCCAGCCAGCATGCTTTAAGATGGGTGGACTTCTACTCCCAGAATTCCCCAGCCAGCATGCTTTAAGAGGGGTGGACTTCAACTCCCAGAATCCCCCAGCCAGCATGCTATAAAATGGGCAGGCTTCAACTCCCAGAATCCCCCAGCCAGCATGCTATAAAATGGGCAGGCTTCAACTCCCAGAATCCCCCAGCCAGCATGCTTTAAGACGGGTGGACTTCAACTCCCAGAATCCCCCAGCCAGCACAAACACTCTGCACATGGATGGAAATCTATTGGTACATGCTCAGGAGCTGTGCTTTAATGCCAAGATATTAAAAAAAAAAAAAAAAAAACCAAACCAGATCCAGCCTCTTGTGGTTCCCGCAACCTTGTAAAACTCTTGTCTCTCTCTCTCCTCCAGGTGTCATTCCAGGGGATCTCCAGATCCGTGATCTGTGCGATGACCACGTGGGGACCTACCAATGCAGCGTGGGCAACAACGTGGGCGTGGCTTATTGCTCGGTGGAAATTCAGTTCGGAGGAGGTAAGGCGAAGTCGGGATGCGGAAAACTGGCAAATTCAAAGCGGTTGGAGATTGGAGATTGGAGGCACAACCGGCTCAAAAGTTCCTCCATTTACAACCCTTCGTTTAGTGACCGTTGGAAGTTACGATGCGGCGGCCCGGAAAAAAATAAGCGACTTAGGACAGGGGTTTTCACACATACGACCGTTTTGCAGCCTTCCCCTTTGGTCGCATGGTCAAAATTTGGAACGCTGGACAACTGACTCGTATTTATGACGATCGAAAGCGTGCCGGTGTTCAGCCTTTTTAACCTCCCGATGAGCCAAGTCGATAGGGAAAAGCCAGATTGGCGTAAGGATCGCAGGATTCGTTTAACGACGGGTGCGGTTTGCTTAGGGGGAGGAGGAAAGGGCACTTAACAATTGCCTTTGCATGGAAATTCGGGGCTCTGTTGTGGTCGTAAGTCGAGGACTTTTAACTCCCAGAATTCCCCAGCCAGCTCTATAACTGAAGTCCCCCCAACATTTTGAAGCTGAATAATAAATTTATTTATTTATTTATTTATTTTATTTCTATACCGCCCTTCTCCCGAAGGACTCAGGGCGGTGTACAGCCTGATTAAAATCTGGCTTCTCATGAGTTTTTGACCACAATGGAGCCCATAAATATCTGTCGTTAAGTGAGACGGTGAAGGGAGGTTGTTTGCCCCATTTTACGACTTTTTTGGCCACGGACGTTAAGCAAATCACCCGCTGCGGTTCAGGGTTGTGAAGTGAGTCTGGCTTCCCTATGGACTTTTGCCGGTCGCAAACGCGGATCCCAGGACCCCCGAGCCGTCATAAATACGAGTTCACTTGCCCGGGTTTTGAATTGGATGCCTGCAAGCGTGAAAACCGGTCCTAAGTTCCCCCTTTTTTCAAGGCCGCTGCGGCTTCGAACGACACCCCCCCTCCCCTAAGCGACCGGTTGTTGGTCACAAAGTCCCTGTAAGTCGTCCTACCTCGCAGGGTGGTTGTGGCCGCCAAGGGCTCCCGAAGCCCATGTTGCACTGCTTGCCTTTTGCCGCAGGTTGGAGCAGAGGCTGGATCATCGCGGGCTCCATCATCATCGCCCTGCTGACCATGGCCATCATCATCGGGGGCGTCATTTGGTGCTGCTGGTGCTGTTGGGGCAAAGGCGGCGGAGGCTGCTGTGGGGACCAGTGCCCCAGTTGCTACTGCGGGAAGGAGTATTGCTGGGACTGTTGCTGTAGCTACGGCTCCGAGACCCCCGAGAAGCATCAGCAGTACTCCCAGACCAAGGCCAGCGACATCTGGTGAGCCCCTCGACCCCCGGGGAAGGGGGGAGGGGCACGGGGGGCACCCAAGAGCCCCCGGGGGCCGGCAGAGATCTCGTCTTCTAGTCTACACTGGACCGAAAGCTCTCTTCCAAGGGTCCAGATCCTTCCTTCTCTTTCTCTCCTTCCTTCCTTCTTTCTCTTTCCTTCCTTCCTTCCTTCCCTCCTTCTTTCTTTTCTTCCTTTTTTCTTTCCTTCTTTGTCCTTCCTTCTTTCTCTTCCTTCCTCTCCCTTCCTTCCTTCCTTCTTTCCTCCCTCATTTCCTCTTTCTCTTCCTTCCCAACTCCTTCCTTCTCTTTCTCTCCTTCCCCCCCTTCCTTCTTTTTCTCCTCCCTTCCTTCTTTTCTTCCTTCTTTCTTCCCTCCCTCATTTCCTCTTTCTCTTCCTTCCCAACTCCTCCCTTCTCTTTCTCTCCTTCCCCTCCTTCCTTCTTTTTCTCCTCCCTTCCTTATTT
Organism: Pituophis catenifer annectens; assembly: GCF_029215685.1. Classification (NCBI taxonomy): domain Eukaryota; kingdom Metazoa; phylum Chordata; class Lepidosauria; order Squamata; family Colubridae; genus Pituophis; species Pituophis catenifer. The sequence continues at coordinate 21,502,645 of NW_027256890.1, forward strand.
CCTTCCTTCCTTCTTTCCTCCCTCCCTCAGTCCCTCTTTCCCTTCCTTCCTAATTCCTCCCTTCTCTTTCTCTCCTTCCCCTCCTTCCTTCTTTTTCTCCTCCCTTCCTTCTTTTCTTCCTTCTTTCCTCCCTCCCTCGTTTCCACTTTCCCTTCCTTCCTAATTCCTCCCTTCTCTTTCTCTCCTTCCCCTCCTTCCTTCTTTTTCTCCTCCCTTCCTTATTTTATTTCTTCCTTCTTTCCTCCCTCCCTCATTTCCTCCTTTCCTTCCTTCCCAATTCCTTTTCTTTCTCTCCTTCCCCTCCTTCCTTCTTTTTCTCCTCCCTTCCTTATTTCCTTCCTTCTTTCTTCCCTCGTTTCCTCTTCCTTCCCAATTCCTCCTTCCATCCTTCCTTCTTTTTCCTTCCTTCGTCCCTTCCTCCCTCATTTCCTCCTTCCTTCCCAATTCCTCCCTTCTCTTTCTCTCCTTCCCCTCCTTCCTTCTTTTTCTCCTCCCTTCCTTATTTCCTTCCTTCTTTCCTCCCTCGTTTCCTCTTCCTTCCCAATTCCTCCTTCCATCCTTCCTTCTTTTTCCTTCCTTCGTCCCTTCCTCCCTCATTTCCTCCTTCCTTCCCAATTCCTTCCTTCATCCCTCCCTCCCTCCCTTCCTCTTCCCTCTTTTCTTCCTTCCTTTCCCCCCCCCCCCCCCTCCATTTTTTTTTCCTCTCCATCAACTCAATTCCCTTTGGGAAGCCTTTCGGAGCTCACTTTCTGGGTGTCTTGCCGATGGGAGTTGTAGTCCTTTTTTGTGGGGGGACAGGCTGAAAACGATTTAAGAGTCACCCCCAGTGTGAGCTACAGCCTCACACCGGTCTTAACCAAGCACAAAACCTCCACGCAGAGAGACATCCTGCTCTGGCTTAACAAAGGAACTCATTCAGATCCCAAGCCAAGATGGGAAATCTTTTTTAAGGACCCACTTCGATCGAGTCGAGCATATTTCCACAACGTGTCCAGCTTGGACAAAACATTCCTTTTTTCCTCCGCTTTTTAACACCAGCCCAGCTCCCAACTTTTCTGTTAGGAGGAGAACTTCCAAAGCCATGGAGGAATGGAGAAATATTACAGTCCCAGGGAGAAATTAACAACAGGAATGAATAATATTAATTATCCGGAGAGACTTTGGTTTAAAAAAAAAAAAAAAAAAAGGAAAAACATCCCTGGTGATTGGCGTGAAAGGAATGAGGGACGCACGTGTGCAAATAGTCTAACTAGGAGAGGGTAGAATAAACAGGTGAATAATAAAAGCCATTAACTTGACGTGGCCTGCAGGCATGGAAAAGAGCAAAACGTATATTCTTAAATCACGATTCGTGCTTCACAGTTTCCTCCAAACTCTTGCAGGCTCCAGAAATTAAATTAGCGAAATTAAATTTCCTTCTCCCGAGAGGTTATAATGGGTACTTGGCAAGATAATTATTTTTTTTCCCGCAGTGATGGATGTGATCACTGCACAAATGCGTAGGTTGACCTGGGGAACGACCTTTCCCCTGCCTTTAAAGTTGTGTCACTTCCAGCACCAGAAGGCAACGAAGGAGGTTGCTTCGGAGCAAAGGTGAGGATTAAGGAGGAGCTGTGGAACTCACTGCCTCATGAGGTGGTGAAAAAGCCTGGGAGACCAGCTAGGTGGAATCAAAATTCGATCCAAATAGGGTGCTTTTTATATTCTAAAAGACTCACGCTGACTTTGTTAGTTCAGTTTATATCCTGAACTTCTTTTCTAAGAACAAATAGAATAGAATAACAGAGTTGGAAGGGACCTTGGAGGTCTTCTAGTCCAACCCCCTGCTTAGGCAGGAAACCTGGAAATAAACTGGTTCCAGCACCACTTTTCTCCTGCCGTGAGGTAGGAGAGAAAAGGGAAGGGCAGGGGAGGGGGGAAAGAAAGAAAGAAAGAAAGAAAGAAAGAAAGAAAGAAAGAAAGAAAGAAAGAAAGAAAGAAAGAAAGAAAGAAAGAAAGAAAGAAAGAAAACTGAGGGAGGGAGGGAGGGAGGGACGGAAGAAAGGAAGGAAGGAAGGAAGGAAGGAAGGAAGGAAGGAAGGAAGGAAGGAAGGAAGGAATCTGTGTCTCCCTGATCCTAATTCAGTCCATAACTATTATAGAAAGCTTTGCACCTTGTTGCAAAAAGAGGAAATGGTAGATTTGTTGATTTCGTTGCTATTTCCGAAAATTATTTCCGTCTTCTCCATCCCAGACAGGTGGGGCACGAAGCCAGTTCTGGCACCTGCAAAATAGCTAGCAGCCAGCAGATGCTGAGCTAGCATTTCCCCCACCCCATCAGCCCCACCCCAAAACCCCAGACGTTTTGGGGAAGTAACCCTTAGGGGGTCCCAGAAATAACCTCCAAGAGAAAAGTCGGTGGGTATAGAGAGACCAAATAGCAGTTAGAGGATGGGGTGGGAGAGAGACAGGGAGACCAAGGTATGTAATGGAGCACCCTGAAAAGAGGCAGGAACCCCCTGGTTGGAACTGGAGGATATTCTAGATTTATACCCTGTTTCCCCGAAAATAAGACATCCCCTGATAATAAGCCCAATCAGGCTTTTGAGTGCCTGTGCTAAAATAAGCCTCCCCCCCTGAAAATAAGCCCTTCCCAAAGATATTTAAACGCAGAACTGGAAATCAGGTAAGACAGCAAGAGGAGCCCCGTCTCACTTTGCGCTCCCCAAAATAATAAGGCCTCCCCGAAAATAAGGCCGAGGGCTTATTTCGGGGTTCAAAAAAATATAAGTCAGGGTTTTATTTTCGGGGAAACACGGTAATGTTTTGTGGCAGTTCCCACATGCTCTTGGCACGCTCCTGCTCCTGTTGCAGCTCCTCTCTCTTTCTCGACTGAAAATTATCCCCTTTTTCTGTAGCTTTGCTCTCCCTCGACTGACCATGTTCCTTTCGCTTCTTGGAATAATCACGGTGCTTTCTCTTTCTGGATTGATCGTGATTGTTTTTCTCTCTGGATTGACTATAGTCCTTTCCTTCCCTGCTGGATTGACTATGGTCCTTTCTCTCCCTGCTGGATTGACTATGGTCCTTTCTCTCCCTGCTGGATTGACTATGGTCCTTTCTCTCCCTGCTGGATTGACTATGGTCCTTTCTCTCCCTGCTGGATTGACTATGGTCCTTTCTCTCCCTGCTGGATTGACTATAGTCCTTTCTCTCCCTGCTGGATTGACTATGGTCCTTTCTCTCCCTGCTGGATTGACTATTGTCCTTTCTCTCCCTGCTGGATTGACTATGGTCCTTTCTCTCCCTGCTGGATTGACTATGGTCCTTTCTCTCCCTGCTGGATTGACTATGGTCCTTTCTCTCCCTGCTGGATTGACTATGGTCCTTTCCTTCCCTGCTGGATTGACTATGGTCCTTTCCTTCCCTGCTGGATTGACTATGGTCCTTTCCTTCCCTGCTGGATTGACTATGGTCCTTTCTCTCCCTGCTGGATTGACTATGGTCCTTTCTCTCCCTGCTGGATTGACTATGGTCCTTTCTCTCCCTGCTGGATTGACTATGGTCCTTTTTCTCCCTGCTGGATTGACTATGGTCCTTTTTCTCCCTGCTGGATTGACTATGGTCCTTTCTCTCCCTGCTGGATTGACCATGTTCCTTTCTCTCCCTGGAGTAACCGTGGGCCTTCCACCTCCTGGATTGTCCAGGGTCCTTTCCCTCCCTCCCTCGACTGACCGATCACCCCTTTCTCTGCCCGTTTCTCTCCCTGCACTGACCACGCTCCTTCCCGCTCCAGTGTGGATGCTGAAGCCCCTCACAGCCGACCCTGCAGCCAGGCCATCAGTCGCGCCAGCAGCCTTCACTCCTTGCTGGGCTATCAAACGAAGGGCATCCCGTACTCTCAAGGCCGCAAGTACACCCCTCCCATCGTCCAAGTCAAGATGAGCTCACCTCCGGACAGTGACGTCAGCGTGGTCCTGCCTCTCGAAATCCCTTCGCCCCCCGATTCGGAACAAGGGGAGATCTCCGAGCCTTACTACCCCCCCAAAGGGAGCACCATGTACCCCGACCCCGACCCCTGCTGCGAACCCATCAAAGTCGATAACATCAAAGGCTCCCGATCCCAAATCTACTGCGATCCGCACAATTACACCTCGGCTTGCTCGGATCCCACCGGTCTTCGTTGGAAAGATGGAAACAGCCGTCAGTATAAGGGTGCGGTGGTTATGATGCGCTCTTCCAGCCGGGATGGTCTTTTGATATGAAACGGGAGACGGGGGTGGTCGTAGGATGGATTAGGGATGGGAGAGAGAGAGAGAGAGAGAAAAAAAAGGGGAAGTGGAGCAAGGAGGACCACCTGTTCTTCTCCATCCAGACCTCTCCATCCCACGAACCAGGAGGCAGGCCAAAGTCTTCGCTCTTTAAGGGTGGGGATTTCTTTTCCACGCCCAAAAAGGCGGTAGATTTGGCCTGCCGAAACCAGAATCCTTAAAACGTCGTCCTAATTTTCCCATTTATTTCCCGACTCCGATGCTCCCGAAGGAATGCGCCAGCCTGCTAAAGAAGAAAACAAACAAACAAACAAACAAACCAGATCCTTCTGGGCAGTCTTGGCAACATTAGAACAGAATCACAGAATTGGAAGGGACCTCGGAAGGTCTTCTAGTCCAACCCCACTCTGTTCAAGCAAGAGACCTGCCTGTACCATTCCAGATGAACAATCATCCAGTCTCTTCTTAGAAACACTCCCTGGATGGAAGCATCCCACCACTTCTGAAGGGAAGCCGTTCCACTGATCGGTTGCGTTCTTCTTCCAGATCGTTTTGATCCGGTGTGATTTGGGGGGGGGAATCCAACAAGTTTGCAACCCTTTAAACATGCACAGAAGACTGAGGTCGGGCACGGGGGAAGGAAAAATCAGGAGTGATGTTTAAAGCTCTTGCAATCAATTGAGGATTGGTTGCAAGAGCTGGATCTTGCGTGAAAATACAACCGGCGTGATTTTTATCCGTGTTTACTCCACAGTAAGCCTGCATGAAATATTTACTTAATCCGAGCAAAGGCTGCCCCGATTTAAACAGCCCATTCACGTTGGATTCCTACCTGCTTGGCGCACACCCCTAAGGAGAGAAAGTTTTTTCCCTTGCAAAAGCTAGGGGGGAAAAAATTGCATTTATTTGCTTTTTTAACCAAAAGGCCTGTGTTTTTCTCGTAAAAGAGACAAATTCCGAACGAGGAAAACCCTCCTTGCCTCAAGGCAACCCACAAGCATTCAGAGAAGATCTGAGCACGAGAGAAACATAAGTTACCGTACGTTAAATGCACCGGTCGTTCGAGAGCAAGATTCGGCTGGCTCTCTTTAGCAACATTTTTTTTTTTTAAGAAAAAAGAAAAAGACTTTTTGTAAAAAGAAAAAAAACAACAACAACAATAGCAGGCGTGGAAAACAGCAGTATTGATTCCCCTGCAAATCCAACACGGCAGTTTAAAGAATCTCATGCTAAAGATGTTTTATATATTGCAATGCAAAGCAGGCTTATCCAATCAGCTCCACTCAAAAGTTTGGCTTTCAAACTTTTTCAAATCTGTTCGTTTTTTTTTTTTTTTTAAAAAAAAGGGAAAATCATCAAGTTTAAAAAAAAACAAAACAACTTTAGAAAGTACTGCTACTTTATTTTTTTCCTTTTAAAAAGCTGCTCGTGAAATTACACTGTTTGAAAAATCCCTGAATTAGATTATTTTAAATTTATACCTGCCTGCGTGTTTGTTTGTTTTTCCCCATTTTCCCACAATTTCAGGATTCAGTTTTTTTTGGGGGGGGGGGATCAGTGAGTGATGATCCACCATCACCCCTTGCAAAACCAGTCTCAGGAGCTCAATTATGGCCCCAGAGCAAAATTCATTTGTCTATATATACTCATTATTTGAGTAGCTGCCTCTGGAAACGGGGAAAAATTGCCTCCCGGCCTCCTAATCCGTCAAAAATTCATTTGATGGATAGAAAGATCCAATGATGCTTTTTACACCGCATTATTTCTTCCTATTCTGAAAAGCGTGGGGCAGTCCAAAATAAACGCTAGTTGGGTGCAAAAATCCGTCTAATCTATCTGGAAATTCCTGGATTTTTGCACTAGCGATGGAGAAGGAAAAGAATTAGCGGCCCATATCATTTATATATTCAGAACCAATGGACCAAATCTGCTGGAATCTCTGCCAGCTGTAATTTTGTGAAAAAGATTTGTCGTAAAGAAACTCCAAAGGTAAAAAAGAATGGGCAAATTTCCATAGACTGGTACAAATAAAGGATTGCTTTTAGCCCATCGTTTTACATGCGTAACATTAATTTTTTTTATTATTATTATTTCTTTTTCTTTCGTTCTTTCTTTCTTTCTTTCTGTTTTATAAGATACTGTACAGGGATGGCAAAAATCTCTTTAACCAGACAGAACACGCAATTCCTCCACTTGTGCGATCTCATGTCTGTTTTTTTTTTAAAAAAAAACTATACTTTGTTATCTGGACTGGCAAATCGGGATTTTAATAACTTCGCATCGGTCTGCTTTCTGTCTGAGTTTGTGTGTGGTTTAAAAAAAAACAATTGTGCAGTCTCTAAAATACTCTTAAAATGTAGTTGTTTTTGTTTGTAGACTTTTACGAGTAAGAGGGCCTTTTTCCTAAAATACGGTGTGACCCTGCAGGGTGGCACTCTGTCAATAAATCATCTGCTTTCACTGATCCATCGTTTTCCTGTCTTTCTTGCATTTTGATTATTTGTTTTAAGTTCCCTCTTAAACAACTTAGATAAACGACTTAGACGAAGAAATAAAAGGGGAACTTTACCAAATTTGCAGATGATACTAAGCTGGCTGTCAGACTTCGATGCTATCTCAAAATAAATGAATTTCCAAACTGCCAATCTTTAAGGAAATCTTTTCTTTAATTGAGCACAGCCACCGGATCACGACTCAATGCGGACAAGACTGACCTTTTGCCCCCCAATCCCTCCCTTTCCGATCCCCAAATCTCTGCTTCTCATTGGCTATCTTCCAAGTCATTCTTCAGGCTTCTTGTCTCGTCATTTCCCAGGAATGTCCCCCCCCTCCTCATTTCCACGACAACCCGACTTCAAAGGGATTTAGCAGGCAAAAGTTCAGGGCTTATCTCTCTCTCTCTCCTCTGCTCTCTATGCCAGCGTTGAAGCGCTGACACTGGCAGGAATAGCTAACACCCTAGAAGATAGGCTCAAGATCCAGTTGGATCTTAACCAGTGATGGGTTTCAAAATTTGTTACTATCGGTTCTGTGGGTGTGGCTTGGTGGGCGTGGCATGGCTTGGTGGGCGTGGCAGGTGAAGGATACTGTAAAATCTTCATTCCCACCCCACTCCAGGGGAAGGTTACTGCAAAATCCCCATTTCCTCCCAATCAGCTGGGACTTGGGAGGCAGAGAATAGATGGGGATGGGGCCAGTCAGAATTTTTACTACCGGTTCTCCGAACTACTCAAACTTTCCGCCACCGGTTCTCCAGAACTGGTCAGAACCTGCTGAAACCCACCTCTGATCTTGACAGACTTGAACATTGGGCCCTATCTAACAAAAGAGAGCCTTGGTAGTACAGTGGTCTAAGGCACCCTGTTATTAAGCTGGTTATTAAGACCAGCTGCCTGCAATTACTGCAGGTTCGAATCTCGCCAAGGCTCAAGGTCGACTCAACCTTCCATCCTTTCTAAGGTAGGTAAATTGAGGACCCAGTTGTGGGGGCAATAAGCTGACTTAGTATAAAAATATACAAAAGGATGAAGGCTATTGCTGAGCACATTGTAAGCCGCCCTGAGTCTCCGGAGAAGGGCGGCATATAAATCAAATTAAAAAAAAAAAAATTCAATGTAGAGAAAAGGAAAGTCCTACACTTAGGTAAGAAAAACCAAAAGTACACATATAAACTGGGTGAAACCAGGCTTAATAGCAGGAACTATGAGAGGGATCTTGGAGTCTTAGTGGACAACCAGTTAAATAGGAGCCAGCGGTGTGCAGTGGCAGCCAAAAAAGCCAACGCAATCCTAAATTGCATTAACAGAGGGATACAATCAAGATCAAGGGAGGTACTAACACCACTCTATAAAGCCTTAGTAAGGCCACACCTAGAATGCTGCATCCAGTTTTGGTCACCACACTATAAAAAAGTTGTTGAGACTCTAGAAAAAGTGCAGAGAAGAGCAAGCAGGATGATTAGGGGACTGGAGGCTAAAACATACAATGAACAGTTGCAGGAACTGGGCATGGCTACTCTAGTGAAGAGAAGGACCAGGGGAGACAGGATAGCCGTCTTCCAATATCTGTGGGGCTGCCACAAGTGGGGGAAGAGAAGGGGAAGTAGGAAAGAGAAGGAGAGAAAGAACGAAGGAAGTAGGAGAAGAGAGAGGAAGGAAGAGAAGGGGAGGAAAAGAAGAAAGGGAAAAGGAGAGGAAGAAAAGGGAGGGGAAAGAGGAGTAGAGGAGAAGGTTAGAAAGGGGAAAGAAGAGAAGTGGGGGAAGAGAAGGGGAAGTAGGAAAGAGAAGGAGAGAAAGAATGAAGGAAGTAGGAGAAGAGAGAGGAAGGAAGAGAAGGGGAGGAAAAGAAGAAAGGGAAAAGGAGAGGAAGAAAAGGGAGGGGAAAGAGGAGTAGAGGAGAAGGTTAGAAGGGGGAAAGGAGAGGAGTGGGGGAAGAGAAGGGGAAGTAGAAAAGAGAAGGAAAGGAAGAACAAAGGAAGTAGGAGAAGAGAGAGGAAGGAAGAGAAGAGGAGGAGAAGAAGAAAGGTTGAAATAAAGGTAAAGGGGTAAAAGAGCAACCCCAAAAAATGAAAAATGAAAGTTAAAAGAAAAGGTGAATGAAAAATTATAGAAATGACTGTACATGTAAATGTGTTTATGAGAAATAAAAATAAAAAATTTAAAAATAGTGATAATAATAATAATAATAAATAAAAAACAACTGTCTCGCTTCAGCCACAGAAACTTTGGGCTCCATGAAGTTCGTAAATTGAGGAGTACCTGTATTTTAATCTCGATCAAATAAGCCAACGTTGTATTCCTTCCCTTTGCTGGAGTTTGCGTAGTTCTTATCTAGGTCTTTGGCGCAAACGGCTGATGTTGTGTTGCAAGTTGTCATCCAAAGAATTAGGTCAATCGGTTTAGATAAGCATCTGCTTTTGGCTTACTTCCTAGCGTCCGAAGGAGGTGTGTGGGAACAGCTCCTGTTGTTTGCGGGTTGTGGGTAAAAACACACCGAAACTGATGTGGTTAGTAGTCATAGCAAGCCAATCTTTTCTACCTTATCTAATGATCTGCTGAAGTTGGTAGTTTCTCTTTCTGGTTTTCGATCACTGCGGCCAACAACTTTTCCAGTGTGAATCTTGTGAAGCATTTTTCCACCCGATACAGGTTTTATCCTCCATTTACAACCGTTCATTCAGTGTCCGTCCAAAGTTACAACAGTACAGATCGTCCTGGACGTATGACCACAACTGAGCCCAGCATTTCCCTTGATAAGGGAGACATTTGTTGAGTAAATTTTACGATCTTTTCTTGCTTCAGTTGTTAAGTGAATCTCAGCTGTTCACTTAGTCACCTGGTCGTTAAGCGAATCCGGCTTCCCCCCCCCATTGACTTCACTTGTCAGAAGGTCACAAAAGGGGATCACGTGACACACCCCCCGCCCGGATGCTGCGACTGTCATAAATAGGAACCACTTGAATTTTGATCACACGATCAAAGTCTGAAGTCTGAATTTTGATCACACGATCGCGAGGATGCGGCCAATGTCGTAAGTGCGAAAAACGGCCCTAAGTCACTTTTTTTAGAGCCGTTCTAACTTCGATTTACAACAGTTTGTTTACTGACCGTCTGTAGTTACAACAACAACACAGAAAACAGTGATTTATCACATGACCATTGTGGCCTCCTTCATGGTGATATGATCAAAATTCAGATGCTTGGCAACCGGTTCGTATTTACGACGATCGCAGTGTCCCCAGGTTACGTGATCCCCTTTTGCGACCCTTCCGTCAAGCCAACTCAACGGGGAAGCCAGATTCACTTAACAACCATGTGACTCACTTAACGGCTGCAGGGATTTCACTCCCGGCAAGAAAAGTCATCCCATGAGGCGAAACTCACCTGACAATTATCTTGTTTAGCAAAGAGACGTTTTAGGCTCAATTCTGGTCGCAAGTCGAAGGTTATTCGTATTTGATTGTGGGGTTGGATTAACAGGATCTCGCGGGCGGGAATGTCCATCTCTTCCCCATCGTTTTGACCGCCCAAGAAATTAACCATTAAGATGGTTTCTTCAAAGTAAAAAAACCCCCAACATTTGCATTTGCATGGTCTCTTAAAAAGATAAAGGTAAAGGTTCCCCTCGCACATATGTGCTAGTCGTTCCTGACTCTAGGGGGTGCTGCTCGTCTCCATTTCAAAGCCGAAGAGCCAGCGCTGTCCGAAGACGTCTCCGTGGTCACGTGGCCAGCATGACTCAACGCCAAAGGCGCACGGAAAACGCTGTTCCCTTCCCACCAAAGGGGGTCCCTGTTTTTCTACTTGCATTTCTTTTTTACGTGCTTTCGAACTGCTAGGTTGGCAGAAGCTGGGACAAGTCACGGGAGCTCACCCCGTTACGCGGCACTAGGGATTCGAACCGCTGAACTGCCGACCCTTTCGATCGACAAGCTCAGCTTCTTAGCCACTGAGCCATGGCGTCCCTTAAACGTGGTCGGAACTGAACGTGGAAGGGTTTGTTTGTTTGGTGACAAAACAAGCGAATCTCTCAAGACAGCTTGCAGTTCAGGTTTATGTGAGTCAGAAAATGGGTCAGTTCTGTTTTGAGAATTCAGGCGGTTGTCACGTTAAATTTTGGGAGGTTCTCTGGCAGGCCAGCTCATTCGTTGAGCATTTCCTGAAGGAAATAAAATCCAGACTATCACGGTGTATAAATAGTCCTCGATTTACAACAGTTCGTTTAGCAGCCATTCAAAGTTACGACGGCGCCCCCCAAAAATGTGACTTCCTAAAGGGACCATGTTTCACACTTATGACCACGGCGGATCCTTGCGTTCACGTGATCAGAGTTCAGACATTTAGCAGCTGACTCGTTATTAATGACGGTTCTAGTGTCCCCGGGTCATAAATCAATTTTTTTCAGTACAGGTGGTCCTCAATTTATAACAATTCATTTAGTGACTGTTCCAAGTTACAACGGCACTGAAAAAAGGACAGTTTTTCACAGTTACGACATTGGCAGCATCCTCGTGATCAGGTGATCAAAATTCAGCCGCTTGGCTACTGACTCATATTTACGACGGTGGCATTGTCCCGGGGTCACAACCTTCGGACAAGCAATGGGGAAGCCAGATTCACTTAACAACGGGGTCACTAACTTAAGAACTGCAGTGATTCACTTAACAACCATGGCGAGAATAGTCGTAGCATGGGGCAAATTTCAGCTAATTACTGTCTCGCTTAGCAACAGAAATTTTGGGCTCAATTGCAGTCATAAGTCAAGGACCGCCTACACACAATCAAGCCAGGAAGAAACTTTGCACTCTGTTGCCCTTCGGCGGATGTTTCATTGGCCATTTGTAAAAACAGAACCTGAGTCATTTTGGTAAGAATAACTTGTTTATTAAGAGAATTTCTACGCCTTTTTTTCCTTCCAGCGGCAAAGCGTTAACGAATGACTTATTTTGCGTTCAAGAAGATGAAAACTCATCCTACCGTCAGCCCGTCAATCACAGGCCGGAGTGTGCCGTGTATCATTAAATAAATAATCTCGCAGCGAGACCGAAGGCGGAGTTAAAAGTGTCCACATTTTGAAAACAAAAACCAACCAACCCCCCCCAAAAAAATCAACCACCTAACTTTTCTCAAATTCAAGAACTCAAAATTCTCAAAAATTCAGGAGAACCAAATCATCATCCTCGTCGTCATCTCATAATTATAAATCCGTGGGAAGAACTTGATAGGCAGACAAGAAAATATATCAAAATCTGGTCTCTGAACCTCTGGCTGACGGGTGGATTCGATTTGCATCAGGGGTGGGTTCTGTGGGTGTGGCATGGTGGGCGTGGCATGGCTTGGTGGGCGTGACAGGGGAAGGATACTGTAAAATGTCCATTCCCACCCCAATCCGGGGGAAGGATACTGCAAAATCCCCATTTCCTCCCGATCAGCTGGGACTTGGGAGGCAGAGAATAGATGTGGGCGGGGCCAGTCAGAATTTTTACTACCGGTTCTCCGAACTACTCAAAATTTCCGCTACGGGTTCTCCAGAACTGGTCAGAACCTGCTGAAACCCACCTCTGGCGCAAACCCTTCTACTCCTGGTTAAAACCAGGAAGTTACAACGACCGGGTGGGTGGGCGGAGCCTTGAGCCACCATCGCTACCAGTTCTCTGAACCATCAGCTGTCATCATTACCGGCTCAGCCGAACCGGGCCGAACTGGGCCAAACCGGGAGCATTTCACCGCTGATTTGTATTCTCCTTTAAAAGGTGGCAGGGCCAGTTCAAATAAAAGGGAATAAAGGGGGAAAAAACCAAAAAAAATGTTCCTACCATGCCTGGGGAAAAAAAAAATAAAACATATAATAAATTGCAAGAATTGTGTTCCGTCTTTTGCGAATTTGATGTTTGGATACGGCTCCATTCAGCTTTTGCTGATATATATATATATATTTCACCGTGTATGTAGGCTTTGTCTGTGTGGAATTGTAGACTCCAGGCAGCAGGTTGGAAAACAGCGAATTATTGCATTTTTTTCAAAATAATAATAATAATAATAATAATCGGATGCAAGATTAGATCCTATTCCCTGGCATTTTGGAACTGTGACCCCACTGTTTGCAAATGTTCAGGGGGGAAAAAAATCAACAGCAGGAGGCTTAAATAACGAGTCCTTCGCGGGTTTTCGCTTGCATCATTACGGGAACCCCCCCAAATTGTCCCGGGTGGCTTCGTTTTCCGTGGGTTGCATCCCGCTCGCAAGTGGGAGAATCTGAATTCGGACTCTCGTGGCACGGAGGGTTAGAAGAAGCCGAGGCCGAAGATTTTCCATGACTGTAGGAAGGCCCGCTGAGGTCGTAGTGAACGCGGGCCTTGGTGGTGACCACGGAAGGATGGCCGCTGGTGGGGGGCGAGGTACAGGAATTCAAACTCAGCTCTGGGTCTTGATTCGCGGAAACCATCTCGACCCCTTCTTGGTCCCGGGGGGATTCGTATTTCCGACGTTGCATGAAGTTGATGTTATGGGGGATGTACCCCAAGACGGATCGTAAGCTGCTGTTACGACTATCTGGTCTGGGCCTGGGGGCAGCAGTGTCTACTCTAGAAGAGGAAACAAAAATCTTACTCTCTGTAAGATGGTGTAGGGTTTCCTGCCTAAGAAGGGGGTTGGACTAGAAGACCTCCAAGGTCCCTTCCAACTCTGTTATTCTATTCTATTCTATTCTATTCTATTCTATTCTATTCTATTCTATTCTATTCTATTCTATTCTATTCTATTCTAATCTATTCTATTCTATCCTTGGAATATAAATAAAAAAAAAAGCAAAAAAAAAAAAGCAAAGAGCAGCTTTAAAAGAGGTTTTTGGGTACTCTTAGAACCCTGGAGTTGGACACCATCAGGAATCCTTGAGGCCATCCAGTCTGACTTCTGCTCGGTGCAAGAATTTAAATTAATGCCTCCTGCAGAGGCAGGAAGGAAGGAAATTTATGTGTGAAAGAAAAGAGAGAAGGAAGGCAAGAAAGAAAGAAGAGGGAAATTTCTGTGTGAAAGAGAAGAAGTGAAAGAAGGAAAGGAGAAGACAAGAAGGAAAAAAGGAAGGAATTTTGGGAAGGGAAAGGAGAGGGGAGAGAGGGAGGGAGGGTGGGAGGAAAGAAAGAAGGAAGGAAGGAAATTTGTGTCTCTTTCACACATAAACATAACATAAGGCAAGAAGGAAGGAACGACGAGGAAAGTTTAAGTGTGAAAGAGAAGAAAGGAAAGAAGGAAAGGAGAAACAAGAAGGAAAGAAGGAAGGGATTTTGCGAGGGAAGGAAAAGGAAAGGAGAAAGGGAGGGAGGGAGGAAAGAAGGAAGGAAATTTGTGTGTGAAAGAAAAGAGAAGGAAGGCAAGAAGGAAGGAAGAGGAACATTTCTGTGTGAAAGAAAAGGAGGGGGAAAGGAAAGGAGAAGGAGAGAAGGAAAGAAGGAAGGAATTTTGTGACGGGAAGGGAAAGGAAAGGAGAAAGAGAGGGAGGGAGGAAAGGAAGGAAGGAAGGAAGGAAGGAAGGAAGAAAGAAAGAAAGAAAGAAAGAAAGAAAGAAAGAAAGAAAGAAAGAAAGAAAGAAAGAAAGAAAGAAAGTTAGTTCTGAACCCTTGGAAGAGAAGTCACAACCCAGTAGAGACCAGAAGTTCGAGACCCCAGCAGCATTCATTCATTTTATAAAAATAAATCAAAAGATTCTCAAGAGGAAATTGCTACAAATCGCCCCAACTTTCTGGATGGACTAATGGCACCACGATGACCACCTCATTCCTTTAGTCTTCCAGGGCTCTGAGAAGGAACCTTGAGATGCTCAAAACTGGTCCCGGGACAAATGCAGGACAACGGACACGGCTGAGATCTCCCCCAAACCCCTCCCTCCCTCCCTCCCTGGCCTCCCCCCCCCTCACCTGATCTGATTGGATTCCTTCTTGCTACCCTCCTCCTTCTTCTTCTTCTTGCAACAGCGGACAAGACAGACGATGAGACAGATGAGGAGCACCAGGAAAAGGAGCGAGCCCAGCACAGCTCCCACGATGATGGTCAGAAGGGGGGAATCTGGAGGAGGAGGAAGAAGGAGGATGCTGAGGACACCATTGGCTGGAATTGGGGGGGGGGCTTGGATCTTGTGCCAAGGATCTTCTTGATGCTGGCTTGATAGTGAGAGATGCTGGCTACGTTTCCTAATTTAGCTGTGATCTGGGTGACTTTCGCGAGAATGTGATCTTGTTTTCCTCGTGTCTGAAGACTTCCACTCCCTTCCTTCTCTCCCTCTCTCCCTTTTCAGGTCTCTCCCTCTCTCCTTCCCTCCTTCCTTCCTTCTTTCCTTCCTTTTCTCTTTTCCTTCTCTTTTCCTTTCCTCCCTTTCTTCCATTTCGCTTTTCCTTCCTTCTCTCTTTTCTTTTCTTCTTCCTTCCTTCCTTTCTTTCCTTCCTTTCCCTTCCTTCCTCCCCTCCCTCCTCCCCCCTCCACTTCCTTCCTTCCTTCCTTCCTTCTTTCCTTCTTTCCTTTTCTCTTTTCCTTCTTTTCCTTTCCTTCCTTCCTTCCATTTCAGTTTTCCTTCTTTTTCCTTTCCTTCCATTTCTCTTTTCCTCCCTTCTCTCTTTTCTTTCCTTCTTTCCTTCCTTCCTTCCTCGCTCAAGCCTGGAGCTTGAGAAATAGATAGCAAATGGCTTTTCACTTACCATGCGAGACCTCCAGCGTGCACCGAGCTGACCCAACTTTGTTGGAGACGACGCACTGGTAAACGCCAAGGTGGTTAGGTGATACTTTGTGAATGACAAGATCCCCAGGACTGGAACCTTCGGAGGAGAGAAAGGCCAAGAAAGGTGTAAGAGTATATCTTTCTGTCTGTCTGTCTGTCTCCGTCTATTCCTCTACCCATCATCCATCCTTCCATCTATGAAAGGAGGGAATATCTGTTTCTTTGTTTTATCTCTCTATTCATCTATTCATCCATCCATCCATCTTCCATCCATCCATCCATCTATCTATTATCTATCTATCTATCTATCTGTCTACCCATCTACTATCTATCTATCTATCTATCTATCTATCTATCTATCTATCTATCTATCTATCTATCTATCTATCATATATCTATCTATCATCTATCTACCAGTATCCATCCATCCATCCATCCATCCATCTACTATCTATCTATCTATCTATCTATCTATCTATCTATCTATCTATCTACCGGTATCGTCTACCCATCATCTATCTATTTATCTATTTATCTATCTATCATCTATCTAGCTATCTATCTATCTATCTATCTATCTATCTATCTATCTATCTATCTATCATCTATCTATCTATCTATCATCTATCCATCATCTATCTGTCTATCATCTATCTATCTATCATCTACCCATCATCTATCTGTCTATATCATCTATCTATCTATCTATCTATCAGCTGTCTGTCTATCTATCTATCTATCTATCTATCTATCTATCTATCTATCTATCATCTATCTATCTATCATCTATCTACCGGTATCATCTACCCAGCATCTATCTATCTATCTATCTATCTATCTATCTATCTATCTATCTATCATCTACCCATCATCTGTCTATCATCTATCATCTACCCATCATCTATCTGTCTATCATCTATCTAGCTACCATCTAGCTATCATCTGTCTGTCTATCTATCTTATATCTATATCATCATCCACTTATTCATCCACATATCAGTCCATCCATTCATCCATCAACAATTTGTCCATCCATCCATCCATCCATCCACTCATTCCTTTCTCCATCCATCTATCCCAGAGGTTTCCTTTATATTTTGTCCCTCCTTTTCTAAATGTTATTGATTCAATTTTAGACACCACCCAACTCCAAACTGACCCCGTGTGGTACATAATAAAAACCAAACAACATATAATAAAACGATGAAGGAAAAGGAATAAAGAACCGGAACTGATGGCAAATATTACTTTCCTCTTTAATAACCAATTGGCTCTCCTCAACCCAATGCTCTCTAAGGTGATACCCTTTCGATGTGCTAAAGCACAGTTTCATTTTCAGGCTGGGGCAGATGGGAATTGGAGTCCAGCACATCCCAGAGCACCCAGGGATTTTTAAATCACGCATGAAGACTTTTCAACAAATCAGTTTCATCATGTTTTTCTTGTCCCTTCCCCTCCTTTTCCAACGAGACTTCTTGCACCCCCATCATGCCAACTTGCGGTTTATCTTACCTGCCATGGTATTCGCGGGCAGTCCACTCTCTATGGGGTAATCTGCCATTTTGGCCCAGCGATACATGAGGGGAGGGGTGCCTGTTTGGGAGTCACAACGGAGGGTAATTTCGTTGCCGAGGAAAACCTTGCCTGAGATGGAGCAATGTGGAATCGAGGGTTTCTCTGGAAGAAGGATGAAAACGGGGCGTCACTTAGCAAAAGTATTGTCAGCCTCGCCAGATAACCAGACAGGAATCACAACTGGACTTGAGCTAATTCTAATTTGTGGTAAAGCTAGATTGACGGAATCTGGTAAGTCTGAAAGTACAATTCTTCTGCCGTCTCCGTTACGGATTGAGAAATTCCTGAGTCTCCTTTTATATGCATTACAGGTAGTTCTCGACTTACCACAGTTTGTTTAGTGACAAAGTTACAACAGCACTGGAAAAAGGTTCACTTAACAACTGTGTTACTAATTTAACAACCACAGTGATTCACTTAACGATAGCGGCAAGAAAAGTTGTAGAACGGGGCAAAACTCACTGAACAAATTTCTCACTTAAACAACAGAAAGGTTGGGCTCCGTTGTGGTCGTACGTCGAGGACTACCTGTCATCGTGTGAGCCATGGTGGCAAAGTGGTTAGAGTGCAGTACTGCAGGCTACTTCTGCTGACTGTTGGCTGCCTGCAATTTGGCAGTTCAAATCTCACCAGGCTCAAGATTGATTCTGCCTTCTGTCCTTCCGAGGTGGGTAAAATGAGGACCCAGATTGTTGAGGGCAAGAGACTGATTCTGTAAACCACTTAGAGAGGTCTGGAAAACACTGTGAAGCAGTGTATAAGTCTAAGTGCTATTGCTAGTCCTTCCTTCCTTCCTTCCTTCCTTCCTTCCTTCCTTCCTTCCTTCCTTCCTTCCTTCCTTCCTTCCTTCCTTCCTGCCTTCCTTCCTTCCCAGTGGTTAGAATGCAGGATTGCAGGCTAATTCTGCCCATTGCCAGCAGTTCGATCCTGACCGGCTCAAGGTTGACTCAGCCTTCCGTCCTTCCGAGGTGGGTAAAATGAGGACCCAGATTGTTGAGGGGCAACAGGCCGACTCTGTAAACCGCTTAGAGAGGGCTGTAAAAGCACTGTAAAGCGGTATATAAATCTAAGTGCAATTGCAATCGTGTAGAGAGCCTGAGCTCGGCTCCTGTCCAGCGTTCACACTCACTCACCGAGCACCTTGACGGTCACTTTACGAGTGGCCACCGAAGTCTTCTTCACTTTGCACTCGTAGGTGGCCGAGTCGGAAATCTGAACATTTTGGAGATTGATGGACGCGTCGTACTTGCTTGGATCCGGGGCCGCGAAATTGACTCGCTGTTGTAAGCCATTGCAGCAATCATTGCCTGACCCAAACCGCTGACCGCCTTCGCTTTGCTGAAATCCCGGGTTACTAAAACGGCCGGCATCTTGATTTCCGGACCCTCCCCTGGGGTGCAAATATGGGTATCCGGGATGGATCACTTGTTGGGCTTGATAGCTCAAGATCTGGTGGGCAGGAAGCAGAGAACAACACTGCTGAATCAAAAAAAAAAGAGAGAGAGAGGTTTCTGATTGGCTTCAGGAGAAATGGGATCTGTCGGCTGCATTTTTGCCGAATTCAATCTCTCCATTTTGATCTGAAAAATTGGACCCCATGTCATATATCCTTTCATTTTTGCAAGTCTCCAAATATCATGATACTATCGTTTTCCGATCCAAAATTGCAGAAATAAAGTCGTTTTTTTTTTTTAATTATTAGCTTTGATTCATTTTTCTCTCTCTCGACTTTGCAAACGCTAATAATAATCTTAAAACACAGCACCCAAAATTACGCACGAATTAATCTAACTAATTTTCCCGATTAATTAGACTTGGGAAAGGTAACTTATTAGGATGATGAAGTCTTGAAAAAGGGGTACACAGGTAGTCCTCGACTTATGACCAGGGGTGCTATTCAGCAGGTTCTGACAGGTTCTGGAGAACCGGTAGCGGAAATTTTGAGCAGTTCGGAGAACCACAAGGGATTCGAACCGCTGAACTGCTGACCTTTTCGATCGACAAGCTCAGTGTCTTAGCCACTGAGCCACTGCATCCCTTACAAGTTACCAGCTTACAAATCAGCATCTTACAAGTTACCAATAAGATCAATGAATAGATATTAATTATGATATAATTGTTCCCTGGATTCTTGGTTAATACTCCTGTTTTATAAAAATAATATCCATTAAATGGCAGTGGTGTAACCAGCTTTAAGAAGGTTCCATCTTTAAGACATGAGTTTGAAAGTTTGAATATTGTTTCTCAAGCATGACAACTTCAAGGTGGGTGGGGGATTCTGGGAGTTGAAGTCCACCCATCTTAAAGCATGCTGGCTGAGGAATTCTGGGAGTTGAAGTCCACCCATCTTAAAGCATGCTGGCTGGGGGATTCTGGGAGTTGAAGCCACCCATCTTAAACCATGCTGGCTGGGGGATTCTGGGAGTTGAAGTCCACCCATCTTAAACCATGCTGGCTGGGGGATTCTGGGAGTTGAAGCCCACCCCTCTTAAAGTTGGTAAAGTTAAGAAACATTG
Organism: Pituophis catenifer annectens; assembly: GCF_029215685.1. Classification (NCBI taxonomy): domain Eukaryota; kingdom Metazoa; phylum Chordata; class Lepidosauria; order Squamata; family Colubridae; genus Pituophis; species Pituophis catenifer. Next base: position 21,522,191 of record NW_027256890.1, read on the forward strand.
GAATAAATATTGATAACCTCGACAAACTCACCACATTGTCCAAATTGGTGGGGTCAGCATTCATCTGTGTCCACTCAATATCCAAGTCATTGGGGCCATCATCTTGGGGTTCCAGCTCAAACGGACACCCCAACTTCACCGACTCCCCCTTGGCCAGGTAGATGATCTCTCGGCCTTTGGCATTGATCTTCACCGCAGGTGAAAGAGCTGTTCATCAAAACAAAGAGAGAGGTGTCTTAACTTGTTGGTCCAACACCGGAGACTAACTTACTGCACAAAATAATTTAGAGAATTTCCCCAAAAATATTCCAGCAGAAAGATGAATGTTTACACCCAGAAAGCTCCTTTCCTTTCCTTTCCATTCTTCTTTCTCTCTTTTCTTCCTTCCTTCCTTCCTTTTTTCTTTTTCCTTTCTTCCTTCTTTCTCTCTTTCTTTCTGTCATTTTTTTCTTTCTGCCTTCCTTCTTTCTGCCTCTTTCTTTCTTTCTTCCTTCCTTCCTTCTTTTTCTTTTTTCTTTCTATCTTCTTTCTGTCTGTTTGCCTGTTTTTCTTTCTTTTCTTTTTTCTCCTCATTTTTGTCTTTGCTTTCCCTTCCTTCCTTCCTTCCTTCCTTCCTTCCTTCCTTCCTTCCTTCCTTCCTTCCTTCCCTCTTTCATTTTATTCTTTCTGTCTTCCTTCTGTCTGTTTTTCTTTCTTTCTTTCTTTCTTTCTTTCTTTCTTTCTTTCTTTCTTTCTTTCTTTCTCTTTCTTTCTCTCTTCCTTTCTTCCCATTCCTCTCTTTCTTACCTTAGTAATTAGTTTTGGCTCATATTTCTCTCTCTTGCCTTTACAAAATCTAATCTCAAAAAACAACAACAACAAAGAGAACTAGAAACTTGTCTGTGTGCCGCTTTCCAAAGTGTGCTACAGTTCAGAAGCACCCCCCCCCGCCCCCCGTTTCCCAACCGCCGGCTTCTCCGAACTTTTCCCCAGCCAGGGAAAAGCCACCTGGGATGGGGATGCCTATTTTTGCCACTTGCCAAGAACTGGACGATGCCAGCCTTACCCGGTGCCAGGCAGAGAAGGAAGATGATCCTCAGGGCTCGAATTCCAATCATGCTCCACTTGGCACTGGATTTGGCAGGCTCGAGAGACACACACACAGAGAGAGAGCGTCTTTGTCCCAGACTGGGGAGAAGCTGGAGCAGCCGAGCTTTTGATGCCGCGGGCCTGGCTTCTCCCTGCCCCTTTGGATGCCTTTGGGGTGAATTGAGGAGCTGCCACGCCACTCCCCAAGAGTGAATTGGCACAGCCGCCGCCCGCTCGCCCTTCCAGTCACGTTCTTACTCAGCCATCGAAGGACAAGCGGGTGTCCTTTCACCATGGATGCCCCCAGAGGCTGAGGAAAGAGGACTGTTTTACGCTTCGTTTCAGCTTTGCTTTTGATTCCAAAGAAGAGAAGGGACCTTAGAGGTCATCCAGCCCATCCCCAATCAATACACAGGAGGCTGAAGCCTCTGGAAGGAGAAGGCTTCGTCCACGCTTCCTGAACTTAAAGAGGACTACAGTTCCTCTCATGCCCAGCCAGTCCCAATAAATTAGGGTTGCCAGGTGTCCACTATTTGAGCGGACAGTCCACTTTTTTCACATTATGTTCACTTTTTTTTTTTCCACAAAATAGTGGACATTTTTTTTTATTCAAAAGCTTTATGATGAAATGGTACGTAACCTAAAGCTGTACAGTCTAAGAGAATAAGGATAGGAGAATCGCGTTTTGTCTTTTTTTTTTCATAAGTTAGAATGAGACAAAGATCGAATGCTCGTTGCAATAATCACATTTTACACAACAGCGCAAAAAACGCATTAAAGCAGTTCTCTTTGGATATCGAAAATGTAGTGCTGAAGGTTTTTGCCGAATTTTCGAATTGTGCGAAGAAAACGAGAAGAGTTGAAATCATTTTTTGAGTTTTGCGAGTCAGAATTCCATGAAGTTTTGCGCCATGTTCCAACACGTATATATAATTTAATTGTAAATTTTTTTTAAATTTTTTTTACTACTTAACCCCCCCCCCCCTGCCGCTTTTCCGCTATTTTTTGGAAGCAGACCTGGCAACCCTACTTCTATGCCCCCCACAAGCAAAGCTACTATTTTAGGCAACCCCACTTGTGGGGTGGGGGTGGAGGGAAGTGAGAGGGGTGGGTAGCTGGGCACATGCAGTGAGAGGCATTACCTGCAAATAGGGGCAGGGGGAGCAGTGAGAATGTGGGGTGCTGGTCAAGGGGGAAGCCATAGGCCAGGGAGCTTGTAGTCTCTCCCCTCAGTTATGAAAGCTCAGCGGTCAGGCCTGTCTCCCTCTCTCTGCCTAGCCTACCTCACAGGGATGGTGTGTGTCTAGATAAAAGGAAGGAAGACCCCAGCTAAGATGATGTGAACTTGAGGAGGAGGAGGAGGAGGAGGAGGAAGACGAGGAAGGGAGGGAGGAAAAGGAGGATGGAGGAGAAGAGGAAGGAGGAGAGGAGAAGGGTGAGTGAGAAGGGGAAGAGCAAGGAAGGAGAGAGAGGGAAGGAAGGAGGGAAGGAATGAGACAAAGAGAAGGAAGGAAGGAATGAGAGAAATGGAAGGAAGGAAAGAAGGAAGGAAGGAATGAGAGAAATGGAAGGAAGGAGGGAAGGAAGGAGAGGAAGGGAGAGAAGAAGAGAAGGAAGGAGAGAAAGAGAAGGAAGGAATGAGACAAATGGAAGGAAGGAGAGAAGGAAGGAAGGAAAGAAGGAAGGAAGGAAGAAGAGAAATGGAAGGAAGGAGGGAAGGAAGGAAGGAGGGAAAGAGAAGAAGGAGAGAAAGAGAAGAAGGAAGGAATGAAGGAAAGAAGGAAGGAGAGAAATTGAAGGAAGGAAGGGAGGGAGGGAGGCAGGGAGGGAGGGAGGGGTGAACTGAGGGAGGGAGGAAAAGAAAAAAGGGAAGAGAGAGAGGAAGAATGACAAAAAGGAAGCCAAGCGGTCAAGAGAAAGAGAAGGAAGGAAAGGAGGAAGAAGAAAAAGTTGGATGGATAGAAGGAAGGCAAGAAGGAAAAGAGAGGAAAAAATAAGTCAAGAAAGGGAGGGAGGGAAGGAAGGAAAGGAAGAAGAAGAAAGGGAAGAGAGAGAGGAAGAATGACAAAAAAGAGAAATAATAAAAAGGAGAAACAGAAGCAGAAGAAGAGGAGAATGTGGGAAGGGGGGATGGGAAGAAGAAGAAGAAGAAGAAGAAGAAGAAGAAGAAGAAGAAGAAGAAGAAGAAGAAGAAGAAGAAGAAGAAGAAAAGGAAAGAGGTGAGCTGGCACCTGCTGACAGGTGGCTGTGACCTCCCAACCTCTCCAGAGTCTCACTTTGGGCTCACCAGGGAGAGGCCATGACTATCCTAGTGTCTACAGCGGGCAGGATATGATCCCTGCCATCGGTTCGAGAACCCACAATTAATTCCTGGCTTGTAACAACCCAGCTCGGGCGCTGCTCCAGGAGATGGCTGAGCAGGCGGGGTGGGGACCGCTGAGGAATTGGCAGAAAAGGAAACCGTTTTTTTCCCCCTGGCAAACCATTCGCTACCTCCTCAAACCTTGGCATCGCTCGGCAAACTTCGGCAGCAAAATAATTTTTAAAAACGCAAAAGATGTCAGTTGTCGCATTTCCCCAAAGGACTTTTATTACAGCACTGAGGAAAATCCTGCTCAACGACCACGCTCTGACCCACATTTATGACCGTTTGCAACATCCTGCAGTCACCGGATTTGAGATTTTGGGTGGATTCGTATGTGTGTGTTTTCGGCATTTATGTCTTGTTTCCAGCAAAAAAAAAACCTCACACCTGTTAAAGAAAATAAGGGGTTCGTTCCGGAATGAGGGGTTCGTTTAATGACCGCTGCAGAAAAAGGTTGCAAACTCAGGTGCAGTGATGTGGTGACCCGCTTAACAACGGCCGCGTCTTAACGACTGCAATTTCGGCTGCAAATACAGTCGTACGTCGAGGACTACCTGTATATAAACAGGATGCGAACGAAATGCACTACTTAGAAATCAACACAACGGCCCTTTTCAAATTGGGTTAGTTGTTATATTCGCTTTTGCTGTTGGTTTTGGCTCACCGTGACCTGATATTATGTTCATTTGATTGTTTTTATTAAAATAAACAGCCTAAATTTTCATGCTGTTTAACTGGCTGCTGCGGAATGGCTGTGTTCTTTATTCCTTATTTATGGATGAGGGGATGATGGTCTGTTGATTTAGCACAGATGCTTCAAGAGGGGTGGGCTTCGACTCCCAGAATTCCCCAGCCAGAAATGCTTTAAGATGGGTGGACTTCCACTCCCAGAATCCCCCATCCAGCATGCTTTAATATGGGTGGACTTCCACTCCCAGAATCCTCCAGCCAGCACGCTTTAAGAGGGGTGGACTTCCACTCCCAGAATCCCCCATCCAGCATGCTTTAATATGGGTGGACTTCCACTCCCAGAATCCTCCAGCCAGCACGCTTTAAGAGGGGTGGACTTCCACTCCCAGAATCCCCCAGCCAGCATCATTTAAAATGGGTGGGCTTCGACTCCCAGAATCCCCCAGCTAGCATCCTTTAAGAGGGGTGGGCTTCCACTCCCAGAATCCTCCAGCCAGCACGCTTTAAGAGGGGTGGACTTCCACTCCCAGAATCCCCCAGCCAGCATCATTTAAAATGGGTGGGCTTCGACTCCCAGAATCCCCCAGCCATCATGTTTATTTTATTCATCGCATGCCTGTCTTTTACATGTGTGGACACATGTACAGTACACTTGAGTGAAAGAGACGGATGAAGAGATTCATATAATAAGAAGCAGGGGACATGTGAAAGGGAGGTTAATCCCTCCTTCCCCCTCTTCCAAGATCCAGCGTTCCTTTCCTCATACGTCCCCCCCCTTTTTTTTGCAGCTAAGGTAGACTGCACCAGGCCAAGGGAGTTCCACAAACCATTTCCTCCGAGTGCAAACCATTTTTTACTGGATCTCGTTCTTGCCTTCGTTGATTTTTTTCTTCCTTCCTGGCTGGCTATACGCAACGGATTCACATGCGACAAAAGTGTATTACACAGCTATGCGTCCTGCCAAAAGGAAATGACTTGGCAAGTGTTGATGAAAAGTTGGCAGCACTGCCAGATTTTCCTGTCCCAACTTGATGTCGCTCCTAGCCCGGCTGAGGACTCGAATTCGGCTTTGAGGTCGCCGTTAAGAGTTGCCAAAACCTGGCACAAAAGAAGCTTTGCATAAAATCATCCGACGGACAATCAGACCGAAACAAGGTTCTGAGTCCCATTAAAATTCCAAATTATGGGGGATCGAGGTACTCCGATAACCATCGTTCTGAACCTATTCAGGCAGACCCGAACCGATTTAGGGACTGTCCCCTCAGTCAAAACTGCACGCACAGGTGGTCCTCAACTTACGACCATAGTTGAGCCCAAAAGTCCTGTTGCTGAGCGAGACTTAACAACTGCAGTGATTCGCTTAGAACTAAGGAGAAATCTCCTGACAGTGAGAAAAATTTATCAGTGGAACAACTTGCCTCCAGAAATTGTGGATGCTCCAACGTGAAGTTTTTAAGAAGATGTAATGTTGTACTACTAACTAGAGCGTACAAAACATTTGCTAGACCAATTCTTGAATACAGCTCATCTGTCTGGAACCCACACTGCACATCGGACATAAATACAATTGAGAGAGTCCAGAGATATTTTACGAGAAGAGTCCTCCATTCCTCTAACCCAGGGGTCAGCAACCTGCGGCTCTGGAGCCGCATGTGGCTCTTTCACCTCTCTGCTGCGGCTCCCTGTCACTCAAAATATATGTCACACGCGATTTATTGAGCTTTTCAACCTCCAGTAGGCCAACCATGGATAAATCCAAGAAAAGAAAAGTTTCAGAAGAAAACAGAACGTTTAATTCAACTATATATGCTAGTTTTGTGGCCGCTCAAGAAGTAGTCAGGCACGGGAAGGGTTTTTGTGGCTCCCGGTGTTTTCTTTTCTGTGGGAAACGGGTCCAAATGGCTCTTTGAGTGTTTAAGGTTGCAGACCCCTGCTCTAACCGCAATAAAATACCTTATGCCACCAGACTCCAAATTTTGGGCTTAGACAACTTAGAACTACGCCGACTTCAGTCTGACCTAAGCATAGTACATAAAATTATCTGCCACAATGTACTTCCTGTCAATGACTACTTCAGCTTCAACCGCAACAATACACGAGCACACAATAGATATAAACTTAAAGTGAACCGCTCCAAACTCGATTGCAGAAAATACGACTTCAGCAACAGAGTGGTCAATGCCTGGAATGCACTACCTGGCTCCGTGGTTTCATCCCAAAACCCCCAAAACTTTAACCTTACACTGTCGACTGTTGACCTCACCCCATTCCTAAGAGGTCTGTAAGGGGCGTGCATAAGCGCACCAGCGTGCCTACCGTCCCTGTCCTAATATTCCTTTTTTACTCTTACCCTTTTCATGTATTCAAATTGTGTTTATACTTTTACCTGTTATCTTATATATGCTTGACAAATAAATAAATAAATAAAATAAAATAAATGTTGGATAACCATTTATCTGAAGTGATGTAGGGTTTCCTGCCTAAGCAGGGGGTTGGACTAGAAGACCTCCAAGGTCCCTTCTGTATTCTATTCTATTCTATTCTATTCTATTCTATTCTATTCTATTCTACTCTACTCTATTCTACTCTACTCTACTCTATTCTTCTATTCTATTCTATTCTACTCTACTCTATTCTTCTATTCTATTCTTATTCTATTCTATTCTACTCTACTATATTCTATTCTTCTATTCTTATTCTATTCTATTCTATTCTATTCTATTCTATTCTATTCTATTCTATTCTACTCTACTCTACTCTACTCTATTCTATTCTATTCTTCTATTCTTATTTTATTCTACTCTACTCTACTCCATTCTTCTATTCTATTCTTATTCTTATTCTATTCTACTCTACTCTACTCTACTCTATTCTTCTATTCTTATTTTATTCTACTCTACTCCATTCTTCTATTCTATTCTATTCTACTCTACTCTATTCTTCTATTCTATTCTTATTCTTATTCTATTCTACTCTACTCTATTCTATTCTTCTATTCTATTCTTATTCTATTCTACTTTACTTAACAACTGTAGAGAGCAAGGTTGTAAAAGGGAGCAAAACTCGCTTAACAACTGTCTTGCTTAGCAACAAAAAGTCTGGGCTTAATTGTGGTCATAAATCAAGGGCTGCCTGTATTTATTTTTTAAACCGGATTTTAATAACATTGTTCCCTCTTTGTTTACTGTTATTTGGATTGATTTTCTTCGTTTTTCTTTCTTTTTCTTTTCCTGGGGTTTTATTTCAGTTAGATTTCACTGTCCTACCAAGCAGAAATCTTTCCGGTCACAAGGCTAAATCTTTCCAGGCCAGAAAAAGGGTGATTTCTTGAACTCACTCGATTCCCTTTTCCAGAGAATTACCAGGCCAAAACAAAAAAAAAACAAAACAAAACAAAACCCACCAATTATCAGAATTTGCAAAGTTTTCTTGAAAGTTCAGCCTCCTCCAGGTTTCTGGGACTTTTTGACTTTTCAGTTCTGCTTTCTGCAAGAGGACGGACGCCAAACATATCATGGGAGTCCCTAATTCTTCCTTAAGTGATAAAAAGGGGATTTCCTGCAGGAGAAAAACAGGCTCCATCATGTGAGATTTACTTTCCCTTTGCTGATTTCTTTTCTCTTCCTGCTGCCTTCCAGGACGGAGCTAAAATGGGGTCGGTCCTCCTGGCATGGATGCTCGCTTCAGGTAAGAGGAATCTCTTAAATTCACCCAAAAAAAAACACAGAGGAGGAAAGCAAAAGGGCTGCCCCATTTGGGTAGGATTTAGGAAGGTGGGGAGTGTCTCCTGTGAACTGCAGCTAGGTTGAAGATCCAGTAGTGGCCAAAATTGTGGAAAACCTTTTGGGGAAAAGTGTATTTTTGAGGTTTGATGGCTAATAACACCACTTTTTTGGGGGGGAGTTTCAAGATAATCCATATATATATATATATATATATATATAAGAGTTTTTATTGAATAAACAAGATTATAACAATTCAGCGTTTTCGGTTTGGCTACGTGCAATTATGTTATATACATTATGTAAATAGTATCGAATAAAGTTTATATAGTTTAAAATTTAAATATTCAATATTTATACATTATTACATTGTCAGTTATAGTAGATCTTATTACTTTACCTATATATGTTGCATAAATAGTTTGATACCATTTCCCTTAATTAAAATTAACATTTACATTTATTTCCCAGCCACCTATACCAAAATAATCCTATTCCACTGCTGGAATGACCTGGGAATAGCCCAGACCTTCACCCAATTGGAAATCTATGGAGCCGACTCAAGAAACTTTGTTAGTCAGAAGCGACCCAGCAATAAAACCCAGTTAATAGAAGCCATCATTCAATCTTGGTTTCACTTTAGAACAGCAGCAGAACTCAAAGACTTGGTTCCCTCCATGGGAAGACGTTGTAAGGCTGTAATTCATGCTGAAGGTTACCCAACGAAGGATTAACTGATATGGGGATCATTTTTGTATATCTCATTTTTTCTACGGTGATCATTTTTGAATACCTAATTTTTTCTATGGTGATCATTTTTTGTATACCTCAATTTTTCTACGGTGATCATTTTTGTATAGTATATCTCGTTTTTCTATGTGTTTCACTTTTCTTCTTTATACTGTAACTGCTCTTCTAATAGCAAGTCCTTCATAAAAGTTATTGCGTTACATTCTGGATTAAATTATCTTTCCATTGATATATCATTTTATGGTACTACTCCCCAAAAAAGTAAAAAGTGGTGTTATTAGCTAGTTTTAGAAAATGCACTTTTCCCAAAAAGTTTCCAGAATTTTGGCCACTACTGTAGAATATAGAATAAGGAGGCCGCTGGGATGACAATCATAATTTAACAGAGCTGGGACTTTGGAGGTCTTCTAGTCCAACCCCCTTCCGAAGCAGGAGACCTTACACCATTTCTGACAGATGGCAGTCCGGTTTCTTCTTGAAAGCTTCCAGTGATGAAGCTCCCACAACTTCTGAAGGCAACTTCTGTTCCACTGTTTAATTATTCTCCCTGTCAGAAAATTTCTCCTTATTTCTAAGTTGAATCTCTCCTTGGTCAGTTTCCATCCATTATTCCTTGTCTGGCCTTCAGATGCTTTGGAAAATAGCTTGACCCCCTTCCTCTGTCTGGCAGCCCCTCAAATATTGGAAGACTTGTTATCCTGTCTCCCCTGGTCCTTCTCTTCACTAGACTACCCATGTCCAGTTCCTGCAACGTACGTTTTGTTTGGGCTGGACTAGAAGACTTCTGAAGTCCCTTCCAGACCTGTAATTCTACCTTTCTTCACAGGACATATTTGAGCTCGGGTTGGAGATTTGACTCAAGATGAGGTCTTCGCAATGTAGAATAGAATTATATATAAGTATAGAATTATATATAAGTGCAGATGAAAATGTGATTAAGAAAATATTGGAATGTGCAGAAATGAATAGATTAACACTTGCAATTAGAGGGAAGGAAGAATCTGATTATTATACTAGATGGGATTTATTTTATCAATGGTTAGAAAATAAATATGAAAGTAACGTATAGTAAAGTTAAATAAGTTAAGAAATGTTATGATAATAGATATGCTAAGTATTAAATATTCATATTAAACTAAGAGTAGATATAAATAATGAATATGGTGGTAAGCTTTACACAAAAAATGTGTACCCAGATGACACACAGTTTAATGATTTTTTTTTATTATTATTTTTAATTTTATTTATATGCCGCCCTTCTCCGGAGACTCAGGGCGGCTTACAATGCGTTAAGCAATAGCCTTCATCCTTTTGTATATTTATACAAAGTCAGCTTATTGCCCCCACAAACTGGGTCCTCAATTTACCTACCTTAGAAAGGATGGAAGGCTGAGTCGACCTTGAGCCTGGTGAGAATTGAACTCGCAGTAATTGCAGGCAGCTGGATGTTAAATGCTGCCTTAGGAGGCATTAGCCTCCTACGCCACTCAGACTCCTATGATGGAATGATGGAATGTTTTGTATTAATAGAAAAAAAAGAATTATATATACTTTTACATGTAGATATATTTTTTTTCTTGTAGCTCTATGCATGTCGAGGGCCTACACACCAACGCAGGTGTTAGGAGTAGCGGGGAGCTCTGTTTTATTCAAAGCAGCCCCCCCTCCCAATTTTCACATCCGGGAGTTCATCTGGCGTTCCTTCACGCCTTCGGAAGAGTTGGTGGCCACCTCGTTCAAGGGAACCCCAGAGATCCAGTACCGGTCCCGTTACTACGGAAGGACTCGGCTCCACAACTTCACCTTGGAGATCGATCCAGTGGATTTAGAAGATGCTGGGATTTTCTCCGTTCTGCTGGTGGACACCACAGGACAGATGAAACAACAAGCTTTTCAGCTGAAGGTTTACGGTACGCTGCGCTATCACACACACAAAAAAAGGCGTGTCAGAACCCGTTTATTAATTTGTTTTGGGGGTTTTTTTGGCTGAAATAAGGACCTGTTTTGATTTGTTTTTTTCATTCCCTTCCCATCTAGAACAGAGGTGGGTTTAACATAATTTTACCACTGATTCGCCGTGCACTAAAACTGGTGTTCGCACCGGTTCGTGCAAACCTTTGGCAGAAATTTGGCCAAGGATGCTGAACTGGTAGTGATGGCTGGCTGGCCACGCCCCTGAACCGGTGCCCTGGTCGCCACTCTCGCCCCGCCTACCATGTTCATCGCCACTATGTTCTTCGCACAGGCGCATCCCATTCCCTTGCAAGTCCAATGGGATGCGCCTGCGCGAAGAACATGGCGGTGACGGCTGCAGCTTTTTCCACGACCTCCGATACTTTTCGACAGCCTGTGGCTGGGAGCCGGTCAGCTTGCCTTACGGACTCTGGACCACTCGCTAGGGCGTCTAGTCGCTGATCCTAATTAGTAGGCAGTGGTGGGATTCAAATAATTTAACAACTGGTTCTCTGCCCTAATGACCAGCTGGGTAAGCGTGGCTTGGTGGTCATGTGACCGTGTGGGCGTGGCCAACTCAACATCACTCAGGTCGATGGGTGCTTCGCCTTAGCTGTTACAATGTAATAAGGGTTAACCCGAGAGGCAGTTTCTGTAAGCAGGGCAATAAAGATTAGGCTAGAAACAATACCAGAATGTTTCAGTTCCTTACAAGATTAGCCCTGTAAAGTAGGAAAAAAACAAAATAAGATTTCTTCCAACAACCGGTTCTCCGAATTGCTTAGAAAGTTAACAACCAGTTCTCCTGAATAGGTGCGAACTGGCTGAATCCCACCACTTTAGTAGGGATGTTAAATTGGGAGGCTGGATGGAAACCTTGGCTGCTTTGATCCCTACCCCACATTGCCCCCTCTCCTGATTTTTTGGCCTCTCTCTTCTTCCAGATACGATTTCGACCCCAGTCATCCGGCTGTTCACCGAAGAAAAGGACATAAATGGCTCCTCCGAATCTTGCCTACTGTTTTTGAGTTGCCATGCAGCCAGTAGGACTAATGTCACTTACGAGTGGGCAGGGCTGGGGGGTAAGACTGGCGCAAGACTGAAACATTGGCACATGGAGGAGGGCCAGCTGCTACGGATCAAGCTAGATCCCAAGGAAGCTTTCCAAGTGAGCTACACCTGTACGGCCTCCAATGCCATCATCCACAAATCAGCCACCGTCGAGCTCCGTGACTCCTGCCAACGATCTTCAGGTAAGTCGCCAATTTGGGGCTTAACCTGAATCCCATTTCCCCAACTGGCCCATTCTCAAGATATTGGGACTATGAGGTAGTCCTCGATTTATGACCTCAATCAACCCCCAAAAACTTTTAATTTTGCTAAGGGAGATAATTCAGTGAGTTTCACCCCCTTTTACGAACTTTCTTGCCCTGGGTTGCTAAGTGGATCGACTCAGTTGTCATCTCCATGACGCCGTCGTTCAGTGAATCTGGTCGCAAAAGAGGATCACATGACCCCTGGACACTGCAACCGTCATAAATGTGGGTCAGTTGCCAAGCACCCCAATTTGATCACGTGACCACGGGGATGCTTTTCAGTCGCAAGTCTGAGAAACGGTCAAAAGTCACTTTTTTCAGTGCCGTTGTAGCTTCAAGCGGTCACTAAATGAACTGTCGTAAATCGAGGACTAGCTCTATCTCTTCATGCCCAAGATGATCTACAGGGACACCCAAACTGTTCCTGGAATCTCTGGGGTTTTTTTCCAGTGGTGGGATTCAAATAATTTAACAACCGGTTCTCTGCGTTAATGACCGGATGGATAGGCGTGGCCATGCTGGGCGGGGCCAGGGAGTGTGACAGGCAGCATTCGGCCTCCTTTACCCCCTGGGAAAGAAAACGGGCCACGGGGGGACAGACCGCCTACCCACACCCCGTTTTGGGCCTAGGAAGCCTCTCTGCACTTGCCTTTGGAGCCAAATAGGGCACATGGGGACCCCTGGAAAGGCGGGGCAGCAAGGGGCGGGGTCAGCCAGCAATTTAACTACTGGTTCACACGAACCAGCACGAACCGGCTGAATCCCACCATTGGTTCCTCCCCCACCCCGCTTTTTCATTTGATTATCATTGAATTTAAAATCTCCCCTACAGCATTTGCTCTCCGAGGTGGAGATGGGGAAGAATGCATTTGGAAAGAGTTGTTCTGAACATGCGCAAAGGGCCTCCACTCCTTATCCTTCAGCATGGGGGCGAGTGGAGGTTTTCCAAACAAGGCATCTAAGCCTCTCCGTTAAGAGTGATGTGTGCGAAGTCACACAACCCAGCCTTGCTGATTCGCAGTGTTTAACATGCTAGACAAGTTGAGCTTCCCTAATAGTTTGTACTCTGCTTAATAAGAATATGCCTTATTTTTACTCTACTAAAGTATCGTGTCGTTAAGACCACACTTTGGAATATTGCAGTTTTGGTCACCACAACACGAAAAAGAGGTTGAGACTCTGGAAAGAGTGCAGAGAAGAGCAACAAAGAGGATTAGGGGATGATTGGAGGCTAAAACATACAAAGAACTGTCGCTGGAATTGGTTATGTCTAATTTATTAAAAAGAAGGACCAGGGGAGACATGATAGTAGTCTTCCAATATTTGAGGGGCTGCCACAAAGAAAAGGGGGGTCAACCTACCGTATTTTTCGGAGTATAAGACGCTCCGGAGTATAAGACGCACCTTAGTTTTTGGGGAGGAAAATAAGAAGAAAAAAAAAATCTGCCTCTGCCTACCAGCATCCATCGGTATTGATCTGGCTAGCGTCCTGTCAGTGTGTGAGTAAGTTAAGGGCTGTTTGGAAACTGAAACAGTATTTGCTGTGTGAGCAACAAAGAAGGAGACAGCAAGGAGCCTGAGCGTGACTTAGCTCAACTGTTCTGTACTAAAGCTGCATGCTGCTCTGAAACTAAAACTGAAACTGAAACTCCTCTCCTCTGCTTGGGTTTTGCTTGTATTTACTACCACGTTGGAAAACCTGCTTTTGGTATTGGGTATTTACTTCATGTGTTATATTACATATAAAGAGAAGTTACTGAATCCTGCTGAATCAGTTACTTGTGTGTGCTTTCTGGATGTGATTGCTGCTGGAAACTCTGATAGTCCTCGCAGCAAATAGCGAAAAGCCAGGTCAGCTTCAGCACATTATTGCAGCCTGATTCAGCACGAGCAGCTGATTGGCGGGTGGATCGGCCTCCCGGAATACCCCCAATCAGCTGTTCCAAGTTGCAGGGATTGCCACAGACCATCGCCGCCTCCATGCCTCATGTTTTTGACCTCGTGGGCAGGGCTACATTCGGTGTATAAGACGTACCCAAATTTTCACCCTCTTTTAGGGTGGGGAAGTGCATCTTATACTCCAAAAAATACGGTATTTTCCAAAGCACCAGAAGGCCAGACAAGAAGCAATGGATGGAAATTAATCAAGGAGAGAAGCAACCTAGAACTAAGGAGCCGTTTCCTAAGAGTGGGGATAATTAACCAGTGGAACGACTTGCCACCAGACGTTGTGGGTTCTCCATCACTGGAGCACTTTAAGAGGAGACTGGACATCCATTTGTTTGCAACGGTATAGACTAGAGTCTCCTACTTGACCAAGGGGTTGGACTAGAAGACCTCCAAGGTCCCTTCCAATTCTGTTCTTCTATGTTCTCCAGAAGGTGAGAAGAAGACTGCACACAGTCTCAGGGAGCTTCTCTTGATCGTCATCCCAGTGGTCTCCTTCTTCTTCTTGCTGGCAGTCCTTTCGTGCGTGTGCTACAAACAGCATTCCGGTAAGTACAGCTACTTTGATTAATTGTTCTCACCGTCACGAAATTTCTCAATTCTTTTTTTTTTAATTTTTTTATTTGATTTATATGCCGCCCTTCTCCGGAGACTCAGGGCTGCTTACAATGCGCTAAGCAATAGCCTTCATCCTTTTGTATATTTATACAAAGTCAGCTTATTGCCCCCACAACTGGGTCCTCAATTTACCTACCTTAGAAAGGATGGAAGGCTGAGTCAACCTTGAGCCTGGCGAGATTCGAACCTGCAGTAATTGCAGGCAGCTGGTCTTAATAACAGGGTGCTTTAGACCACTGTACTACCAAGGCTCAATTCTAGATTGCATCTCTTTTTGATAACTTCCGACGAACAAACGAACACTCTAGCAGGGCCTCCTCTTACTACACAGGCTCTTAAAGGGATAACAGCCAAAGACCCTGTTGACTCATACCCTTCATTGCATCAGCTAGTGAGTTCTTAAATTATCACCTTGACATATTTCTTGTCCTGCCCTCGGGTGCTTTGGAGCAGGGGTGAAATCCAGCAGGTTCTGACAGGTTCTGGAGAACCGGTAGCAGAAATTTTGAGTAGTTCGGAGAACTGGCGAATACCACCTCTGGCTGGCCCCAGAGTGGGGTGGGAATGGAGATTTTGCAATAACCTTCCCCCAGGAGTGGGGAGAGAAGGGGGATTTTGCAGTATCCTTCCCCTGGAGTGGGGTGAGAATGGGGATTTTGCAGTATCCTTCCCTGGAGTGGGGTGGGAATGGAGATTTTGCAGTATCCTTCCCCTGCCACGCCCACCAAGCCACACCACACCCACCAAGCCACACCCACAGAACCGGTAGTAAAAAAAATTTGGATTTCACCACTGCTTTGGAGAATAGATTGACACCCTCTTCTCTGTGACAGCCCCACAAATATTGGAAGGCTATTATATCACCCCAAATCCTTCATTAGATTAGACATATCCAGCTTCTGCAACCGTTCATTGTATGTTTTAGCTTTGTTGCTCTTCTCAGCACTCTTTCTAGTCTCAACATCTTTTTTTTTATTGTGGTGACCAAAACTGGACACAGCATTCCATATGTGGCTTCAGTAATGCCGTATAAAGGGGTACAAACATTTCACGCATAAACATCTTGTTCAACAAATGTTAATATCTCTTTATAGGGAAGAAAATGTTCTACAAAGTTCCCGGAAATGAGTCGATCCAGCTTTAGCAGACAGGAAACGCAGATCTTCCTTGGGTTATTCCGGCTGAGAAGGTGGAAGGTGTTTCGTGGGGGGGAAAAATTGAGAAGTGGGAAGAAGTCGTGTTTGCTGGAAAGAGACTTCCCTTCTAACCCCCCAGAGAACTGAACATTGTCCTCTGGGTCTCGATACTACAACTCCCAGAGTTTCCCAGGCGCCACAGCAACCACCGAGAATTCTGGGAGCCGAAGATTGTCCTCTGAGTCTCAATACTACAACTCCCAGAGTTTCCCAGGCACCACAGCAACCACCAAGAATTCTGGGAGCCGAAGATTGTCATCTGGGTTTGGGTACTACAACTCCCAGAGTTCCTCAGGTGCCACAGCAACCACCGAGAATTCTGGGAACTGAAGATTGTCCTCTGGGTCTCGATACTACAACTCCCAGAGTTCCTCAGGCGCCACAGCAACCACCGAGAATTCTGGGAGCCGAAGATTGTCATCTGGGTTTGGGTACTACAACTCCCAGAGTTCCTCAGGCGCCACAGCAACCACCGAGAATTCTGGGAACTGAAGATTGTCCTCTGGGTCTCGATACTACAACTCCCAGAGTTTCCCAGGCACCACAGCAACCACCGAGAATTCTGGGAGCTGAAGATTGTCCTCTGGGTCTCGATACTACAATTCCCAGAGTTTCTCAGGCACCCTCCACAGCAACCACTGAGAATTCTGGGAGCCGAAGCCAAGACAAGCACTTTTGAGAATTTCTGAGGAACCAAAGTTTGTCCTTCAGGTCTGTGAATGACAATCAATCAAATCTTGATTATAGTCATAGACCAGCATATTGTGAACTACAACTCCCAAGTTTCCCCAACCAGCACAGCCGCTGCTGAGAATTTTGGGAACTGGAGACTGCCCTTCAAATCTGTCAACAGGCCACGCGCAACCTTTTAATTTCTGAGCCAAAACTCCAGCAGTCCCTATTTTGTTTTAATCAGCAATAAGGCAAATAAATGCCTATTTTTAAAAGGAATAAATATGGATCTCTCTCATCTCTCTGACTCTCTCTTTTTCTCTCTGTTCTCTTTGTTTCTCTGTCTCCCTTTTTTCTCTCTCTCCTCTCTCTCTCTGTCCGTCTGTCTCTCACTGTCTCCGTCTCTCTCATCTGTCTGTTTTTCTCTCTCTCTCATCTCTTTTTTGTCTTTCTGTCTTTTCTCTCTCTCATCTCTTTGTCTCTCTCTCTCTGCCTCTGTCTGTCTCTCTATCTTTGTCTCTCTCTCTCTCTGTCTCTTTCTCTCTCTTTCTCTTTCTCTCTTTTCCTGGGAAGCTGGCTGGGGAAATTCCTTTAAGATCCCCAACCATGAGACTTTTGCGAAAGGAAATAGAGGATTGTCCTAGCATGGGCTCCAGTTTCACTTTTGAGTTCTGCAATATTCACGTTTATTTCCAAAGGTCAAATAAACCCAGTTGTTGTCCTTTTTTCTTTAAAAAAAAAAAAGCTTCATTTTCTTGTTGCAAACAGCACCATCTACTGGCTTTAAATAAGGAATTTGCAAATTCTTTTTTTTTTTTTTTTTTTAAAGAAAGTATCCTTTCATTTAGGAACTCCTAATTATCGGACCCCCAAGTTCTCCATTTACAACCAGAATTGAGACCAGAATTTTCGTTGCTAAGCAAAGCAGCTGCTAAGCAACTCATGCCCAGTTTTACCTCTTTTCTTGCCACGATTGTTAAGGGAATTACAGTTGTTCAAGCTTTCCCCCGGAGAGTTATTGTAGAAACCTTTTGGGAAAAGTGTATTTTTGAGATTTGATGGCTAAATAACACCACTTTTCTTTTTTTTGGAGTTTCAAGGTAATTCTATTCCACTGCTGGAATGGCCTGGGAATAGCCCCGACCTTCACTCAATGGAAAATCTATGGACCTGAATAAAGGAACTGGTTAGTCAGAAGCGACCCAGCAATCAAACCCAGTTAATAGAAGCCATCATTCAATCTTGGTTTCATATGAGAACAGCTGCAGAACTCAAAGGCTTGGTTCCCTCCATGGGAAGACGTTGTAAGGCCGCAATTCATGCTAAAGGCTCCCCATCGAAGGATTAACTGACATGGTATCTCTCATTTTTTCTATGGGGATAATTTTTTGTATCTCATTTTTTCTATGGGGATAATTTTTTGTATCTCATTTTTTCTATGGGGATAATTTTTTGTATATCTCATTTTTTTCTATGGGGATAATTTTTTGTATATCTCATTTTTTTTAATGGGGATAATTTTTTGTATATCTCATTTTTTCTATGGGGATAATTTTTTTGTATCTCTCGTTTTTTCTATGGGGATAATTTTTGTATCTCTCGTTTTTTCTATTCTATCCCACTGCCCTCTCTTCATCTCAAGTCTCTTCCGTTCTAATCCCACTCTATTCCCTTATGGCATCCTTTCCAGTGGTGGGTTTCAAAAATTTCAGTGGGTGTGGCTAGGTGGGGGGAGGCATGTGACTGAGTGGGCGTGACCAACTTGACGTCACTCATGCCCAGTCACATGACACCCCCCCACCTAGCCATGCCCGCAGAAAAAGGTAGGATTTTTTTATTTCAATTTGCACCTATCTACCCCCACCCTCCCTTCGCCAATCGCCCCCATTTCCCCTCCTTTAGTGGCCCCAGTCCTAATCCCGCTTCCTCCCTCATCACCGCCTCTTTGTTTGGGCTGCTTACCTACTGCGGTGGCTGGTCCAGAGTCTGGAAGGCAAGCTGACAGGAGTTTTGGGCGGCCCACAGCTAGCCGCTGCTGCTGGAAAGCGGCTCTCAAAAGAGGAGGGGCCTGGCCGCAGGCCGCCGAAAAGTACCGGTGGAAAAAGCTGCTGCCATCACCGCCATGGACTTGCAAGGCAATGGGATGCGCATGTGCGAAGAACATGGCAGTGACTTACATGGCAGCCAGCGCGAGTGAGTGGCGACCGGAGGACCGGTTCGGGGGCATGGCCAGCTGGCCATCGCTACCGGTTCGGCAACCGGAGCCAAATTCCCACCACCGGTTCGCATGAACCGGTGCGAACCAGTTGAATACTACCTCTGATCCTTTCCTTTCCCTCTGCCCTCCCATTCTCTTTCCCTTCCCTTAGTCCTTCCTTCTTCCCATTCTTCCCTTTCCCTTCCCTTCATCCTTCCTCCCATTCTTTCCTTTCCTTCCATTTTTGTCCTTTTCTTCCCATTTTCCTTTCCCTTCATCCTTCCTCCCTCCCTTTCCTTTCCCCTTCCCTTAGTCCTTCCTTCCTATTCTTTCCTTTCCTTCCATTTTTGTCCTTCCTTCTTCCCATTCTTTCCCTTCATTCTTCATCCCCTTCTTTTCCTTCCCTTCCTCCCATTCTTTCCTTTCCTTTAGTCCTTCTTTCCTTCCTCCCTTTCCCTTCCCATCCCATCCCGTTCTATCCTATCCTATCCTTCCAAGCCCTTTCATGGCAAAATCCCAAAGGGGAGCATCTTATCAGAATTAGGGATGGATGCCTTGCATACCTCTGTTCTCAGATGTTTCCTTCTATCCCCTCATTGGAAAATGCTTCCCTCTTTCTCTCCCCCCCCAAAAAAAAAAAATCCTGGGAAAGGCCTCTTTCTTGTCCAGAAACCAAAACTAAAACGGGCATAAGACCCAAATCACATCATCTCAGCAATATCAAGGCAGAGCAGCAGAAGCCAAAAAAAGGTTTGCAAAAAAATAAAAGAGAGCAGCAAAACCAGAAACGGCAGATTGAGCCCATTCAGTCAAAAAATTAAAATAAAATAAAAATTAGGGTGGAAACCTGCTGGGAAAATGCTCCCGAATCTCTCCAGGATTGGTGGGTTGTTTCCCTGCCACCCAACTCCCCAAGACCCCAAACTTCTCTCCTTGCTTGGCCAGATATCCGAGCTCACAATTCGGGGCGACAAAACCCACACGGCTGAAACCAGTGAAAATCAAATTCCCAGGACCTATCGATGCAGGAGGGGGGTGGGCAGCGTTTTTCCTGAACGAGGGTGAAGCCCCCAGAGCTCGCTGCAACGGATCAGGTTCTTCCTTATTCCTGTTTCTTTGAGAAATGTTCCTTTTTTAAAACATTTTTTTTTTTTTGAGTGAGAGCCAAAGAACGAAGCACGGTGGGGAAAAAGAAGATTCAAGTCACAGGTTTACTGCGGTGCAAAACTGCTCAGCTCGAAAGAGAGAGAGAGAGAGAGAGAAAGAGATCCGTATTACCGGGCCATTGGTTCAAAAGCTGTGCAACAATCCCTATTCACCCACCCCCCCTGCTTTCCCACCCCCAAGCTGGCTGCACTTGGGGAGGGGGGCGAGGGGGGGAAAGAGAGAACAGGGCTAAAACTTTTGCAAGAGAAAAGCGGATCCAGAGACGTCCAGCTGGGCTATCCCGACCCACCCACCCACCTTACAAAAATAGAAATTTTCCATTTCCGCTCGTTCCGTCCTTGCAAAAGGACCGTTTCTTGCTTTTCCTTAGGAAGGGCCAAGCCAAAAACATTTACAGGTGTGCACGAATGCACACACACACTCTCGTGTCCAGCCGAGGGAAGAAGGGAGGGAAAAAAACCCCAAAGGACAAAAAATAAGTGTGTAGAAAAAAAAAAAAAAAAAAGCTCTACCCTCGTCAAATGAAGAGAGAAATTCTCAAAGCTGAGAACCGCCTCGGTTAGTAAAAACACCGCCTCTCTCTCTCTTTCTCTCACACATTCTCTCTCTTCCCCCCAAATGAAACA
The DNA here is from genome assembly GCF_029215685.1 of Pituophis catenifer annectens. Lineage (NCBI taxonomy): Eukaryota > Metazoa > Chordata > Lepidosauria > Squamata > Colubridae > Pituophis > Pituophis catenifer. The sequence continues at coordinate 21,542,478 of NW_027256890.1, forward strand.
AGGGACCCTCGCCCTCCAACCCTGGTTTTTCGACAGGCTGACGCTCCGTCCCGGGTCGACACAAAGAGATTTGAAACCAGGGGCTACGGCTGGTGCAATGGGACAAGTCTGCGTTGTCTCTTGTTCCGGTCGAAGACACGGCTAACGATTCCTCCGAAAAAGGTGTTAAGCCAAGGTTAAAACATGGCTTGTTGTCCACACCGCTGCAAGTCCTGTAGAAACTGGTCACTGTCAGCATTTGGCGGCCCGAGTTAAGACATCCGGCTTTTCTTCTTTGGGCCCCCACCTCCCCACTGATTTCTGCCGTCACAATGAGGAGGAGGAGGGGGCCTGGGTCTTCTTAAATCCGTTTTTTTTTTTCCATTTTATTTGGGATGGGGGAAAGAGAAGAAGGGGGGAAAAAAAAGTCCATCGGGGTCAGGCAAGGGAGCACGGCTCGCTCAATGGGAGGCAGAAGAAGGCAGTTCTAGTTTTTGAAGTCGGCGTCTGCGCAGTTCGGCTGCGTTGGGCTCTTCCGGAGAGGAAGGGTCCCCGTCGTGGCTGGAGGGCTGCGTCTCTGCTTTGTCTGGAGATGTATCTGGAAACAACCAAAGAAAGAAAGGATAATTCGACAGGGGTTTAATTGGCTCTGATAAAGGGGTTTAAAAAGTGCCTGGTTTTTGCCCCCTTTTTATTTTAAACTGGGTTGCATTTGTTCAAATTATTTTTGGCGCGGCAGGCAGTCCTTGATTTATGACCACAATGGGACTGGAGTTACGGTCCCTACAGTAGTGGCCAAAGTTGTGGAAACCTTTTGGGAAAAGTGTATTTTTGAGGTTTGATGGCTAATAACACCACTTTTTGGGGGGAGTTTCAAGATAATCCTATTCCACTGCTGGAATGGCCTGGGAATAGCCCAGACCTTCACCCAATTGAAAATCTATGGAGCCGACTAAAGAAACTGGTTAGTCAGAAACGACCCAGCAATAAAACCCAGTTAATAGAAGCCATAATTCAATCTTGGTTTCACATGATTAACAGTTGCAGAACTAAAAGGCTTGGTTCACTCCATGGGAAGACGCTGTAAGGCCGTCATTCATGCTAAAGGTGACCCAAGTAAGGATTAACTGACATGGGGATCATTTTTGTATATCTCGTTTTTTTCTACGTGTTTCACTTTCCTTCTTTATACCGTAACTGCAATTCTAATAGCAAATCCTTCATAAAAATTATTGCATTACATTCTGGATTAAATTATCTTTCCATTGATACAGTGGTGTTATTAGCTAGTTTTAGAAAATACACTTTTCCCAAAAAGGTTTCCAACAATTTTGGCCATACAACAATATTGCAAATGATGGAGTTGCTGAGCGAGTCGTCATTGCACCAGATCTGATTTTACAACCATTTTTACTGTGGTCGTTAAATGAATCCGGCTCCCCCCCCCCCACTCCACCATTGACACTGCTTGTTGGAAGCTGGCTTGGCAAGTCGCGAATGGCGATCACGTGACCCCTGGATGCTGCCATTGTCTTGCAAATGCAGGCTGGAATTCTGGGAGTTGAAGTCCACACACCTTAAAAGGTTGCCAAAGGTTGGGAAACGCCGGTCTACAGGTAGTCCTCGACTTACAACTGTTTGTTTTAGTGACCTACGTTACAACGGCACTGAAAAAAGACCGTTTTTCACATTTAACGACCGTGTGACTAACTTATCAACTTGCAGTGATTTACTTAACAAGAAAGGTCGTAAAATGAGGCAAAACTCGCTTAATAACCATCTCGCTTTAACAAGGGAAATACTGCTCAATACTGGTCGCAAGTCGAGGACTCCCTATTCTAGGAGCAACGCTGGGGCCTCGACTCCAGACCCCTCCCCTCTTCAAGCCCCCCCTCTTGTCACCACCGCCTGCCTGAGGTTCAGGTGAGGTTACCTGGTGAAGAGGTGCTGTCCGGTGGCTGGGAGGTGGAGGTGGTGGCTTCACTGGAATTGGATTCAGGGCTAGTCGGGGTCTCAGGAGGGGCCATCGAAGGGGCTGAAGCACTGGGGGGCGTTGGGGCAGCTCGAGGCATCCTGTACAAAAGAGGCAGCAACTCAAAATCGCATAAGTGTGATAAGGGAGAATAGGAATTTAAGGAGGGAGGGAAGGAAGGAAGAAAAAAAAGAAAAAAGGGAGAGAAAAAGAGAAAGAAAGAAAGAAAGAAGGAAGGGAGAGAGAAACAGAGAAAGAGAAAAAGGAAGGAAGGAAGGAAGGAAGGAAGGAAGGAAGGAAGGAAGGAAGGAAGGAAGGAAAAAAGAAAGAAAGAGGGTGGGTGGGTGGGTGGAGAGAAGAGGGAGGGAGAAAGAAAAAGAAAGAAAGAAAGAAAGAAAGAAAGAAAGAAAGAAAGAAAGAAAGAAAGAAAGAAAGAAAGAAAGAAAGAAAGAAAGAAAGAAAGAGAAAGATCGGGTTTTCAATTCAATTGTATAGAATGTGAAGGATGTGTGTTTTATTTTTATAGTTATAATGTACACTGAAGATGGCATTTAATTTCGTTGTATGAGGTACAATGACAAGAAAGTAAAACTTAACAGAAAAAGAGAGAAAGAGGGAGAGAGAGAAAGAAAGAAAGAGAGGGAGGGGGAGGGAGGGAGGAAGGAAGGGAAAAAGAAAGAAAAAGAGAGAGAAAGAAAGAATAAAAAGGAAGGAAGGAAGGAAAAGAAAGAGAGAGAGAGAGAGAGAGAGAGAAAGAATAAAAGGAAGGAAGGGAGAAAGAAAGAGAAAAAGAAAGAGAAAGAGAGAGAGAGAGAAAGAGAGAGAGAAAGAATAAAAGGAAGGAAGGCAGGAAGAGAGAGAGAGAAAGAATAAAAGGAAGGGAGAAAGAAAGAAAAAGAAAGAGAATGAGAAAGAAAGAATAAAAGGAAGGAAGAAAGGAAAGGAAGGAAGGAAGGACATGTGTGAGAGGGAAGGGAAGGGAGGGTGAAAAACAGAGAAAGAGACAAAGGAAGAGGGAGAGCAGAGGGAGAGGGAAACTCACCCGATCGTTGCCAGCACAGTGAGATACTGGTTGATCTGGAGCATGGCCGCATCCAGGAGAGTGTGGATGTTTTGCAGGCACTGCAGCCGAGCTTCCAAATGTTGCCGCTCGTGGCCTTCCATGGCCCGCAGCTCCTCCTCCGTCAGCCCTGCGAATCCCGAGGGGGGAACCGGCATCGGAGGGAAGCCTAAAGCAAAGGAGAGGAGGGGGACACATGGGACAGGAGGACTCGCCCGCCCCCAAAAAAAGGAACCAGTCCCTTAAGTCCCCCGGAGGGCAGCAAAACCGGGCGATCAGAAGCCGCCAAAGTCAGAACCTGTCAATGGAAAACAAGCGCCGATCTCCCTCCGCCCCTTTGCGGGAAGCCACACCCAGGCCCTCCCCGGAACGTACCAAACAGAGGGGGGAACGGCATCCCCATCCAAGGCGGAGGAAAGGGGAAACCTGGCACGGCCCCTGCGGAGGTTGCAGTGTCCGACGTGCTGGCCGAATCCCCGGTGGGCCTGGCGGTGCCTATTGAGGAAACGCAGCCCTGTTAAAAGACCGCCCCCTTTGGGGGGCTTCCCCAGCGGAACAGCCGGCTATGCGAGGGTGTGTCTCACCTGCTCCTTGGGATCCTGGTGGGGAGGACGCGGCCGCGGAGGCACCGTCGGTATTATTGGGGGGCTGGACGCCCGGCACTGGAGGGAAAGGAGCCATGGGTGGCCACAGAGGGAACATCCCGGGAGGAAACGGAGGCAGGAGGCCTTGAGGGACTGGAGGAAGAGAAGAAGGGCATTAACTCTGCTTCTAAGAGAGGGTTGGAGAACAATGGCCCGTTTATGACGGGTGGACTGCAACTCCCAGAATTCCTGAGCCAGCCACGCTGGCTCAGGAATTCTGGGAGTTGAAGTCCACCAGTCATTAAAGGGGCCATCGTTTCCCCCACCTCGGTTCTAAGAAGGACCGGATTTATCCCAGCCAGCCAAGAATTTCAATTGGCCGTTATTTAAAATTACCGTCTTTTTCAGAGTATAAGACGCACCTTAGTTTTTGGGGAGGAAAATAAGAAAAAAGGTGATTGGCGGGGGGATCGGCCTCCCGGAATACCCCCAATCAGCTGTTCCCAGAGGTGAATTTTAGCAACAGGTTCATTGCTTGTGAGGTCTGTGCCTTGCTTTTTTTTCTGCCTCTGAAAGCCTCTGAAACAAAGCTTCAGAAAAAAAGGCTTTTTTCTGAAGCTCTGTTTGGAGGCTTTTTTTTCTGAAGCTGTTTGGAGGCTTTTTTTTCTGAAGCTCTGTTTCTAGGCTTTTTTTCTGAAGCCTCTTTCAGAGGCTTTTATTCTGAAGGACTATCTGTATTCTGTTCAATCTCCTTTCTTTGGATTGGTATGTAGATTAACCTCTTCCGACCTATTGGTTATTGTGCCATTCTCCAGATTCGTTAGCATAGTTTGGTTAGAACCTTTACTGATTCTTCTTTTGTTGCTTGCCATATTATTTTAGATAAAAGCCTTTCAGAGGTTTTTTTTCTGAAGCTCCTTTCAGAGGCTTCTTTCAGCCTTTGAAATCTCCGTTTGCAAGGCTGGGCGGGGCTACATTCGGAGTATAAGATGCACCCAGATTTTCACCCTCTTTTTTGGGGGGAAAAGGTGCATCTTATACTCCAAAAAATATGGTATCTGATTCAGAAAAGCCCGATCCCAGACAAATCTGCGAGACAGTAAAAGACAAAATGCAAGTGAAAAGATGAAGAACCTGGCTACAGGTGGTGAGTTCTAGTCTCACGCTAGGCAAGAAAGGCACTTGGGCTGACTGGGGGCCAATCACCAGGAGGTGGTGAGTTCTAGTTCCACACTAGGCATGGAAGGCGGATAGATGACTTTGGGCCAATCATTAGGAGACACAGAGTTCTAGTCCCGCCTTAGGCAGGAAAGCCAGCTGTGTGACTTTGGGCCAATCACCAGGAGACAGAGAGTTCTAGTCCCACCTTAGGCTGGAAAGCCAGTTGGGTAACTTTGGGCCAATCACCAGGAGACGGTGAGTTCTAATCCCGCCTTAGACTGGAAAGCCAGCTGGGGGACTTTGGGCCAATCACCAGGAGACAGAGAGTTCTAGTCCCACCTTAGGCTGGAAAGCCAGTTGGGTAACTTTGGGCCAATCACCAGGAGACGGTGAGTTCTAGTCCCGCCTTAGACTGGAAAGCCAGCTGGGGGACTTTGGGCCAATCACCAGGAGACAGTGAGTTCTAGTCCCGCCTTAGGCTGGGTGACTTTGGGCCAATCCCTCTCTCCCACCCCAGCCTATCTCACAGAGTTGTTGTAGGGGACTGGCTGGGAAATGTTGAGAGTTGAAGTCCGTCCCCCCCCCTCTGTTAAAGAGGTTAAAGGTGAGAAAGGTTAATTAGCATAGCAGCTCCCAAAGTGGGACTCACAGTTGGGCGGCTGAGGCATCAAGGGGGCCTGATGGGGGGGGCGGATGCTGCCCTCCTTCCGGCTGCTCGGGGGGCGGCTGCGACTGGGTGGGCAGGGAGGCACGCAGGACGTCCATCCGGCAGGTGGGGCAGGTCTGCTGGCGCTGAAACCAGGATCGGAGGCAACTGAAGAAGATGAGAAGCCCTTGCAGTTCTAATGGGTGGATTCAAAACTGCCTTCCAGGTCATTCTCTCTCCTTCTGTCTTTCTCCTTTTCTCTCCTCTCTCTCTCATTCTATTTCCTTTTCTTTCTCCTTTTCTCTCTCTCGTTCTATTTCCTTTTTTCTCCTTTTCTCTCTCTTCTCCTTCTCTCCCTTCATCCCCCTCTTCTCTTTCTCTCCTTCTGTCTTTCTCCTTTTCTCTCCTCTCATTCTCCTTTTCTCTCTCCTCCTTCTCTCCCTCCCTTCCCCCTCCTCTCTTTTTCTCTCCTCCCTCCCTCCCCCCTCTTCTCTCCTCTCTCTCCTTGTCTTTCTCCTTTTCTCTCTTCTCTTTCTCCTTCTTTCTCCTTTTCTCTCTCCTCCTTCTTTCCCCCTCCCTTTTTCTCTCCTCCCTCCCCCTCCTCTCTCTCTCTCCTGTCTTTCTCCTTTTCTCCTTTCTCCTTCCTTCTCCTTTTCTCTCTCGTTCTATTTCCTTTTCTTTCTCCTTTTCTCTCTTCTCCTTCTCTTCTTCCCTCCCCCTCTATCATTTTATCTCTCCTCCCTCCCCCTTTTTCTCCTTTTCTCTCCTTCTCTCTCCTCTCATTCTTTCTCCTTTTCTCTCCCTCATTCGATTTCCTTTTTTCTCTCCTTTTCTCTCCTCTCCTTCTCTCCCTCCCTCCCCCTCCCTATCTCTCATTTTCTCTCTCTCTCTCTCCCTCCTCTCCTCTCTCTCACACACACATTCCTGCAGACAAATCAAGCTTTCAAGTGCACCCAGATTCACTCGGGTTTTCTATTTTAAAAAACACACACCACTTCTTCCCCCCCCCCCCCCCCACACCTGGTATGGAATATGTGATTGCATGGCAGGCGTTTCGCGCCCATCACCATCTCTTCCCGGCAGATGATGCAAACATTGTCCATGGCCTGCAGCTCTTCTGGGGTGGCATCGGGGTACCTGAGGAGAATAAGACCAGACACCTAAATTCCTTCCCTTCTCCCAAGAACAGCCCAAAGCTGACATTGTGAACTTAACAGCTGTGCCAATCAATCAATCAATCAAGATTTGTTTTGGATGGATAGGTGACAGAGAGAGAGAGATGGATAGATATGTTTGTGCATGGGGTTCAACAAGGAAACAGATTAATATTAATATAAAAATCTTGCTGCCTGTATGTACCAATGGTACTTTTTCAAAAGGTAACTGGACTTCCTTTGTTTTTCCTTTAAGATGTTTCGCTTCTCATCCAAGAAGTTTCTTCGGTTCTGACTGAACGGTGAAGGACGAAAGCATTTATATTCCTTGCAGTCATCTGGTCATTAGTACTCTTTCTGAGAGTCGTGGTAGCCACTCAGGAGATTTTATATAATAATAATAATAATAATAATAATAATAATAATAATAATAATAATTATTATTATTATTATTATTATTATTATTATTATTATTATTATTATTATTATTATTTTATTTCTATACCTATATCTATATGTGGCTTCAGGATCACCTGAATAGTGCAAATGGTGTGGAACCTTCTTGTTGAAAAGGACTGTGTTGTAAACAGGAGAATGACTCTCAGAGAGAGTACTAATGACCAGATGACTGTAAGGAATATAAATCCTTCCATCCTCCACCGTTCAGTCAGAACCGAAGAATCTTTTTGGGTGAGAAGTGAAACGTCTTCAAGGAAAACGTCTTCAAGGAATTTATATTCCTTGAATTTGGGACAACCGTGACCTCAATAACTGAGAATCTCCATAAACATTTGCTGCCTATATAGGGGTGAAATGCTCCCGATTCGGACCGGATCACCTGATCCGGTAGCGATGGAGGCGGGTGGTTCGGAGAACCGGTAGCAAAAATCCCTGCCCCCCCCCTTGCCCAGCTGAGCCGCACAATCATCAGAGGCTTTTTTTTTTTTTTACTTTTAAAAGCATTTTTTCTACAACCTCTTTGGCCAAAAAAATGCTTTTAAAAGTAAAAAAAAAAGTCTCTGATGATCGCGCGGCTCAGCTGGGATCATCAAAGGCTTTTAAAAGAAAAAAACCCCTTTTTTTCTTTTAAATGCCTCTGATGATCCCAGCTGAGTTGCCTGATGTCAGAGGCATTTAAAAGAAAAAAAGTCTCTGCCGATCAGGCAACTCAGCTGGGATTGTCAGAGCCTTTTGAAAGCATTTTTTTACAACCTCTTCGCCGAAGAGATTGTAGAAAAAATGGTTTTAAAAGTTAAAAAAAAAAATTGGCCTAGCCCGTCACATTACCTTTCCCCCCCCCAAGCCATGCCCACAGAACCGGTAGTAACAAATTTTAGATTTCACCACTGTGCCTATATATTTAGGCCCTAGGGCTGTTAATGTATACATAAGGATCTTCCATTAGGAAACAGATTAAACTCAATGTAAAAATCTTGCTGCCTGCATAAGGGACCTTCAACTAGGAAAGAAGATCAGGCGTTCCTGAAAATACTCACAGCGTGTTCATGTTGCGGATTGCCCGACGAGACATGATCGCATCCGTGACTGCCTTTTTGAACTGCCTAGGATGGAGATAGCAAGAGTTAGTCCTCAGGAAAACTTTGGATACACAATAGAGTTAGATAAATGGGAGCAACTACGGGAAAGAAACTATTAAGTTAACAATGGCAACAGCTTACAAAGAGAATTTGTATAAAATGTTTTATAGATGGCATATGTCACCGGAAAGATTGGCAAAAATGTTTAAAGGTAGATCAACTAAGTGTTGGAAATGTCACCAGACACCAGGATGGTATTACCATATCTGGTGGACATGTGCGGAAGTGAGAAATTATTGGGCAAAAATTCGGATTTGGTTAGAGAAAATGACTCAGCAACATATTGACTTAAAACCGGAGCTGTTTCTGTTGGGTATTTTACCTGAGGAAATTAATAAAAAAAAATATATGTATATTTGATTATTCATGTAATAACTGCAGCGAGAATTGTATTTGCACAAAATTGGAAAGGGGAAAAAATCCCTACAGGAGAGGTCGTTAAGAAAATATTAGAATGTGCAGAAATGAATAGATTAACATCAGCAATGAAAGGGAAGGAAGAATCGGAATATTACAACATATGGGGGCAATTTTATTATTGGATAGAAAATGAATATGGATAAAAAGCGGTGTAAAATTAAATAAACCCAGAAGAGAAATGTTCTAATGGGAGATATATTAAATTTAAAATGTAAATGCAAAGAAATATATATATATATATATATATATATATATATATATATGTATGTATGTATGTATGTATATGTATGTATATATATATATAATGACACACAAATTTGTATACAGATGACACACTGAATGATAAATGATGTAATGTTTGTTTTATAAAATAAAAAACTTTTTATTAAAAAAAAGTGTTAGTCCTCAGGGGATGAACTGGCAGGCAAGACAATCTCGGGGGGAGGGAGTGGGGAGGGGGAGTGGAAATACCCTTCACCTGCGGAGAGGTGCAGAACTGCAGGTATGCATCCTCCCAATTTTCCTGCATTGGACTCACCTCATTGCCAGGTACATCGGCCGGATGGCGAAAAGAGGGAAGGTGTGAACTTTGATCATGATCGTCATAAAAGCCATGTAGAGAAGGACCTTGATGAAACCTGAGGAAAGGATCAATAATTCAAAGCTGATTGGCAGGTGGATCGGCCTCCCGGAATACCCCCAATCAGCTGTTTCCAGAGGGGAATTTTAGCAACAGGTTCCTTGGTTGCATTTTTTTGCTTTTGGTGGTGCATTTTTTTGCATTTTTTTTCTGCTTCTGAAACTTCTGAAACTCTTTCAGAAAAAACTTTTTTTCCTGCCTCTGAAAGCCTCCGAAACAGCTTCAGAAAAAAAGCCTCTGAAACTCTGTTTGGGGGCTTCTTTTCTGAAGCTTCATTTCTGATGCTTCTTTCAGCCTCTGAAACCTCCGTTTGAGAAGCCAGGCGGGGCTACATTCAGAGTATAAGACGCACCCAGATTTTCACCCTCTTTTTTTTGGGGGGGGAGGTGTGTCTTATACTCCGAAAAATACAGTAATTAAGTGAATCACGTGGTCGTTAAACAAATCTGCCTTCCCCGATTGACTTTGCTTGTCGGAAGCCGGCTAGCGAGGTTGCAAATAGTGATCACATGACCCTGGGACAGTGCAACTGTCGTAAAGTACATGCCAGTTGCCAAGCGTCCCGATTTTGATCCCGCGACCACGGGGATGCTTCAAGTGTGAAAAAATGGTTCTAAGTCGCTTTTTAAACTTTGAAACGGTCCTTGAGCGAACGGTTGTACGTCGAGGACAACCTGTGTGGCCTCAGTCGTGCTACTTTCTTGGGATAGATGGGTTGGGTTTGGGGAGGGTCTTTTTACTTCATCCCCAGATCTATTTACCCGTGAAGAGTTCTGTGTAGAGCATGAAGACGGCCTTGTTGTCCCAGGGATTTTCACTCTGGAGGTCGATGGAGTGCAGCAGGTATTTGATGAAGACGGTCAGCACCATCGTCATGAGGATGGCGTACTGTGGAGAGGCAAGAGGAAAAGGATTGCAAACCAGAACTTAGTAGAGCAAGGCGCCGACAGGCTTGGCTTCCTTCTAACACTGGAGTTTAGATTGTAAGCCCAGTCCAGTTTCACTTAGCGACAGCAAGAGTGTCCCTTAATGACCAAGTTAAGTACATATGAAGCAAATATGCAATATCAAAAGCAGGTTTTCCAATGTGGTAGTGAATACAAGCAAAACACAAGCAGAGGAGAGGAGTTTCCGTTTTAGTTTCAGAGATCAGCACAGCATGCAGCTTTAGAACAGTTGAGCTGAGCCATGCCCAAACTCCTTGCTGTCTCCTTCCTTGTTGCTCACACAGCAAATACTGTTTCAGTTTCCCAACAGCCCTTAACTCTCTCACACACTGACAAGATGCTAGCCAGACGAATCCCAATGGATGCTGGTAGGCAGAGACAGAATTTTTTTCCCCTTATTTTCCTCCCCCAAAACAAAGGTGCGTCTTATACTCCGGAGCGTCTTATACTCCGAAAAATACGGGTATACATCCAATTATTATTTATTATTATTATAGGTATTTACTCACCTCAAAGCCAAAGACCAGCTGGACAGAAGCCCCCCGGGTCAGGATGCTATGATAAGCGTGGCTGACAAACAGGAAATCTAGGATGGCCAGAAGCACCATGAGAGCTAGGGAAGAAGAGAGGCCATTTTGTCACTGGAAAACCAAAAACGGAGTGGAGAAAACACACAGCACACCAGAAATTCACAATATCCTAAGGCAGTGATGGCTAACCATTTTGCCATCGCATGCCAGGAACGGGGGATCGGGGGGGGGGGGGGTCGCATGCGCGCGTGCCCTCACCCATAATTCTATGCACTCTGCCCCCGCGCATGTGACCCCTCCCTCCTGGTAGGCCCGTTTTTCTTTCTCACCGGACTCCAAGGCCTCTCTAGGAGTCTGGGGAGGGCGAAAACGGCCTTCCCCACCCCACCCCACCCCCAGAGGCCGAAAACGGCCCATTTGACTACTTCCTGTGGGACCGGAAGTTATTAAACAGGCCGTTTTAGGCCTCCGGGTGGGGTGGGGAAGGCCCTTGTGGTCCCGCCGGAAGTTGTTAAGCAGGCCATTTTCGGCCTCCGGAGGACCTCCAGGGGGGTGGGGAAGACCGTTTTCACCCTTCCCAGACTCCTAGAGAGGCCCTGGAGCCAGGTGAGAATCTACCCTGGGGAAATTTATTTTCAGGTAGATTTTATGGCTGAATTCTCAAGAATTTGCCTTCGGAAGTTGTGGGACTGTCATCACTTGAGACTTTCAAGAAAAGATTGGACTGCCATTTGTCAGAAATGGTGTAGGGCAGTGATGGCTAACCTTTTTGCCGTCACGTGCCAAAAGCGGGGGGAGCGTGGGGGAGGTCGCGGGTGCGTGTGCCCACATCCATAATTCAATGCACCCTGCCCTCTTGCGCATGTGCATGTGACCCCCCCCCACGCTCCCCCCTGCTTTTGGCATGCGATAGCACGGTGGGCCCGGTAGACCTGTTTTTCACCCTCCCCAGGCTCCAGAGGCTTTCTAGGAGCCTGGGGAGGGCAAAAACAGCCTTCCCCATCCCCCCGGAGGCCCTCCAGAGGCCAGAAACTGCCAGTTTCCAGGCTTCCGGTGGGACCAGAAGGCCTGAAAATCAGTTGGTCGGTGCACGCATGCGTGCTGGAGCTGAGCTAGGGCAACACTCGCGTGCCCACCAATATGGCTCCGTGTGCCACTTGTGGCACGCGTGCCATAGGTTCGCCATCACAGGTGTAGGGCCTCCTGCTTAGGCAGGTGGGTTGGACTAGATGACCTGCAAGGTCCCTTCCAACTCTGTTCATCTGAAGCCAAACTGGGATCCAGTCTCAAGGCACAACCAATCAAATGGAGCGAACGAAAACAAGGCCAAAGGGATCACGGGAACAGTCCAAAAAAAAAGAAAAAGAAAAAGAAAAGAAAAGTGGTAAGAAATTTAATAGAATAAATATAAATGTTACTTACAGACAATGCGGAAATGGAACAGCCAAGATATGTTGGGGCTTCTCTCCATCTAGAAGGAAGAAACATCAAGTTTAAGGGGCTGGGGAATTCTGGGAGTTGAAGTCCACGCCTCTTCAAGTGGCCAAGGTTGAGAAACTCACGGTTTTGTTATAGAAATGGCTACCCGTATTTTTCGGACTATAAGACGCTCCGGACTATAAGACGCACCTACCTTTTTTTGGTGAGAAAAACAAGAAAAAGAAATCTGCCTCTGCCTCCCAGCAATTCTGCCTCTTTGCAGCAAACAGCCTGCTTTGCTTTCATTTTCGTTTTCGGCAGAGCTTGATTAGCACAAGGAAAAAAAAATCTGCTCCCAGCAATTTACCTCCTTGCAGCAAGCAGCAGAGGCCCGCGCAACAATAGGCAGTAGCAATCCCTACAGCCTGAAACAGCTGAGAGTCGGGAGGCCAATCCAACCGACAATCAGCTGCTTGTGCTAATCAGGCTGTGCTGAAGCTGAAACAGGCTGTTTCTACTTGCTGCTAGGAGGTAAACTGCTGGGCGGCAGAGGCCAAAGGGTGGGGGCCAGCGGGTGGGCAGGGCTACATTCAGTGTATAAGACACACCCAAATTTTCACCCCCTTTTGGGGGGGGGAAAGCGTCTTATACTCCGAAAAATACGGTAGTTTCTATTATTATGAAAAAATAAAATATTGAGGGTAGTTCTTAATTGCCTTATTTTACTGCACCAAAGGAGTCGGATGCCTTTTTTTTTTTTTTCCTTTTTTCCTCACTAACCACTTCCCTTTTTCCTTTCCTAATTTCCCCAATATTTGTTTTTGTGTTTTCTTTGGGTGTCATATTATAAATCAATAAAACAACTACATGAATAGAGAAACACGGCTTTAAGAGTTCAACTGGAAAAACCAGTTTTCCCTTGACCTGGTTTAGTGTCTCATGTTTCGCACCCACAAACGCGAGTTAGGGATCGTACTTACGAAATCCACCCGGTCTTCAGCCAGCCAATGGAAGCACTTGAGGAAGAGGAGGAGGGTGAAGAGCGCTACAAAACGAGGACTGAAGTCGTCCCTGAAGACGGTAAAGGCCAGGCAGGTCTCGGTCACGGCGTACCACGAGCGCTCGAGCAGATGCTGGGTGCGAAAAGATGGGATATACAAGACACTGCTAACCCCAAACTGAGGGACGCGGTGGCTAAGACGCCGAGCTTGTCGATCGAAAGGTCGGCAGTTCGAATCCCTAGTGCCGCGTAACGGGGTGAGCTCCCGTGACTTGTCCCAGCTTCTGCCAACCTAGCAGTTCGAAAGCACGTTAAAAAAAGAGACTTTTTCCCTTCGCTAAACCGGGCATGGGCGGTGCGTAATGCATCCGGCCCACGGGCCGGGAGTTTGATAGTCCTGCCCTATAGTATTATAGGCTGACTCTGCCGACTGCCAGCAGTTCGATCCTGACCGACTCAAAGCTGACTCAGCCTTCCATCCTTCCGAGGTCTGTAAAAATGAGGACCCAGATTGTTGGGGGGGCAAGAGGCTGACTTTGTAAACTGCTTAGAGAGGGCTGTAAAAGCACTGTGAAGCGGTATATAAGCATAAGGGCTACTGTTATTGCTATAAGGAGATGCCGAATTTGGCGACTGTGTGGCTCAGAACGCTGGACTCTTGCTGGCCAGCCGCTGGATCCCACAGGATTCTTCTTCTATCCCTAAATATCTACTACAATCTCCTCTCTTTCCCCACCCCTTTCTTACAAGGTTTGTGTATGAATCTGTTGTTGTTGTTTTTTAAACTGCTGCTGTAAATTTAAATGTGAAACGCTCTTAATGGCTGGGGTTTTTTTGTTGGGTTTTTTTTGTCTTTCTCTCAGTCTCCTTCCAGGTGGTCTGTTGAGAAGGGAAGTGAAACCTGAATTGGTTAACAGCTAAATAAATGGTTTTGACAAAGGAAATCCAGCCGAGTGAGAAGCCATATGCTGAAGCAGTCACCCACCTTAGTTATCTACGATTAAAAATATACTCTTTTGTCATTCTGGCTCCGAAGTGAACAAATGAATTTAAAAACTGGACACCAAGATATCCTGAATACAGGGAGTCCTCGACTTACGACCACAACTGAGCCCAAACTGTTGCTAAGCGAGGCATTTGTTAAGTGAATTTGGCCCAATTTTATGACTTTTCCTGCCACGGTTCTTAAGTGAATGATTGCAGTTCTTAAGCTAGTCACACGTCGTTAAGTGAACCTGGCTTCCTCATTGGCTTTGCTTGTCAGAAAGTCACAAAAGGGGGATCACGTGACCCCGGGACTCTGCAACCGTCATAAATATGAGCCAGTTGCCAATGTCTGAATTTTAATCCCGTGATCATGGGGAGGCTGCAATGGTCTTAAGTGTGAAAAACAATCGTAAGTCTTTTTTTCAGTGCCGTTATAACTCTGAACGATCACTAAATGAACTGTTTAAGTCGAGGACTACCTGTATTCCATAATTCTGCAAATGGATATTTTTCTGTTTGATGCCTTCACATCTCTCATTTCCAGCATCAAAATAGTTCCAATCAAAATTGTTGTTGTTAGTTGCGTGTCCAACCCATCGCGATCCCATGGACAACGTTCCTCCAGGCCTTCCTGTCCTCTACCATCCTCCGGAGTCCACTAAAGCTCACGCCTACAGCTTCCATGACTCCATCCAGCCACCTCCTTCTCTGCCGTCCCCTTCTTCTCCTTTTGCCCTCCATCATTCCCAGCATTTGGCTCTTCTCCAGTGAGTCTTTCCTTCTCCTTAGGTGGCCAAAGGATTTGAGTTTCCTCTTCAGGATCTGGCCTTCTAGAGAGCAGTCAGGGTTGATCTCCTCTAGGACTGACCGGTTGGATGGCCTTGCGGTCCAAGGGACTCGCGGGAGTCTTCTCCAGCACCAGAGTTCAAAGGCCTCCATTCTTTGGCCTTCTCAGCCTTCCTTATGTTCCAACTTCCACAGCCTTCCATTGCAACTGGGAACACCAGAGCCTTGACTAGACGCACTTTTGTTGGCAGGGTGATGTCTCTGCTTTTTAATATGCTATAATCAAAATTAGCTCCAAATTATTGGTGTGTGTTTCAGAGGTGGGTTTCAGCAGGTTCTGACCAGTTCTGGAGAACCGGTAGTGGAAATTTTGAGTAGTTCAGAGAACCGGTAGTAAAAATTATGACTGGCCCCGCCCCCATCTATTCTCTGCCTCCCAAGTCCCAGCTGATCGGGAGGAAATGGGGATTTTGCAGTAACTTTCCTCTGGATTTGGGAGGGAATGGAGATTTACAGTATCCTTCCCCTGCCACGCCCACCAAGCCACACCCTCAGAACGAGCAGTAAAAATTTTTGAAACCCACCACTGGTGTGTTTGTGTTAATTACACCATGCAGAAATTTATCCGAAGAGAATAAACACTTAACTTTGTACAATTGGCTCTTTTTAAAGTTCACAAGACTCATGATTTGGGGGGAACAGAGAGAGGGATGTCTTAATAATTGGTGCTCCGAGCTTCAAATAGATGCTTCTTTGCAAAAGGGGATCGAAGTTTGCGAAAGCCCATTTAAGCGCGGCCTCCTCTCCCCGAGGCTAACGCTACCGGGCTCTGGTAATGACTCACCTCCATTTCTGCTGCTCGGAGTTGTCCGAAAAACACTTTGCCCATGAATTTGCCTAGCAGGAACACCAAGACAAAAGCCTGAATGTACAGAACCTGGCATCGCAAGAGAGCAAAAGACAAAAAAAAGGGGGGGGTTTAGATAACCATCCGTAAAGAGAAGTAAAATTTGCAAGGAATTATGTACGGTTTTTTAACCCTTCTCTTCTTTCTGGTCACAAAAATAGTTCCTTTCTCTAGTTAGCGAGGTGACATTTCTAACAGGAAACAATTTTATTTGTACTCTTTTATTATTTTCTCAAATAACTCAAAGCGACGCACATACTTTCTTCCTCCTATTATCCCCACAACAACAACCCTGTGAGGTGAGAGGGACTGGCCCAAATTCACCTAGTCAGCTTTCAGGCCTAAGGTGGGACTAGAACTCACCATCTCCTGGTGATCGGCCCAAAGTTATCCAGCTGGCTTTCATGCAAGACTAGAACTCACTGCCTCCTGGTGATTGGCCCAAAGTCATCCAGCCAGCTTTTGTGCCTAAGCCAGGAGTAGAACTCACTGTCTCCTGGTGACTGGCCTAAAGTTACTCAGCTGGCTTTCATGCCAAGGTGGGACTAGAACTCACCATCTCCTGGTGATCGGCCCAAAGTCATCCAGTTCGCTTCTGGGCCTAAGGCAGCAGAATTACCCTGCAATGCTGCATTCTAACCACTGAGCCACCACGGCTCTTTAATTAGTTAGCTGGTTAAATAAATAAAAATATAAAGGTAAATAAATAATCAATATTTCAACCTGACTGGAACTACAACTCCACTGCTGAAGTTGACTAGAAATCTTTGCTTAGGAGCCGTAGCATGTCTGAAGGGCAAGGAACTGGAGAAAAGCCACAGCTAAAAAGCCCTTTTCAAGGCTACGCTGAGCCACGGTGGCGCAGTGGTTAAGAGTGCAGTACTGTGGGCTACTTCTGCTGACTGCCGGCTGCCTGCAATTTGGCAGTTCAAATCTCACCAGGCTCAAGGTTGACTCCATCCATCTTTCCATCCTTCCGAGGTGGGTAAAATAAGAGTGTTGGGGGCAACATGCTGACTCTGTAAACTGCTTAGAGAGGGCTGTAAAGCACTGTGACGCAGTATATAAGTCTAAGTGCTATTGACCTTCCTTCCTTCTGTCCCCTACCTTTCTTTCCTCGGTCCCTCCCTCTCTTTCCCTTTCTTTTTGACTTCTTCCTCTTTCTCTTCCCCTTTTTCCTTCCTTCCTTCCTCCCTCCCTCCCTCCCTCCCTCCCTCCCTCCCTCCCTCCCTTCCCAGTGATTAGAATGCAGCATTGCAGGCTAACTCTGCCCATTGCCAGCAGTTCAATCCTGATCAGCTCAAGGTTGACCCAGCCGTCTATCTTTCCGAGGTGGGTAAAATGAGGACCCAGATTGTTGGGGGCAAGAGGCTGACTCTGTAAACCGCTTAGAGAAGGCTGTAAAGCCCTGTAAAGCGGTATATAAGTCTAAGTGCTATTGCTACTCCCGGGACCGACTGGGGAGGGGCAGACTCACCGCCATGCTGGGACTCGACTTGGTAAGGTACACCACGGTGGGGTAGAACTGGTGCTTCAGGTAATAGGCGTGAGCTATCACGGCGGAGGTTAAGGCCAGGCTGGCAGCCATCATGATGGCGGTCCGGAACATCTCCCTAAGGTCTGGCGCACTGAAAGGAAGAGACAGGAGGTAAATGACGGGACACGCCTGAATTGGCACTCGCTGCGGTGAGTGAAAAATAAAAACAAGAGCTGGCTGCTGGATTTGCATGGCTACGCCTCAGTGCACCTGGGGTTGCTATTCTCAACCTCTGACGGACGGTGCTGTTATTGTACAAGCATGTCTTGGTGGGACATTTATGTGCTTCGGCGTCTCTCACCTATGGAAAACGAGGGTCTGTATGGCAAACAACCCCAATCCTCTTTCTCCTCATATCCTATCAACTCCAGAGATGAAAGAGGACATTTTTTCTTCCTGTGTTAGCCACTTCTGTGGCTATCATTGCAAGTGCTGGAATTTATTAAAACTGCAGCCATAACAAAAGCCGAACTCTGAGAAACAAACAGGGCTTAAATTAAATTAAAACAGCCGCTTTCTTTAACTGACTGATTTTACTACCAAGTCATTGTGGGGGTGAGTGGGGGGGGGGGAAACGCTACTGTTCAAATCCCTGAATCTTATACCTTGCTCATAAAATTCAGTAAAATTCAGTAAAATACGACCTATGTGTTGTCGAAGTTTATCTTATAAATTATAAGTCTCCCATGGCTGGGAGAAAATGCTGCTGTTAAAAACCCTGAAGCCCAAATCTTGCTCATAACAATAAGTTATTACCTACATATTTCAAAGTTTATTTTAAAAGCTACAGAAACTTTAAGTCAAACGGGAATATAACGTATGACTAGCATCACAATTTTTAATGTTTAACTCGGTTCTCCATAGCACGTGTGTGTCAGACTGCGGTACTATCTCAAAATTAAATGAATTTCTTTTCTTTGAGCTCAGCCACCGGATCATGACTCCGCGCAGACAAGACTGACCTTTTGCCTCCCAATCCCTCCCTTTCCAATCCCCAAGTCTCTGCTTCTCATTGGCTGTCTTCCAAGTCATTCTTCAGACTTCTTCTCGTCATTTCTCAGGAATGTGCCCCTTCCCCTGATTTCCACGACAACCAAGCTTCATAGGGATTTTGCAGGCAAAAGGTTCAGAGTTTATCTTTTGCTCTCCTCTGCTCTCTCTATGCCAGTGTTGCAACGCTGACAGCGTGTTGTGCACAAAAA
This sequence comes from Pituophis catenifer annectens, assembly GCF_029215685.1. Classification (NCBI taxonomy): domain Eukaryota; kingdom Metazoa; phylum Chordata; class Lepidosauria; order Squamata; family Colubridae; genus Pituophis; species Pituophis catenifer. The sequence goes on from NW_027256890.1 coordinate 21,561,007, forward strand.
AGTCGTACACGATGGCCAAGTTTTCTTTCTCTCAACAAAATATTGCCGGAGATATTATGTCTCAAAGTTGGTGGAACCTCAGAGTCATACTGTAGAAGGCTGAGATATGGGGGGTCACACAAATGACTATATCTCCGCAAGTATTTGCATCGGCACACGTAACACTTTATCAATGTTTATTGGGGGGACACGTGTGCATGTTCACACAAAATTTCATCGAAATCCGTGATGGTCGAGCAGGGCACTTTTCTGAAATCAGATCACTTGACCTGGAATGACCCATGTCACACACACAGAGACAGACAGACAGACAGACAGACAAAACTCTGCTAATTGGGATTGTATTTGAGGTGCTGTTTCTGTTATTGGGACCTTAAAATAAAGATATTGTCTATGGAGTTTCTCAGTCATCCAGGTCATGGCTGTTCCAAATGTGCTTTTTCCAAGAACAAGAAGCTGAAGAAGGTTCTTGGATGAGAAGCAAAACGTCTTCAAGGAAAAACAAAGTTCAGTTTTCGTTTGGAAAAAGCACCTTGGGACAATAACTGTGAAAATACCTACAGACCCCTCGAATCCTGGACATAAACGGTTTCAACTCCTACCCTCAAAACGACGCTATAGAGCACTGCACACCAGAACAACTAGACACAAGGACAGTTTTTTCCCCGAAGCCATCGCTTTGCTAAACAAATAATTCCCTCAACACTGTCAAACTATTCACTAAGTCTGCACTATTAATCTTCTCATCGTTCCTCTCACCCATCTCTTCTGACTTATGACTGCATGACTGTAACTTATTGCCGTATCCTAAGATTTAGATTGTTTCCTAGTAGGATTCAATTGCTTATTTGTACCCTATGACTATCATTGTGTTGTACCTTATGATTCTTGATGAATCTATCTTTTCTTTTATGTACACTGAGAGCGTATGCACCAAGACAAATTCCTTATGTGTCCAATCACACTTGGCCAATAAAGAATTCTATCTATCTATCTATCTATCTATCTATCTATCTATCTATCTATCTACCTACCTACCTACCTACCTACCTACCTCTCCCTCTCCCTGCCTCCCTCTCTCTCTCTCTCTCTAATTTGTGCATCTCATCTGGCCTATCTAACCAATTTCATTATATACATGATGTACAATGACAATAAAGGCTATACTACTATATCTCAAATGGGACTTGGTGGCTCAGTGGCTAAGACACTGAGCTTGTCAATTGAAAGGTCGGCAGTTCAGCGGTTCGAATCCCTAGTGCCGCATAACGGGGTGAGCTCCTGTTACTTGTCCCAGTTTCTTCCAACCTAGCAGTTCGAAAGCAAGTAGAAAAAAATGCCAGTAGAAAAATAGGGACCCCCTTTGGTGGGAAGGGAACAGCGTTCCGTGCGCCTTTGGCGTTGAGTCATGCCGGCCACACGACCACGGAGAAGTCTTCGGACAGCGCTGGCTCTTTGGCTTTGAAACGGAGATGAGCACTGCCCCCTAGAGTCGGGAACGACTAGCACGTATGTGCGAGGGGAACCTTTACCTTTACTATATCTCAAAGAGCTTACAAGAAACTCAGCAATAAATGTGGGAGAAATGCTATAATAAATGTAATGAAAATATTAAGATATGATATTGGAGGAGTAAGAAGACACAAAAGATGCACTCAGATGGATTCACTGAATGATTGATTATGTATTGTATGTTTGTCTATAAAATAAAAAAAGTTAAAAAAAAGAAATGCTACACTAGACTGAAACGTGGGACATCCTGTTTTCCTACTTTCCAACGGGCCAAGGAGTCGTAAAACAGATACGGTGGATTCACAGGTCTCTGCACAAGCTTTGTGACTTGTGTTGATCCGGGAACAAGAACAAGATAAAATACAAGCGTCAAACCAGCAGAGAAATGAGATGTAATGTGAAACTCCAATATATATATATATATATCAAGAGTTCACACTAGGAACTGCAGGAAGATGCAATGACAGCATCTATGCGTGTTAATCTTGAAATAGATGCGCTTAATGCTGGGGAATGTGCTTGAGCCACACCCACACAACACAACACAACACACACACACACGGCCCCTATAAATAAGATAACCGGTTTCATTCGGGGAGAAGTATACGGTCTATTTTTAAGAGAGGCACGGTTATCGTCCCTTTGATGTGCAGCGTGCAAAAGAGCACCCCGATTTTCAACCTTTCGTTTAGTGACGGTTCAAAGATACAACGGCACTGGCAAAAGGGACTTACTTAAGGACCGTTTTTCACACTCACGACTGTTGCAGCGTCCCTGTGGACACGTGACCAAAATACAGATGTTTGGCATGTCTTTATGACGTGTCGCGGTGTCCCCTTTGTGCAACTTTCCGACGAGCAACCTCATTGGGGAAGCCAGATTCACGTAACAACTATGTTACTAATTTAACAACCGCAGCGATTCACTTAACAACGGCGGCAAGAAAGGTTGTAAAATGGGGCAAAACTCACTTAACAACTGTCCCGCTCAGCCACAGAAATGTTGGGCTCCTATGTGGTCATAACTCGAGGACTACCTGTAACTAGCACAACCCGTGACTGTTGAATAAGAAAAGACAATTTCAAAGCACAGAAAAATGCCTGAACCTCCTAAACTTTCTATCAACCCAAAAGGCATGATATGATTCTGGATCACGCCCACAATGCTCATCCTTATTTTCAAAAACTTGACTTTTACATCCTGATCCAATTTTTCTGGTATTTATTTATTTTTCCACTTTTATTATCTTTAAAAATAAATCAAGATGATGCAAACATGTCTGATATTCCTCCTTTTCCCACAACAACAACCTTGTGAGGTGGCTTGGGCTGATTGAGAGTGTCCGGTCCAAAGTCACCCAAGGTGGCTTCCATGCCCAAGGTGGAACTAGAACTCCCCATCTCCTGGTGATTAGCCCAAAGTCACCCAAGTCAGTTCTGTTTAAGGCAGGAGTAGAACTCCCTGTCTCCCAATGATTGGACAAAGCCACTCAGCCAGCTTCCATGCTTATTATAACTGTATTTACATTTATCAAAGACCTGGCTATGTAATCTGTAGCGACTGGTACCTTAGCGTGTTTATATTTATTTAAAATTGTTTGATAGCATATTATAAGACACATTGGATGCTTAGAAAGGTAGACAGGCTAAAGTTAAGCTCAATAAATCTTAATTTCCGGGCAAAAAAACAAGCCTCTATGTATCAAGGAAGCAGACTATGGCAATTTTAAACTCCTGTTACTGTTTTTACATTTGTTCTCGATATATTTGATGTATAAGATAGATAGGTTATGTTCTGTTAGTAACATATGGCAATCTTGAGTTGCTTCATTACTACATTTTTTAAAAAAGTGATCAATATTAATCACTGTCACTTTGGAACTAGGAGCTGAGAGATGTACCTGCTTTCACGCCCACCAATAACAACACTGATTTATTTAACCCACTCTGGACATATGATTTACAGAATCGCATAGTTACATGACATATGGGAATGATGAAAGTGGTTTACAAACAGTGAGAATCTGTACAAGGGCTTATTATGAACACAGAAAGAAGAAAAATATGTTACAACAGTATTAAACTGTCCCTGTAATTTCTTTGGGGTGCTTAGTGATAACATATTTCTAGTCAGTTTTTCCAGTTTTAAAAAATGGATACGCTCAAAAGCAGGGATAAAGCCATGCACCAACCCATACATATTACAAGTAGTCCTCGACTTACAACTGTTCATTTAGTGACCATTCGAAGTTACAGCAGCTCTGAAAAAAAGTGACTTATGACTGTTTTTCACATTTATGACCACTGCAGCATCCCCATGATCACGTGATCAAAATTCAGATGCTTGGCAACTGGTTATATATTTATGACAGTTTCAGTATCCTGGGGTTATGTGACCCCCAATGTAACTGGCTGGCAGGCATTTATTTCCTAACTAGAAATGGTACCTAGGAATAGGGGCGGACCTGGCTGGCTGGCACTTCCTAACTGCAGAAATGATACCTAGGAATGGGGGCGTACCTGCTGGCTGGCACTTTCTAGCTATAGAAATGGTACCTAGGAATGGGGGCGTACCTGCTGGCTGGCACTTCCTAGCTATAGAAATGGTACCTAGGAATGGGGGCGTACCCACTGGCTGGCACTTCCTAGCTGCAGAAATGATACCTAGGAATGGGGGGGTACCTGCTGGCTGGCACTTCCTAACTATAGAAATGGTACCTAGGAATGGGGGCATACCTGCTGGCTGGCACTTCCTAGTTATAGAAATGGTTGGCTGGCACTTCCTAGCTGTAGAAATGGTACCTAGGAATGGGGGCGTACCTGCTGGCTGGCACTTTCTACCTATAGAAATGGTACCAAGGAATGGGGGCGTACCCACTGGCTGGCACTTCCTAGCTGCAGAAATGATACCTAGGAATGGGGGCATACCTGCTGGCTGGCACTTCCTAGCTGTAGAAATGGTAGCTAGGAATGGGGGCGTATCTGGCTGGCTGGCACTTCCTAGCTGCAGGAATGAGGACATATGTGGCTGGCTGGCATTTATTTCCTAGCTAGAAATAGTACCTATGAACGGGGATGTACCTGGCTGGCTGGCACTTCCTAGCTGCAGAAATGGTACCTAGGAACGAGGACATATGTGGCTGGCTGGCATTTATTTCCTAGCTAGAAATAGTACCTATGAACGGGGGTGTACCTGGCTGGCTGGCACTTCCTAGCTGCAGAAATGATACCTAGGAACGAGGACATATGTGGCTGGCTGGCATTTATTTCCTAGCTGCAGAAATGGTACCTAGGAATGAGGACATATGTGGCTGACTGGCATTTATTTCCTAGCTGCAGAAATGGTACCTAGGAACGAGGACATATGTGGCTGGCTGGCATTTATTTCCTAGCTGCAGAAATGGTACCTAGGAATGAGGACATATGTGGCTGACTGGCATTTATTTCCTAGCTAGAAATAGTACCTATGAACGGGGGTGTACCTGGCTGGCTGGCACTTCCTAGCTGCAGAAATGATACCTAGGAACGAGGACAAATGTGGCTGGCTGGCATTTATTTCCTAGCTGCAGAAATGGTACCTAGGAACGAAGACATATGTGGTTGGCTGGCACTTCCTAGCTAGAAATGGTACCTAGGAATGGGGGCTTATCTGGCTGGCTGGCACTTCCAAGCTATAGAAATGGATACCTGGGAATGGGAGCTCACCTGCTGGCTGGCACTTCCTAGCTGCAAATTAAGAAGGCTGCCCATAACAGACAAGTATGGAGATTATTACCCACCCATTATTACCTGTCTCAATTATTACCTACTCATAGGTTGGGGGGGAGGGGGTTCGTAAGGGAAGGAGGGAAGACAGCTGAAACCTCGCCCCCCACAGCCATGACAGTCGCTGCGGAGGGTCCTCAGGGGCGGCCACAGCCAGGCCCGCCTCCCCTTCCCCGCTGACAAAGCCGGGCCCCCACTCACCCAGCCTCGGAAGACTCTGCGCCCCCTCAGCCTGAAACACCAACTCTTCTCCTCTGCCCAACCGGAAGTCCCGACGCTCAGAAGACACCTCACTTCCGTCCGGGATGTACCAAGCGTATGGGGTCGACCCCTTTTATTTTATTTTATTTTTCCTCTTTCTCTCCCGCTTTTTTTCCTCCCTTCTTTGGATTATCCTGGAAGCATCTCGGAAGAATGGTGTCTAACAAAATCCTTTTGAACTCCCGCCCGGGTCCTTGGATTTCTCTTCGCCTTTTCCACCCCTCTCTAGAGCTTGCTAATGGTACGGCCCATACAGTGTTGTCCTCCCCGAGCGGGACAGCGGAAGGAAAAAAAAAAAAAAAAAGAGGGTCCCGTGGCTCCCGCTGATTGGCCCAAAGTCTGGCCTCTCCTCCAATGGGAAAATGGTTGGCGAGTTAGGGCGACTGGGACAAGACTGACTGTTGCTAGGCGAAGAAAGACGGGCTGGGAAGATAGCAGGGAAGGCTTGAGGGTTCTGGGTTCGAATTCGAACGGGAATGTCGCGCGTGCGCCGACGCGTCGTTCTGTCTTGCAGCTTTTATTTTTACGCTGGAGCAGAGAGGTTACTCAGGAGGGAAGCGAGCCCAGTTACAAAAAAAAAATGCAACTTTATGCATTAGTGGGCACTGATTTAATCTGGCTGTACACCGCCCTGAGTCCTCAGGGAGAAGGGCGGTATAGAAATCCAATATAAAATAAATAAAATAAAAAAGATTTCCATCTTCATCGCTGTGTTTATATCCATTTGCATTGCATTCTAGAACATGCTGGAAGGGACCCCGGAGGTCTTCTAGTCCAACCCCAAATGCTCAGGGCAGGAGGAGACCTTATTATCCAATCCCAGTCAAAGCGTTGTCCTGTTTCTGAAAACCTCCAGCGAACATTTAATATAAATAAATAAACGCGATGCATTTAATAAATAAACGTCTCTTGGCCTTTTGAATTTGAGCTTGTTATTCTGATTGGCTGTCAGACTCCCACAGGGCTATGCAGGGGTAACTTTGTACGTTGTCTGTGTCCCAGGCTTGGTTGAGTCTTGCCGGGTGATGATGTAATGAAAGGGCGTTTGGGCAATTCCTATTATGGCTCTCCCTGAAGGAGGTAGATCTTTGTTACGTAGAATAGACTGGCCCAGGCCTTAATGGCCCATTGACAAAGGTGGGGGGGGCTGAATTTCTGCCTCCCTTTTAGGGGAAATATTCTGCCCTTTTGAATATTTCCTAAAATATCTGGTTTTCCTAGGAGAGGGGTGGGTGCTAACTTCCTACAGGACCATTTTTCACACAACTGTTGCAGCATCTCCCATATGGCCACATGATCAAAATGCAGACCCTTGGTCAACTGACTCATACTTATGACGCTTGCAATGTTCCCGGGATCATATCATTCCCTTTTGCGACCTTCTGACAAGCAATGGGGAAGCCAGATTCACTTAACAACCGGGTTACTAACTTAACAACGGCAGGGTTTCCGTTAGCAACGGTGGCAAGAAAGGTCGTAATATTGGGGCAAAATTCACTTCATAAATGTCTTGCTTAGCAACAAAAATATTTGGGACTCAATTCTCCCAACAGTGCTTTTTTCCAAGAGGCATCTGGACTTTGTGGTTTTTTTTCTTTGAAGACGTTTCGCTTCTCATCCAAGAAGCTTCTTTAGTTCAGTTCTGAAAATTCAAGAATTCAAGAGGTAATTGGACTTTCCTGTTTTTCTTTGAAGACGTTTCGCTTCTCATCCAAGAAGCTTCTTCGGCTCTGAAGCTTCTTCAGTTCCTTCCATTCCCCCCCATCCAGTCAGAGCTGAAGAAGCTTCTTGGATGAGAAGCGAAACGTCTTCAAAGAAAATCCAGGGAATCCAGTTGCCTCTTGAAAAAAAGCATGGTTTGGGACATCCATGACCTGGACGACTGAGAATCTCCACTGACATTTGGGCTCAATTGCGGTCATAAATCAAGAACTACCAGTGGTGAAATCCAATTTTTTTTACTACCGGTTCTGTGGGCGTGGCTTGGTGGGCGTGGTGTGTCTTGGTGGGTGTGCCTTGGTGGGCGTGGCAGGGGAAGGATACTGCAAAATCTCCATTCCCATCCCACTCCAGGGAAAGGATACTGCAAAATCCCCATTCCCTCCCCACTCCAGGGGCAGGATACTGCAAAATCTCCATTCCCATCCCACTCCAGGGGAAGGATACTGCAAAATCCCCTCCCCACTCCAGGGGCAGGATACTGCAAAATCTCCATTCCCACCCCACTCCAGGGGAAGGATACTGCAAAATCTCCATTCCCATCCCACTCTGGGGGAAGGATACTGCAAAATCTCCATTCCCATCCCACTCCTGGAGAAAGGATATTGCAAAATCCCCATTTCCTCCTCACTCCTGGGAAAGGATATTGCAAAATCCCCATTCCCACCCCACTCTGGGGCAAGCCAGAGGTGGTATTTGCCAGTTCTCCAAACTTCTCAAAATTTCCACTACCGGTTCTCCGAACTGCTCAAAATTTCCGCTATCTGCTGGATTTCACCCGAGAACTACCCTATACCCTATCGCCCTTACTAACCGGCTGAACTGGATGAGCAAAGAGACTTTTCAACAGTCACACTGAAGGATTACTTGCAATCTAAATTACTTGCAATCTAAAAAAAAACCATGCCAAGTTCCATCTGGCAGGGGATAATGGGGTTTGCAGTCTAATGGCCAGAGTTGGCCAAGTTTGATGGTTTTTTGCAATTTAATATCCATTGCTAGCCAAGGGTTGCAATTCAAACAGGTACGCTGTTTTTTTTTAAAAAAAAAACCAAAGAGAAATTCCTTGTGTGTCCAATCACACTTGGCCAATAAAAAAATTCTATTCTGAATGATAAACTTTGCCATCCGGTTGCATGGATGGTAGCCCATAATAAGCACCACATTATTAATGAAGTGGTATATAAGTTTAAGTATTAGATAGCTATTAAGAAAAATATTTACAAGCTCTTTAGCAAGCAAACCCTCTCTTAAAACAAAGCACAATTTGGCATTTAAAAAAAAATTTTTTTGAAAACTTCTTTAAAAAATTCCCAGCCAAGGAGTAGCTACGTCAACAACGCTTGATTGACAGATTGGCCTGCCATCTGTCGGGGGGTTGGACTAGATGACCTACAAGGTCCCTTCCAACTCTGTTAATCTGTATCTGTAAGAAGGGAGGTTTATCCTAATTCTCCCCGCCTCCTCTCAGCGGGGATTGGTGCAGCCGGAGCGGCGGTCGAGCCTATAAACAGTAGCGGCTGAGGAAAAGTGGGCGAGGCTTAGCGGTGCCCCCTTCGCTTCTCTGTTCTTTGGGTGGTTGTCGCTGTGTTCAGGTGGGGGGGGGGGGATGTGTAAAAAAAAGGGCGGGAAAATTTTGGCGGGAAGCGGCTTAGTGGGCAATGGTGTAAGAAGAAGAAGAAGAAGAAGCGTGGCCATTTTTTTCCCTTCATTTTTTTCTATTGGTGTCTTTCACCGCTCTCCACAGAGACTGCCATTAATCTCTTTTTTGCATGAAAAAAAACCCCTGCTCCCATTTGAGGGTGTGTGTTTGTCTAGTGCGCAATTGAAGCTCCATTTAACCAAGCAAAATAAGGCATTTTTGAGGAGGGTTTTCCCCCTCACCCTAAAACTGCAGTCCTGTCAGGATGGCAAAACAAGTGCTCCCCTCAAAGGAAATGTACCTGCTGTGGTTTTATTCAGAAGGGGGAGAAACGCAACTCAAAGGATGTTTTTTTTTTTAAAAATATAATTAGGAGGAATGCAAGTGTTGCAAAACAATGTTTTTTGCATTTGTGGATTTTTTTTTAAAAAAAAAGTGGCTAGCCCATTAAAAAAAATATGGAAGAGGAAAAAAAAATGGCAGGGATGCAATTTGGGGGCAGGTTTGAAGATTTAGGAGATAATCATCCCAGTCCTGACAGGTTTAGTGTTTGGAAATAGTACTGAAATTACTATTATATTTAAAGATTATATGAATAATCTTTAAAATTGATTTATCTCCATGCGATGCTTAATTCATATCTGCTGGTGTTAGAAACGACAAATAAATAAAAATAAAATATGTTAAATAAAATGTAAATCTTAATTGGGAATCATTTCAGATGAGTCCTGCGTGGGTTTATTTAACCCCAAGCCCCAATACCACTTCTGTGGTATTTATTTTTTATTTATTTTTTTGGTAGCAAACTATTTGCTCTGTGTTTTACGGGATCCCTTCCATAATGGATCCTTCTTGTATTATAATTCGCATGATAATGAAATATGTCATTGAGTTTAGGATGAAGTTTTGAATTTATTTCCACCGAACAGCATGTTAAGGACTACAATCAGATGGGATTTTAAAGCTTAGAATTCAAAACGAACTCAGAGCTGTTTTTGAATGCTGTATTGTCCACGTGCATTGAGTTATGAAATAGGAATAATACTCCTCTTTCCTAGATAATCTGTAATATAATTAGATTAGCCCATCAATGTAACCATTGTAGTTTAAATTGTGGTTTGTAGCCTAGAGTGTTTGGTAAAGCCAAACTGAATAACTTATACCACAATCAGAGCAAATCGTTGCTTAGTGCAGTGTGTGTTCCTATTTATTTATTTAAATTTCCATACTGTCCATTTTACTTAAGCGTCTTGGGAGTTTACCAAAAATATATGTACACAACATATATACTCCTTGTCTACTTTTGGGAGAAAGTGGATAGTAGGGTTAATTCAAGCATGAATATTAAGCTGTGGTTGTACAAATTCAGAGTAGTTGCAATATTGCTTTTTGAGTCTTGAAATCTCCTTAAATCGGCTATCTTTTTAAATGAAGTGCTGCTTTTATTGCAGATAGAACTTCGCCCGTTGACCAGTAAAGATACAGTCAATGAAATGAGCAATACAAAACTATCCCTTTAACAAGAACTATTCGCAATCATTTGTGGGCAAACGTACACACAATGTAGCAAAATTTTGCTACTTTTAGAGAAATAAATTTAACTTGTTTATTAAACAATGCAGATAAAAGTTATTGAGGTGCCCCAGAAATTGAAATAAAACAGGCAATCAGCCGGTGACAAATGTCCCTATAGAACTGGCAATAGAGAAGAATATGGGCAGAATATGGGCTGTAGTTGCTAATAGTTTTTGTTGTTAGGGGAAAGTTTTGTGTTGCTCATTTTATTCATTGCATTTTTACTGGTTAAAGACCATAACTTAGTATTTTATTGCGTTTCAGTATACTGTAGAGTTCTGTTTTGACCCACCCAATGCTTGGTGTGTAGTATACATGGAATAATTGTGTCTTTTCAGCAATATATGCATCTTGTGTTAAGCAAATAGTTGCCACCTACCATGTAAGTGGCTATTTTGAGACTTTCCCATTTCTCCTGGTGGGGGCATGGAGAAACAAAATAGGTAAATCTGATGTTAGAAATTGGAGTGTAATTTAACTATAGTGTTAGCTGAGTCTTGAAGGAGTTTAATGTGTTGGGAAGAATAATATTCAATGTGGCTGCTTTAAATTTGATGCATGAATGTGTTTCTCCTCCCAGGAAGGCCATTTTGGGGCCTCTACTATCAACCACCTCAAAGAAAAATGCGAGACAGCCATAGCACTTGTGTTCCTCCTACAGTCACTGCTGTAGTGAAGCCAGGGAGCGCACGACAACGCAGCACGCAGGGTGCTTTGGTTACTGGTGGTTCTACACAGGGGCTTGAGAAGGAACTTTCCACGACAACCTTGAAAATTTCACAGCAGCCATTTTTCCTGCTACGCAGAGAAGAACAAGAAGCATTCTTCAACCTCCTAGGTCTAGTAGTCGTATCTACTCAAGGAGTGCTAGGACTCAGCACTCCTTGGGACAGAGATGGACAGCATTCAAAGCCCAGCTAGCCTGCAAAATGACTTAATTGATACACAAAGTTTAACCATTGTATCATTTGCCCAATTTTCTGTATGGCAGCACAGTGCCTGACAGATTGCAAACCTTGCCTTCAAATCTCTCCACCACCACCAACCCCACAATTAAAAAAGAAATGCAATCACACTCTCTCACTTAAATGTGATGGGATTTAATAGAAGGGCAGTTGGATCTTTAATTAAAATCACATCATGATTTCTAGGATCCAAAATGATTGCTGTCCAACCTCTGGTTTATGGCCTTGTGTGATATGTTTTTTTTCAGTAAATCATGGCTTAGCTGATTTAAGACATCTTCTTCACTTCAGAATGGCAAAATGTTTTATTTTAAGACAATCAGGGAAAGACAAATGATTTTTAGAATAGGTAGCTTTGGGATGGTATGGCTAAAAGCTATGTCTGAGAATATATAGGTTAAATTAACAAAAATTAAGGTTAATGACATTTAAAAATATGTTCAGGAAAATGTTGGATCTCCTCTTTCCCACTCAAACATGGGGTGATATGTTTTTTTTGGGGTGAAAAGGCTAATATATCGAATCTCTTTTAATGATTTCATCAGTTTTTCCCGTTTTTCTGATTCTAAATGCATGGCAAATTCTATAGTAACAGGATGTAATGCTCATTGTGCGTTATGCTCAAGAGTTGGGTTTATTTAATAATATTTTTCAGATGCTATAAAAATAGCATAAAATACTATAGGTTGCCTTGTATTACCTGAATTTAAACTTTGTCTGTAATAATGAATCATGTAGCTTAAATTGGATCCCTCTATTTCTCATCAGAGGATGGCTTGGTACAAGACTTCCTGTCCATGGACACGTGTTACAGAATCTCAGATAAGGTATGTTTCCTGTTATGTTCGTGCAACAACACTTCCAGTATTAGATCAATATTGTGTTCTTAGTTTTACAGCTCAATTTTAATTGACAATATTGGAAGCTTACTTTTCACACAAATAGACAGGATGTTCCAGAATAGGCTTCTGTTTATTTGTTTTCATAAGAGACTTAACAGCTGTTGTTAAAAAAACAAAACAATTTTTAGCAGGCAGTGGATAAAATGACCTTTGCCTCCATTTTCCAGAGTATATTATTCCAGTTCCCAGAAAAATAGGTTATACTGGTTATCTCTTTTCTTTATACATTCTGTTCCCCCAAACACCTCCCCACCTAAACAAATGCAGGTGGACCTCAACTTTACAACCATTAATTTAACCGAAGTTACAATGGCACTGAAAAAGTGACTTGTGACTGTATTTCATATTCAAGTCTGTGGCACGGTGTGGCAGCATCCCCATGGTCAAATGATCAAAATGCAGCAACTGACTCATATTTATGATTGTTGCAGTTTCCCGGGATCATGTGATCACCTCCTGCAACCTTCTGACAAGCGAAGTCAATGGGGAAGCCAGATCCACTTAACTGTGTTACTAACATAACAGCTGCAACAACTCACTTAACAACTGTGGAAAGAAAGGTCATAAAATGGGGAAAAACTCATTTAGCTATCTTGTTCATCAACAGAAATGTTGGGCGCAATTGTAAGTTGAGGGCTACCAATATATCAAGGAAGGGCTATTACATTCTATTTTCTTTTTTAATGTAGATGCTCCTTGTTTATAGTATGTAAAGAGTAATTGTAATATAGTGTGCCAATTGTTTTATAGCTGTACTGATCATAGTTAGAAGCATACCAGAAATAAAACCTGTTCTTAAATTGGACACTGGTAACCCAAAACTAGAGCTAGTTGGTTAGTGGTAAAGGCATCAGACTAAAATTCAAAAGATCATGAGTTCTAGTCCTGCTGTAGGAATGAAACCAGCTAACCATAGTGATATTATTAGTTTGGACTTAAATTCACAATGACACTTCTTCCCGTGTTTTGCATTCGCACCAGAAGGCAGCATGGCAACAGCATGCTTAATTGTTCACATAGCATAAGCTACCGCGATAATGTTATTTAGCAACCCAAACTCAACCATTCAAGAGAAGATAAAAGTTTTTCCCAACGCAGAGCTCCTGATGCTATAACTGCAAATGTGTTGGGTTTTTCTGTGACTTTTGTGTTCTTGGTGGATTTCTTTAGTAAAGGAATTTTTTTAAAAAACAGCCTACTAGGAAGGGCTTAGCTGGCAAGCTGCCACTTAGTTTTTCCTTTCAATAACCTTCTGTCGTATCAGGGTAATTTGACTATTAAAGCCTCTTCTCAAAAGTCCACAGAGCAATAACAGCTTTCCTAATAAAAGCCAGTACCGGTATTTTGACTCTTTCAGTTCTGTTTCTATGCATGTACTTAGGATGATTTTTTTCTTCCCTGTTCCCATATTACAATTCCGGTCTTTAAAAATATTAAAACTCACCTTTTCATTCAGTATCTTATAGCCATGACTATGATGTACTTTAAACGAGCTGGCCTACAAACAAAAGAATATACACGGATCAATCTCTTCATAGCTCTGTAAGTGGCACAGTTGTTATCTTTTGAGCTTCATGGTTGTCCTATTCATTTGTTTTGCTTTAAAGACTGCCAAGATTTTTGGCTTAGGCCATTTAAAGATATTAACGTATCTGGACAGAATTTAGGGCTGGAGATGGCTAGTTCATCTAGAAAAAGATCCCCTGAATTCACATTATTCAGAAATAATTCATAAGCAATCTTTAGATGATGTAGAGCAAAGGACGTAGTGTAGAAGTGGAAAACATTTGTCTACATTATTATATTGACATGAGCCATTTGGTACTCTAATAGAAGAGGGTATCTGTAGCTTAAGAGTTGAATTGTGGAATCCTTGGTGCTCTCTGAGCTTGGTTGTTTGTTCTTAGATGTTTCATTACCAACTAGATAACATCTTCATTGCTAAAAGGAAGTGGGGTTTGTTTATGTACAGTACTTGCCCTCAGTGTGGGGAGGGGTTCTCCTTGGTACTTCCTTATTTAACCTGTTATTTGGAATTTTTCCTTGCTTTCCACTACAAGTGGAAGATACAGGTTTTCCACCACCTTATTTCCATGTTCCAAGCTGTCCTTGAATGTGGACAACATCTGACTTTGTACTCTGACTGTTATAACTTTATACAGTTGTAAAAAGTGATGGATTTCAAACTGAGAAAGTGACTCAGCCTTTCTTGAGAAATTATGCAGTATTATGTCACTGAAGGAATCCCGGCGGCTTTCCCTGCTTCCAACATCTCTTTCTCCTAATTATAGGTACTTAGCCAATGACATGGAAGAAGACACGGAAGACTATAAATATGAAATCTTCCCCTGGGCACTTGGCGACAACTGGAGGAAACTATTTCCACAATTCTTAAAAATGAGAGATGGCTTTTGGGCTAAAATGAAGTACAGAGCGTTCGTGAGCCAGCGATGTTGTGATGAGGTCAGCTGCGGTTTAATCTGATTAAAACCGGTGGCTTGATGGAGGGAAGGGCAGAATTATTTCCCATACTGCAAAGGAAACCCTACAGTAGATATTGGCAGCGGGGTGAGGGAGTGATGGAGGATAACTGAGGGAAAACAACAAATAATGGAATGAAATTTAATGTTGTGCATAGTATGCATATGGTATGTCCAACGTCATTCTCCTTGGGTTAGAAAAAAGACACTTCCCTGATGTTCTGCAAAAACGATGGCCCAATATTCTCATTAGGTGTGTAAGACAGCTTCCTTGTCTCTGCAAGGTCTGTACTAGCTATTATCAGGTGTTTTTTGTAGTTGCCTAACAAAAATATTTTTCTTCGCAAGTATGATTTTTAGCAGAGCGAGTTTGATATAATAGTTAAGACACCAGGTTAGAAAGTGGGAGACCAAGAGTTCTAGTCCTGCCTTAGGTACAAAGCAGGGGTGGGTTCTACTTACCTTTACTACCGGTTTGCAACGGGGCTGCGTGCACTCGCTTAGCTTGCACACGCTCTTCTGTGCATGCACAGAAGTGTTCTGATGACGTTGGGGTCGGTGGACAGAGCCTCCCTCCGGTTTTACTACCGGTTCTATAGAACCGGTCTGAACCGGGGGCAACCCACCACTGGTACAAAGGCAGCTGGCTGACCTTGGGGCAGTCACCCACTCTCAACCTTAAGAAAGAAAGAAGCAAGGGCAAAGCATTTAAGACAAACCTTGCCAAGAAAACCGCAGGGGCATGCCCACGTAGATGGCATACAAATTTAATAAATAACAATAGATTTATGAGTGAATTGGACCAACTGTCTCCATGCATGTAAGATGAAAAGTAACACTCCACATTAAACACTACAAGATTCAAATGTTCGTTTTAATACATACTGCATTAGAAGTCTAGTGATACTTGGCATGGCATCTTTACATGTTGATAAATAAGTTGAAGATGCCGGGCACAAAAAAAGAAAACACGTACCAAATTTAGCAAAGATTTATTGAGAAAAAGAGATGGGGTTTAACAGAAAAATTCCTGCATGTGGACCACTAAATTCCAGTGTATGTTAAACCAAAAAAAAAATAATATTTTTTTTTTCTTTCTAACTGCAAAGCAGTTAGGTCTCTTCCCCTGAAAAGGGAGGTGTTAGTTCCGATATTGACATAACGGTCTCCTGAAACCAACTCTCATAATAACGATCAGGCTTCCTCTTATCTAGATAATGCTGAGAGAGCCCTCTCATTGGGCCTGGTCCCGTGAACGAGCATCTCACCACAGTGGGGCGCTGAGGAGTTACCTGAAGAATGAAAATGATTTCTTCCCCAGAGGGCCAGGTGTTACGCCCCCGGAGTGCCTTCTCTGCGTTTTGGATATGGAAGAAAATGTGGCTCAGATCACTCCCCCTGCCAGCGATCTGTTACCGTCAGAGGTGTTGAAAGGAGATTTGGAAAGCTGTCCTTTTCTAATGTTGGATTCAGAGACTAACTACACTGTGATGCAAAGTAAGTACTACTAACCGTGTTCAGTTCATCTTTTAGGGGCATTTTGAATTAAACGCTCTACGATGAATGCAGCCTTTCGAAAATCTACATTTAAAAAAAAATGAAAAACACATTCTTTTGAAATCTGTGTTTCAAAAGGAATGAAATATACAGCTTGTCCTCGATTTACGACCTCAATTGAGCCCAAAATTTCTATCCTGAGACATTTGTTAAGTGAATTTTGCTCCAGTTTAGGACTTTTCTTGCCACTGTTGTTAGGTGAGTTACTCCAGTTGTTAAGTTAGTAACACGGTTAAGTGAATTTGGTTTTTCCCATTGACTTTGCTTGTTGGAAGGTCGCAAAAGGGGATCACACGATCCCAGGACACTCTGTCATAATATGAGTCAGTTGCCAAGCGTCTGAATTTTGATCACATGATCACGGGGATGATGCAACCGTCATAAGTGTGAAAAACGATCGCAAGTCATTTTTTTTCCAGTGCTGTTTTAACTTCGGTCACTAAATGAACTGTTGTAAGTCAAGGACCACCTGTATATTCTTTTGAAATCAATCTTACACATTCCCCATTCGGTTTAAACAGAGTAGGGTTAAAAGTTAGAAATAAACCTGTTGCCGAATAAGCATGTTTTTTTGGCTGATTTCCAATGACGGAAAGGTCTGTTTAGCTTTTGTGGATCTGATAACCATTCTAGATATCTGAACACACAACTTTCTACCCACAAGATTATTCATTTCACAGTTATCTTCATTGTTTGTTCATCCACCCTAGAGCAAATTGAACTTATCCTTTTATCGCTGTGTTGAAGAAGTTAACATTTAGTGTTGGGGCATTCACAGAGAGATAAACCGGTGCCAGAGTCTTGATAAAACTTCTGAGTGGTGAAATGAAGCTTACCATTTCTCCAATTCCAATCCAGGGTCCTTGTTGGAAGCGTCGCAGAAGTTTCTTCCAGCTCATAAATAATTTGGGTTTTATCTTTCTGTTCAGACTTACGGCCACAACCGAGACCAGAATTTCCATTGCTAAGGAAAGCACCTGATTTTATGAACTTTTTTTTTTTTTTTTTGGCCAGGGTTGTTTAGTGAGTCACTGTAATTGTTAAGTGGATCATGCCGTTGTTAAGTGAATCTGATTTACCCACCCATTGACTTGGCTTGCCGGAAGCCAGCTGGGAAAGTCACAAATAGGAATCACAGACGCTTCAGCAGTTAAAAATACATTTCGGTTGCCAAGCATCTGAATTTTTATCGTATGCAGGATCTGATCTGGGACCAGAGGTTTTGTCTTCTGAGCTTTCAGACTCATGCTGGAAGTCCATCCACAGGGACTTTCTCTCTAGCCATTTTATCATATGACTCATATGCGGATGCTGCAACTGTCATATAGGCGAGGACCCATCGTAAATCGCTTCTTTCAGTGCCATTGTAACTTCAAATGGTCACTAAATGAATGATTGTAAGTCAAGGATTACCTGTAGATCAGGCAGATACTACCAGGAATTGAATTTGATGTCCTTTGGGGAGCCCTTCCAATTCATCTATTTATTTAGCATAGGGAATAGCATACATGGACTAGCAATTTATATTAATGTATTATTTGAACTTTGCTTCAGATACCAACGCCTAGGCCATCTAACCATTGAAGCACAGCATCATTTAGCCCTTCCAATGTTAAGATTTTATAGGAGTAAATGCTAAATGAATGGTTTTAAGACAAGGACTACCTGTACAGTGGAGAAAGAAATCTACAGTTGGACAATTTCTTTACTAACACCAACTAAAATGGCATCAAAGATTCAAATCTCTTTGAATCTTTCAGAATTTTCCATCATGTTTAAGAAGTGCAGCATTCTGTCGTCCCACCCAATACAAGAATTTTGTCATTCATCATGATTACTTTTCAAACCAAATATATGTAGCTGCCCACTGCCCCCCCCCCCCGCCCCCCAGTATAATTTTGACTATTGTGTGGTGTTTTGGATTACCTTTGAAAGTCCTGGAACGATGTAGAAATTTGAAGATTTATCTCAATTTCATCAAAGCATAGACACTTTTGGTAAGAAAGAGAGAGAAGTGAACATGGGATCTGATGGTTAGGATTATATGGGATTCTAAAAGTTATTTATTTATATCCCATTTTTATTGTTTTTACAAAATAACTCAAGCTGGCAAATATATTTAACGTACCTTCCTTCTCCTATTGTTAATTTTAGAGTAAGAGTTGAATGTATTTTTAAAAATCTGTACTGAAGCAAGCCAACAGCCATTTGTTTTATTTCTTTCAGTATTGCACTTTGATCTTGCTTTTCATCTGACTCTTTTCAACTTTCTTTCACTTTTTGATTCATGTTTTTGAAATTTAACAAAATATTTAAAAAAAATAAATTTTATTAAGACATCAACGAAAGAATCGTGCAGCTGTAGCAGGAGTGTTTCTTCCAAGTTGGAAAAGAACGTGGCTATTTTAATGAACCCCAGATAGCTGTTATGTTCATCCTTTTCTGTTTCCAAGTACAACCTCCCCATGCAATCTGAAGCATTGCGTAGACCGAATCTCAACATCAACCTTTGGTAGTCTTACAGGGACCCACCATGGAGACAGATGGAAGAGAGAAAGATTGGCAGTTTTTGGCATAATGTCTGACGGCTGAAGACCCCCTCTGCATACCAGATTTCCCCCACCGGAATAGTAGTATTCATGGATGTCCTTCCATCTACATCTGCGGCATTCTATTTATAAGCACTTTATCTTCTTGTTTGTAAAGAGGACACTCAGTAATACTTATATATTCATAAGCTTTTTTTAATATACACAAATTTATATTTAAAAAAAAAAAAAGCTTATGAATTGTGACTTGTACAATACCAAAATGTGCCAGTTGGAATGACTCTTAATAAAGACGTCTAGAAGAACAGGCTACAGGGATATATTTTCAAATTTTTTAATCACATTTTATTCTGGTTCATTCGTAGCAACTTTATTTGCAGATTTACAAGCTTTTTAAACGGTTGTTTTAGCTCAAAGGAATCTGGAACAATTTGCAAGTCAATTAAATAGTGGCACTCCCTGTGCTGAGGTATTCAGACATACAAGGGCAAAAAAGAAGAGAAAATTCGGACAATTTTTAGTTTGCTAACTGGTGCAGTCCTTGCAGTTGACGTTTATGGTGGAAATTTTGGGGCAGCCCACAGGAAAGGAAAGCGAGAAGAGAGGTGGGATTTAAAGCCATTTCTCTCCTCAGCCATATCCTAATGCAGTGGCTATTTATTAGATTTCTGACTCACCTTTGTGCCTTGTTGGCCCTTCAAGCCAGCTGACAAAATATTAGAAAACTAGAATCAAATAAATGGAAAGCCATGGATAAAAATGGTAATTAACACCTTCCCGTTAACTATATTAATATAACGACAGGTGGGCCTGAAGTCTGAATGAGAAATTTCTGAAACAGATAGCTGGCAAGGATGTCCTATTTCTTACTTATTTATAAAATTCAGAAAGCATCCATCATCTCCATCATCTTTCTTTTTCCCAGTACAAATATGCTTTGATTTGAGCAAAGTTGAAAGGCAAAAAAGGCCCTGAACATTTTGGGCGGACAGTTAACTTCTTTTTTTTTTTTTTGGGAAGAATATGGTTTTCTGTTGTCCAGGCCCTAGCAACATTTTTAAATTGGGTAGAGAATGAACTGGAGCTGGCATAATAAGGCAGATTTCTCAACCTTGGCAAAATAACAGGTTGCTTTTGCACTGGGTTGCACCCCTCCATTTGTGTCTTAGCCAGCCTGTGTACAAAACCTGAAAATTAAACCATGGTTAGCCGTGGGCAAACATACTACAGAAAGTCAGGTTATAATAGAGGAAACCTACCCATGATCTAACAGCTGGAGTGTCTCAGCTTTGTCCCAGCCTCAACCTCTTTAAAAGTATCATTTATCTCTCCCCCGCAACCCATACAAAGGAGAAACCATCATCCAGACAGTGGCTCAGACAGTGGTTGTCTGAATCCAAACAATTGCATGTAATGTCAGAGACCAGTTTAGTGATGAAACCACTAGACTAGAAACAGGAAGACTGAGTTCCAGTCCCATTTTAGCCTTGAAAGCTGGGTGACTTTGGGCCAATCCTTTCCTTTCCTCTCCAGCCCATCCCACCTCACAAGGTTGATGTGGGGAAAACGGATAGAGGAAGCAGCCTTAAGTATCTTTGCCACCTTGAGTTGTTTTATTTAAAAGCGGGTAAAAATAATGAGAGGGACTTAACAGTAACAGAGTGGGAAGGGACCTTGGAGGTCATCTAGTCCAACCCCCTGCTCACGCAGACCTGTACTAGAGATTCGCGCCGCCGACAAGCTCAGTGTCTTAACCACTGAGCCCCCTAGTCAGACTTCTTGGAAACGTCTATCAAAAAAAAGGGGGTGCCCCATTGGAAAACCTGGGACGGCCCCAACAAAGCGCCCTTGATCCTGAAACCTCCCCTAAGCCAGACCTGTGTATTGTACACTCACTAATCGACTTGCTGGGAGGGAGTGATGGGCGCTGTAGTCGGACGCCGCTGGAGAGCGCCCCGTTGGGGGGAGGACAGACCCCCATTGGGTTTCCTAACCGCAGCCAAGACTGTAATGCAGCCGGTCCAGCTTCGCGCCTCTTATTCGCGCGTTAAACCAAAAAAGTTGGGAAACCAGCTGTTTTGGCTTAGAGGGCTGCACCGCCCTGCAAATCCGGCCGTTTTGAGGATCGCACATTAGCAAGTCTGCATCCCGTGCGCTCTTCCCACCCCCCACCCCCTATCCCCACTTTTCGCGCAAACCGATTTTGCGCTCCGGGGCGCAGTCAAGCTCTCTCCCGGGGCGCGGCTGCTGCTCTCCCGGGTGTTGCAATGCGGGCAGAATGCGGACGAGAGAAAGCAGACTTCCAACCGCGGAAGAGGAGATGGGCCTCCCCGCTTCTTGCCCTTTCCGTCTCCCTCAAGAAACCGGGGATCGGAGAGAGAGAGAGAGAGACCCTCCCGGGCCACCCCTCTTCCGTCTCCAACTCGCCTCCCGGACCCGTGCGTTTTTGCGCAAGGCTTCCCCGCCGCGCCCTGCTCCGGCTGCTTCCCTTTGGCTAACGCCCACCGAGGGAGGAGTTGCTCGGCCTCGAACGGGCGGAGACGGGCGGCGAGGAGGTGGAGGGGGGTGCCCGAGCGACGTTCCTGCGCCGAAAAAAAACCCTTCCCTTACCCTCCTCCGGTGTAAAGATCGGGGCCTTTTTTTACTCCGTCCTAGGCCGAGTCCGGGCGCAGGTAAAGATTTCGGGGCTTTGCTTTCGGGAGGTGAGATTGGAGAGGGAAAAGTGCTGGAGTTTGCGATCCGGTTGAGATCGGCCTTTTGGGAGAAAAATATTGTATATATTCTTAAGTTATTTGCCTCTTACACAACCCGCTCTTCCTGGAGAGGTTCCACTTGGCCTTGTTGTTTCTTTAAATAAAAAAAGCATTATTAAATTTGCGATTTGGGGAAAAGCAAGCGCGCCGGTTTAAGGAGCGAAAGCGGTAAAGTTCGCTTTCAGGATTCTCTCTCTCTCTCTCTCTCCCTCTCTCCCGCTGGCCCTCCGTGGCTTTAATGCAGAAGAAAAAGGGTACTTCTGAGCATGGGCAGAGAAGCTAGGGGTTCTCCCTGGGAGGATTTCCCTTTCCAACTGAGTGAAAGCAGCGGAGACACGCTGCAGAAAAGTAAGGGTTGTGTGCCAAGTGTTTGTGAGATTTTCCAGCCCTCCCCCCAGTCTTTTTTGGCCTACATCTGGACTACAATCCCCTCAACCTCTTGCCCGGATGGGTGTTGTGGTCCGTGCATTTGAGGGCATTTGCTGGGCTCCTTTCCCACTGCTTTGAGTCGCATTTCCCCTGTGATGTTGTGGCTGAACTGTAAAAAAAATAATAAAATACATATCTAACAATTGTATGGGGCCCTGCCTATTTTATAGGCAAAGAAAAAGGAATATAAATATCTGCGGACTGAGTCACTGTATTGGGCATCCCCGCCAGGTTTTTATAGATGTGACTTTCAAAATTTTATCAGCGACTGTTTGGAAAGTTCTGGGATTTAACTTTAGGCCTTCTGGAGGCAAATCTGGATCTGTTTGATAGCATCCTGGGGGTCTGTCTTCTAGAAAGGATGATCCAGTGAAGATTCTAGTCCTCGTGGGGCTGATGGTTTAAATCCGAAGATAGTTCTGCATTCTGCATTCTGCATTGAGTGTGGTGGTAGAAATTTGTTACCTGTTCCCCAAACTTGGAAGCGGGGAATTTTTATAGCTGTTCCTGGAAACACAAGTGGTAGAATCTTGGTTCTCCGCCTCTACTTGCCGTTTAACTGGGTTGCATTGATGTAGAATAGGATAGGATAAGATAGAATATAGGATAGGATAGGATAGGATAGGATAGGATAGGATAGGATAGGATAGGATAGGATAGGATAGGATATAGAATAATAGAGTAGAGTAGAGTAGAGTAGGGAAGAGGAGAGGAGAGGAGAGGAGAAGAGAAGAGAGAAAAAAGAAGAGAAGAGAAAATAGAGCAGAGAAGAAAAAATAGAAGAGGAGAGAAGAAAAAATAGAAGAGGAGAGAAAATAGAATAGAATAGAATAGAATAGAATAGAATAGAATAGAATAGAATAGAATAGAATAGAATAGAATAGAATTCTTTATTGGCCAAATGTGATTGGACACACAAGGAATTTGTCTTTGGTGCATATGCTCTCAGTGTACATAAAAAGACAAGATATATTCGTCATAAGGTACAACATTTAATGATAGACATAAGGTACAAATAAGCAATCAGGAAACAATATCAATATAAATGGTAAGGATACAAGCAACAAAGTTACAGTCATGCAGTCATAAGTAGGAAGAGATGGGTGATAGGAAGGATGAGAAGATTAATAGTAATGCAGGCTTAGTGAATAGTTTGAGTGTTGAGGGAATTATTTGTTTAGCAGAGTGATGGCGTTCGGGGAAAAACTGTCCTTGTGTCTGGTTGTCTTGGTGTGCAGTGCTCTATAGCGTCGTTTGGAGGGTAGGAGTTGAAACAGTTGATGTCCAGGATGCGAGGGGTCTGTAGATATTTTCCCAGCCCTCTTTTTGACTCGTGCAGTATACAGGTCCTCAATGGAAGGCAGGTTGGTAGCCATTTTTTTTTCTGCAGTTCTAATGATCCTCTGAAGTCCGAGTCTGCCTTGTTGGGTTTTATTAGTTTCTCAAGAGGAGGTTTCAATGTCTTTTGATCTTGAAAACCTGCAGGATATTTAAACAGGGAGTAATTTGTTGCTCCATCCTGGATCTTCCAGGTAGGGAAATCAACCTGGGTGTTTTGAGCCTCCAGCCCTTGCTCAGAGTAGACTAACTTTCCAGGAAGTTGAAAAGCTTCCGTGCATTTCAAAACTCAGAGTAGGGCGTCGTGAAACATGGCCAGGAGGTGGGGAACTTTGGGGAAGGCTGGCATGGCGCGTGGGGGCCTTTGTGGAAAAGATAAACTTCCTGCCAGGCCTTAGGAGGAAATACAATACAAGGGGTCCTCAAACTTACGACCACAACTGGGACTGAATTTCTGTCACTAAGTGAGGCAAGTCACTGAATCGCCTGCTATTTTAATGCCTTTCCTGCCGTGATTGTTCCGTGAACCGCCATGGTTGTTAAGTGGATCGCTGTGGTTGTTAAGTGAATCACATGGTCATTAAGCAGATCCAGCTTTCCCCCATTGACTTGACTTGTCAGGAAGCTGGCTGGTAAAAGTCACCGATGGGGATCCTGGGAACAGGTCGGTTGTTAAGCACCTCAAATTTTTTTTAAAGTTTTTTATTTTTATTTCTCATAAACACGTTTACATGTACAGTCATTTCCATCATTTTTCATTCATCTTTTCTTTTAACTTTCATTTTTAATTTTTACTTTTTCGGGGCTGCTCTTTTACCTTTTACCTTTACTCCAACCTTTCTTCTCCTCCCCTTCTCTTCCTTCCTGTTTCTCCTCCTACTTCCTTCGTTCTTCCTCTCCTTCTCTTTCCTACTTCCCTTCCTCTTCCCCCACTCCTCTCTTCTTCCCCCTCTGCTCCTTTTTCCCCTCCCTTTTCTTCCTCTCCTTTTCCCTTTCTTCTTTCTCCTCTCCTCTCCTATCCCTTCCTCTCTCTCTACTCCTTCCCCTCTTTCCTGTTGTTTCCCTTTTCAATTCAATCTAAAGTGGTATTCGAGCAGCCCCAATTTTCTAATTATTTTTATTCTCATTTCGATTTCTTATTCAATTATTATTTATTTTTATTCATCATTTGCGTACATTTTTATAATCTCTCACTTTTTACCTTTTTACACACACCCCTTTCTCCTTTTACTTGACATCATCTAGGTATCTATTTTTCTAATTGTTTTCTCCCATCTATTCTCTTATCTACTTCATCTCTATGTCCTTATTCATATTTCTTTTCTAACCAATCATAAAATTTATCCCATGTCTTGAAATACATTGACTCCTCTTTATCTTTTATTCTCAATGTTAAATCTATTCATTTCTGCACATTCTAAAATCATCTTTATAATTTCTCCTTCCAGTGGGATTTTACCTGCTTTCCAGTTTTGTGCAAATACAATTCTAGCCGCTGTTATTATATGAATAATCAAATATGTATCTTCTTTACTATAATTCTCTGGTAAAATTCCCAATAAGAATATTTCTGGTTTTAACTCTATATGTTGCCAGCACCCCAAATTTTGATGATGTGTGACTGTGAGGGTGCTGCGCCCGTCATAAGTGCGAGGACAGATGTGAGTCGCATTTTTCAGCGCCGTCGTAACTTCGACCAGTCACTGAACGAGTGGTTGTAATTCGAGGACTACTTCCAAAATGGGAGCTGAATACAGGTCCTGAACTTATGAGCAGAATAGGGACCAGAAAATGTGTTGTTAAGGGTCATTAAGTGAGACCATGGCTTGTGACCTTCCCTGTCAGTTTCTAACTGGCTGGGAAAGTCACAAATGGGGATTGTGGGACCACAAGGATGCTGAAAGCACCATAAACACAGTTGCCAAGTGTCCACATCACAATCATGTACCACAGGGATGCTACGTTGTTTGTAAATGCAAGGACCGGTCATAAATCAGTGACAACATTTTTTCAGCGGTGTTGTAACTTTGACGCTTGGCAGCTGACTCATACTTACGACGCTTGCAGTGTCTCAGGGTGATACGATCCCTGTTTGCGACCGTCCCAATAAGCCAAGTCAATGGGGAAGCCCGATTCACTTAACAACCGTGTTACTAATCTAAAAAAACTAAACTAATTTAACAACTGTGGCAGGGAAAAATCAGAAAATGGGACAAAACTCACTTAACAAAGGTTTTGTCAGGGTCCCGACAGATGCCCTGCGGCATCTGCTTTGCGAGTTTGACAGGTTTCACTTAACAACAGAAATTTGGGGTTCTATTGCGGTTGTATGTCGAGGGCTATCCGTATTGCAAATTTTCGACCTTTTGAATTCCATGTGGCTTTGATTCCTTGGAATCAAGTTTCGGGACAAGGGAGGATGGCTTTATAAGGTAAAAAGGTTCCCCTCGCACATATATGCCAGTCTTTCCCGACTCTAGGGGGCGGTGCTTATCTCTGTTTCAAAGCCGAAGAGCCAGCGCTGTCCGAAGACGTCTCCGTGGTCATATGGCCGGCATGACTCAACGCCAAAGGCGCACAGAAAACGCTATTACCTTCCCACCAAAGGTGGTCCCTATTTTTCTACTTGCATTTTTTTTAACGTACTTTCGAACTGCTAGGTTGGCAGAAGCTGGGACAAGTCACGGGAGCTCACCCCGTTACGCGGCACTAGGGATTTGAACCGCCGAACTGCCAGTCCTTTCGATCGACAAGCTCAGCGTCTTAGCCACTGAGCCACCATGTCCCCTATGGCTTTATAGTTGCAGCCAAAGTTTCTCAAACCGTGTGTTTTGCAACAACAAGACAAGTTTTGTAAATACGGCAAGATTTGGCTAGGTCAAAATATTGAGTTGTTGTTTGAAATGTGGCTTTTTTTTTTCTTTTTTTCTTTTTCTGATACCCACCTTGGATCATTGTGACATGTGGATTTGTTTCTCTGGTGTTTCTCACCTTCTCCTGATACCGTTTGAGCAAGTCTCAACGTATTCCAACGGTGGGCGGGTCTGCCAAAGGTTTTCTGAAGTCATGAATCACCTCTTAAAAGGATTTGTTCAAATGTCTTCCAGTAATAACAGTAACAGAGCCAGAAGGGACCTTGTAGGTCATCTAGTCCAAACCCCTGCTCATTGGGTGAAGGTCTGGGCTATTCCCAGGCCATTCCAGGATGATCTTGAAACTCCCAAAAAAAAAAAAAAAGTGATGTTATTAGCCATCAAACCTCAAAAATACACTTTTCCCAAAAGGTTTCCACAATTTTGGCCACTACTGTAGAGGAAAAGAAACAGTAACACTAACGGAGTTGGAAGGGATCTTGGAGGTCATTTAGTCCAACCCCCTGCTCACCCAGGAGACCTGTACAAGGGATTCGAGCCGCTGAACTGCCGACCTTTCTGATCGACAAGCTCAGTGTCTTAGCCACTGAGCCACCTAGTCACCTTAATATGCTCATTATTACAGCCAGTCCTTGACTTACGTTGAAATATCCTTCTGGGTTCAGTTCCAAGTGGGGAAAAAGACACTGGATTCATGGAAGTTGCTTGGAAAGATAATTTTTTAATGGTGGACAGGATCACATGCCTTGAAGATCTTGGGTGAAGAAAAAACAGGGAAGAGATGCTGAGAGTGCCTGGGTTTTTTATACCCTCTCTGGGCTTTTGAATTTGAGCTTGTTATTCTGATTGGTTGTCAGACTCCCACAGGGCTATGCAGGGGTAACTTTGTAGGTTGTCTGTGTCCCAGGCTTGGTTGACTCTTACTGGGTGATGATGTAATGAAAGGGCGTTTGGGCAATTCCTACTATAGCTCTGCCTGAAGGAGGTAGATCTTTGTTATGCAGAATAGACTGGCCCAGCCTTAACGGCCCATTGACAAAGGGGGGGGGGGTTGAGTTTCTGCCTCCCCTTTTAGGGGAAATATTTTGCCCTTTTAATATTTCCTAAAATATTTTGTTTTCTACAATCACAATCATTTATTGTTATCATTGTTATGGGAAAAAAAGTGACTTTATAACCTGTTCTCACCTTTCTGACTACCCCGGCATTCCCACAATCGCTTGATCAAAATTCTTGGAGGCTTTTATTTATGATGGTTGCAGCATCCCTGCATGATCTCCATTTCTTCCCTTCCCAGCCAGCTTCCGACAATAAAAGTCAAGGGGGGGGGGAGTTGGATTCGGTTAGCAGCTGTGTGACTCACTTAACAGCGGTGGTGACTTGCTTAACAACGGGTCAAAAATGGCTGCCACATCGCTTAACAACAGAAGCTCCAATCCTAATGGTAATGCTATGTCGGGGATTACTTTGCCTATTTGTTCACTTTACTTCTGGGTTTTGCTCTTTTTTTTTTAAAAAAAAAAAGAATTCTCTAGTAACCTACAGGACTAATAAGTTTAAAGCTTTAAAAGAGCACACTTTATGTGCTCCATATTATAAAATCCACCATGTTATAAAAAAGATGTGGAGACTCTAGAACAGTGTTTCCCAAACTTGACCCTTTGAAGATGTATGGACTTCAACTCCCAGAATTCCTCAACCAGGCATACTGGCTGGGGAATTCTGGGAGTTGAAGTCCATGCATCTTAAAATAGCCAAGTTTGGGAAACACTGCTCTAGAAAGTATGCAGAGAAGAGCAACAAAGATGATTAGGGGACTGGAGGATAAAACATATTAAGAACGGTTGCAGGAATTGGATATGTCTAGTTTAATAAAGAGAAGGACTAGGGGAGACATGATAGCAGTCTTCCAATATCCCAGGGGCTGCCCCAAAGAAGAGGGAGTCAAGCTCTTCTCCAAAGCACTTGAGGGCAGGACAAGAAGCAACGGGTGGAAACTAATCAAGGAGAGAAGCAACTTAGAACTAAGGAGAAATTTCCTGACAGTTAGAACAATTAATAAGTGGAATGGGTGCTTTAACACTGGAGGTTTTCAAGAAGAAATTGGACAATCATTTGTTCGAAATAGCATAGGATTTCCTGCTTATTTTATAGAATAACAAGAGTTGGAAGGGACCTTGGAGGTCTTCTAGTCCAACCCCTTGCTCAAGCAGGAAATCCTATGCCATTTCAAACCAACGTAAGTCAAGGACTGGCTGTAACGATGAGCATATTAAGGGCAGTGACTAAGACACTGAGCTTGTCGATCAGAAAGGTCGGCAGTTTGACGGTTCGAATCCCTGGTACAGGTCTCCTGTGTGAGCAGGGGGTTGGGCTAGATGACCTCCAAGATCCCTTCCAACTCTGTTATTCTATAAAATTCCACTTGGGCAGGGAAGGGGATGACCTTGCTATGCTGAGCTACAAGAAACATAATTTCTTCAAGGTTCCAAAACACACCTAAACTAGGTTTGATTAAAAAATAAAATAAAATTCTTTGCTATGTATTTTTTTCTCTCTCTCTCTCACACATACACACACATTAAAACTGACCACTGCAATTTTTACATTTGCCCGGGGTTATTCTGGGAAGCGGCCAAAATAGCCAGTAGATCATTTCCTTCTCCTTAGCTGGAGGAAATGCAAAATAGAACACACCTTTATGCTCACCTGGCATTTTCCTTTTTATGAATTCTGCACAGTGGATGAACACTGGTGCAGAGATGCCAAGGCCTTTCCCTAGATGCAGTAAAGCGGAATAAATAACGTTTCATTGGCTTGAGGTTTTCATGTTCGCTTCTTTCTTTTTATGTAGGGGTAAGCAAGGTGGCTCAGGGGCTAAGATGCACAGCTTGTCGATCGAAAAGGTCGGCAGTTCAGCTGTTCGAATCCCTGGTGCCGCGTAACAGGGTGAGCTCCCGTTCCTTTTCCTAGCTTCTGCCAACCTAGCAGTTCGAAAGCAGGTAAAAAATGCAAGTAGAAAAATAGGGACCACCTTTGGTGGGAAGGGAGCAGCGTTCCGTGCGCCTTTGGCGTTGAGTCATGCCGGCCACATGACCACGGAGACGTCTTCGGACACCGCTGGCTCTTCAGCTTTGAAACGGAGATGAGCAACGCCCCCTAGAGTCGGGAACGACTAACATGTATGTGCGAGGGGAACCTTTACCTTTAAGCAAGGATATTTGTGATTGTCCCAAAGGTGTTTTTTTTTTCCAAGAGGCAACTGGACTTTCTGGTTTTTCTTTGAAGCTGTTTCACTTCTTATCCAAGAAGCTTCTTCATGAAAGAAAGAAAAAGAAAGAAAGGAAGGAAGGAAGGAAGAGGAAGGCAGGGAGGGAGTGTAGAAGGAAGGAAAGAAAGGAGCATGAAAGAAGGAGGGAGAGAGGAAGGAAAGAAGGGATGAAAGAGGAAGGAAGGAAGAAAGGAAGGAAGGAAGTTTGCTTACCCTTGTCAATCTTCTACACTGCTTCATCAACCTCTCACCCCATAGGGCAATTGTTAAACGAATCTCACCCAATTTTATGATCTTTTTGGCCATGGTTGTTAAGCCCATCCCCGCAGTTGTTAAGTGAATCACACAGTGGTTAAGCAAATCCAGCTTACCGCATTGACTTTCCTTGTTGGAAGCTGGCTGGGAAGGTCGCCAATGGCAATCCCGTGACCCCGGGACGTGGCCTGAATTGCAATCACGTGACGGCAGGGATGCCACGATGGTCACAAGCCCCCCCCTTTTCCCCCAATGCTGCTTGGCGCGGTCGCTAAACGAATGGTCATAAAACAAGGACCAGCAAAACAATCTTTCCTTCGCTTCCCAAGCCTCTGTGGCAGGGATCTTGGACCCCCGCAAAAGCTTCTGAGACAGATTAAGAGCCGGCAGGAAAAATGATCAGCCCCTTGGCTTCTGTTCGACAGGGATAGCCATGCAGGCAGGAATTCAGAGAGTGTGTTTGTGTGTCCCTGTGCGATGTCCTTTTGGGCTTCTGACGTCTGGAAACTGGAATGCCAAGGATGCAACAGGTGGCATTTAACGGGAGAAACCAGCACCAGCGGGTTCCACGTTTGGTTGAAAAGATCTGGACTGAATCCGGTCAGTTTCCTAAAAAAAACAATAAAAGATCTCAGCCTATGGAACCAACTTTCGGCTTTTTTTTTTTTTTTTTTTGGTGTGATTTCAAAGCTATCCTCCAGGCCCCGATTTCTCTCTTCAGATTTTCCTAAGCCTTGTCCCCCTTCTTCGCAATCATGAGGGCCAGAAACTTGGAAGGAAGGAAGGAAGGAAGGAAGGAAGGAAGGAAGGAAGGAAGGAAGGAAGGAAGGAAGGAAGGAAGGAAAGAGGGCAGGAAAGGAAAGGAAGAAAGGAAAGGAAAGGAGGGAAGGAAGGAAGGAAGGAAATTCATTTTTTTGCCCGCCATTGCAAGATTTGGTCATTATTATTTTTTAATCCTTCGTTCCGGTAATATCTGCTATTTTCTTCGTGTATGAAAGGAGAAAGGAGGGAAGGGAACTCTTTGGAATGACCTAAATTCAACAATTGAAATTCCTTAGGGACTCCCATCGACTTGCGTGAGGCTATAGTGCTGAATTTCAAGTTTTTCTAGGGAAGTTCCGGGATTTTGAAGTACATATCCTTATATAAAACAGATGTTCCCTTCACTAAACACGTAGACGCCTTTAATACAGCAGCAGTCACCATGCCAACTCCTTAATTTAATAATCTGATCTTCACAGACTGGCAGACTTTCATCCTGTGGCTGGTTTATAAAGCGATTTTGAGGCAGACCTGTTTTATAAACCATGGTTTGTGGCTGGGGCTAAGTCACTGTGGTTTATTTAACAACAGCAGGCTGAGGTTCCACAGTGGGGTATAGACGCATCAAGTCAGAGCTTGTTTGAACTCTTAAATCGCTCCGCTGACCCGAAAATTAAGTCATAAATCATGTTAACCCCTACAGTGCTGAAGTTCACTTAACAACTGTATGTTCGCTTAACAACCATGGGTTTTGCTTAACAACCCACAGTAAAAATCAAAGGATTTGATTCTTATCTCCAGTTCAACTCCAGCCATGGTTACTAACTGCATCGCTTAGCGATCTGATCCCAAATATGGCCATAAGTCAAGGACCGTCCATATTTTTTTTTTTGACTTCTGATCCGAGGCCATAATAAATTCCGTCATTTTGTGTGTGTGTGTGTGTGTGTGTGTGTGCATGATTTGTCTGCGACCTAATAAAACTCCCTGTCTTTATTTTGGATATTCTGTGCAGTTACGTTTTTCGATTTCTTTCCAGTAACCATGAGGACTAGAGGCTTGAACATATAGACACCATATTGTACCGAGCAATCGACAGTTTTCCTACCAAGTAGAATGTAACTCTGTTGAGTTGGAAGGGACCTTGGAGGTCATCCAGTCCAGCCCCCTGCTCATGCAGGAGACCTGTACTAGGGATTCGAACCGCCGAACTGCCAACCTCTCTGATCGACAAGCTTAGCCACCGAGCCACCTAGTCAGGCTGAATCTCTTCTCTTACCTCTTTCAGGGAATTTGATTATCTGGATAATCCACCAAGATGTCGGAAGAGATCATCGTCCCAATTTATTGCACCGGGGTCTCGGCTCAAGTCCAGAAGCAACGGGCCAAAGAACTGGGTTTGGGGAAACATGAGAACGCAGTCAAGTACTTGGGTCAGGATTTTGAGAGGCTCCGCAGCGAATGCCTGCAGAATGGGAGCCTCTTCAGGGACGAAACCTTCCCTGCCACGGCCTCTTCGCTGGGTTTCAAAGAACTGGGGCCGAATTCTTCGAAGACCTACGGAGTCAAGTGGAAACGTCCAACGGTGAGTTTTGAATTTTTAAGGATGCAGAAATTCATCTAAAAAAAAAAAATTCTTAAGTCTGTTTCTTTTGAGGGGTCCCGGGCAGGGGTGGGCTTCAAAAATTTTAGCAAGGGGTTCGCTGCCTGGTTGCTGAGTGGGCGTGGCCTAGTCAGCCTCCTGCACCACAGTGATGGTGGTGGGGTTTTTTGTCCTCCCTGGGCTCCGGAGGTTTTCTTTGAGCCTCCGGGAGGGCAAAAATGGCCTCCCCAGGCTCCGGAGGCCCTCTGGAGCAGTGGTGAAATGTAAAATTTGTTACTATTGGTTCTGTGGCCGTGACTTGGGGGGGGGGTAATGCAGCTGGTGGGCGTGGCCAACTTTTTTTTTTTTTTTTTTTACTTTTTACTTTTAAAACCATTTTTTCTACAACCTCTTTGGCTGAAGAGGTTGTAGAAAAAATGCTTTTAA
The DNA here is from genome assembly GCF_029215685.1 of Pituophis catenifer annectens. Taxonomy (NCBI): domain Eukaryota; kingdom Metazoa; phylum Chordata; class Lepidosauria; order Squamata; family Colubridae; genus Pituophis; species Pituophis catenifer. The sequence continues at coordinate 21,593,643 of NW_027256890.1, forward strand.
AAGCCTCTGATGATCCCAGCTGAGTTGCCTGATCGGCAGAGGCTTTTTTTTCTTTTAAAAACATTTTTTCTACAACCTCTTTGGCCGAAGAAGTTGTAAAAAAAAAATGCTTTTAAAAGCCTCTGACAATCAGGCAACTCAGCTGGGATTGTCAGAGGCTTTTAAAGGCAATTTTTTTTCTATAACCTCTTCGGCCGAAGAGGTTGTAGAAAAAAATGCTTTTAAAAGCCTCTGACGATCCCAGCTGAGCCACGCGATCATCACAGGCTCTTTTTGTTACTTTTAAAAGCATTTTTTCGGCGGGAGAAGTTGTAGAAAAAATGCTTTTAAAAATAAAATAAAAAGCCTCTGATGATTGCACGGCTCAGGTGGGCATGGGGTGGGGGGGGCAGAGATGTTTGCTACCAGTTCTCCGAACCACCTGCCACTGATGCTACTGGATTGGGCGATCTGGTCCGAACCGGGAGCATTTCACCCCTGCTCTGGAGGCTGGAAATGGGCCCGTTTCCAGCCTTCCCGAACTTTCGGGAGGCCCGTTTTTCGTCTTCCCCGAGCCTCCGTGCGCACCCTGCACTTACCTGCATCCAAAATAGGCCATGTGGGGACTCCTGGGAGGGGAGGGAAGGGGAGGGGTGGGCAGGGCCAGCCAGGAGTGGGATTTTGCGGTTCTCTGAACTGCCCAGAATCTTCGCTAGGGGTTCTCCCGAACCCCTGCGAACCCCTAACAGCAAATCCCTTGTCCTGGGTCGTCTCAAGGTTGCGAATGACGATCGCACGACCGCAAAATTCTTAAATCTGAGCCGGTTGCCAAGCATCCAGATTGTGGACCATGGGGCCACAGGGGTCGGCCGACAGTCGTAACTTTAAAGTCGCTTTTTCCATAGCCGTTGCAAACTTCAAACTGTCATTAAACGAATGAGTTATAAGTCAGGGACTGTCTGTCATTTGAAAAGTGACTAGACAGGTTCAGGCACGATCTAGCCTACCTGAAAGCTATGAATACGGATGGCCTGTGGATGAATTCTTGGATCAGAGACAGGAGGTGGTCAATGCTGGCTGCAGGGGAAGGCTTGGGCGCTCCCTGAGGGCATCCAGCTGACCCCTTTAGGGCTAAAATGGTGCCTGATGTAGCCTTCACACCCTGCTGGCCTTCTCAAGTTCTTCCGCCATTTAACAGCTTTGTCTCTCTGAATCTTTCAGGAAATGTGCCGAAACCCACTTTTCATTGTAGACGGCGCCACACGGACCGACGTCTGTCAGGGAGCTCTGGGTGAGTGGCGAGACCTGCAGCCACATGGGTTTCCACATCCCTGGGCCCTTTTCTGTGTTTTTTTTTTTTTTTACTCCAATCAGATGGGAGCAGAAAAGCTTAAGAAAAGCAACCTAGAACTAAGGAAGGATTTCCTGACAGTGAGAACAATTCACCAGTGGAACGACTTGCCACCAGAAGTTGTTGGTGCTCCATTAATGGAGGCTTTTAAGAAGCGATTGGACAACCATTTGTCAGGAATAGGATGGGATGGGATAGGGAATGGGATAGGGAATGGGATAGGGATAGGGATAGGGAATAGAATAGAATAGAATAGAATAGAATAGAATAGAATAGAATAGAATAGAATAGAGTTGGAAGGGACCTTGGAGGTCTTCTAGTCCAACCCCCTGCTTAGGCAGGAAGCCCTACACCACTTCAGACCAATGGTTATCCAACCTCTTCTTAAAAACGTCCAGCGTTGGAGCATCCACAACTTCTGGTGGCATGCAGTTCCACTGGTTAATTATTTTCACTGTTAGGAAATTTCTCCTTCATTCCAGGTTGCTTCTCTCCTTGATTAGTTTCCACCCGTTGCTTCTTGTCCTGCCCTCAGGGGCTTTGGAGAAGAGCTTGACTCCCTCATCTTTGTGGCAGCCCCTGAGATATTGGAACACTGCTATCATGTCTCCCCTACTCCTTCATCTCATCAAACTAGACATACCCAGAATGATGTAGGGTCTCCTGCTTGTACAGGAGGTTGGACTAGAAGACCTCCAAGGTCCCTTCTGTATACCACTTCAGACAAAATGGCTGTCCAATCTCTTCTTGAAAACCTCCAGTGTTGGGGCACCTACAACTTCTAGAGACACTGTCACGAAATTTCTTCTCAGTTCCAGGTTGGATCTACCTCTGAGCAGCTTCCACCCATTGCTTCTGGCCCCAGCAGTTATAGGAAATTTTCTTCCCCTCTGGTTGCTTCCATGCCCTTCTCTCAATTGGCTGCCACTCCACCCTGAGGCACCAAGCCAACTTTGGGGCTAAGGAACAGGTTGCGGCTTGTAGTAATTCCAGACATGGTTGGCAGTTCTACCATCCCTCTATAGTCCTCCCGACCGATTGCGGGCCCGGAAAAATTGCAAACTAATTGAATGATGCATCATACATGTAGAACCAGCTTGGCTTAAGAAGTGTAGTGTGTCCAATAAACCACAATTGATTTTCAAACAGCACAGCCTTTCCAAACTGACAAGGTGCGTGTGAATCAGGTTGCAACCAAAGTCAACAAAGCAAATTTTTTGCAGCCCAGCATTCTTGATTGATGGGAGCCCTGTGGATTTTATTATTATTTTAGTTTATCTAGTCTCGTCTGGAGATGTCAAGAATTGATCCCGCGATCTTTTGTATACAAAAAATTAGGCCTTTTTATCTGTGTGAATCTATATTAATTTCCCGGGTTTAGAGTAAGGATAGATCTCCATTTACAATCAGAATTACAGTCATAAGTTGTGCCGGTCGTTAAAAGGGTTACCGCATAAACCGTGTCCCATTTTGCGGCCATGTTTGCAGTGGCTGTTAAGCGAATACTGCGATCCTTAAGCAAATGGCTCATCCGCAAAACAATTTGTAAATTGTAGTCATACGACTGCAGGACACTGCAAATGGCTGTAAATGGAGGGGTTGTTTTTTTTTCCCCCCAGAAACTGATGTTTATTTCTGGTTTCTGGAAAATAAAAAAAACTCAAGTCCCATTGTGGACCATGAATTTGGGTTCATATAAGGACTGCTGCAAAACAGTGTTGTAAAAATGAGTCGGTTACATAATGTCCAGCTGAACAACTGGCACGACTGTGCTTTCAGGCTCAATTATGGTCCTAAATCAAGGACATGATAGGAATCTAAGAAAGAAGAGGATTAAAAAAACAAAAAAGGGATGAAACGACTTAGCTTCGGAAGTTGTGGGTACTCCATCACTGGACAGAAAAGACTGTACAGCTATTGTCCAGAATGGTATAGGGTCTCCTGCTAGAGCAGGGGGTTGGACTAGATGACCTCAAAGGTCCCTTCCAACTCTGTTACTGTTACCTTAAGAGCAGGAACTGTGGGAGGGATCTTGGAATCTTAGTGGACAACCAGATAAATAGGAGACAGCAGTCTGCAGCTGCAGCCAAAAAAAGCCAATGCAATCCTAAATTACATTAACAGAGGGATACAATCAAGATCAAGGGAGGTATTAACACCACTCTATAAAGCCTTGGTAAGGCCACACCTAGAGTGCTGCATCCAGTTTTGATCACCACACTATAAAAAAGATGTGGAGACTCTAGAAAGTGTGCAGAGAAGAGCAACCAGGATGATGAGGGGACTGGAGGCTGAAACATACGATGAACGGTTGCAGGAACTGGGCCTGACTAGTCTGGTGAAGAGAAGGACCGGGGGAGACAGGAGAGCATTTTCCAATATTTGAGAGGCTGCCCCAGAGAGGAGGAAGGGGCTCAAGCTATTTTCCAAAACACCCGAAGGGCCAGACAAGGAAGAATGGATGGAAACTGATCAAGGAGAGATTCAACCTGGAAATAAGGAGGAATTTCCTGACAGTGAGAACAATCAACCCATGGAACAGAAGTTGCCTTCAGAAGTTGTGGGAGCTTCATCCTTGGAAGCTTTCAAGAAGAGACTGGACTGCCATTGGTCAGAAATGGTGTGGGGTCTCCTGCTTGGGTGGGGGGGTTGGACTAGATGACCCACAAGGTCCCTTCCACCTCTGTTAATCTGTATCTGTACCTCCCTCCCAAGCCTGTTATTCTGTGTTCTAATTTTTATGGATCCTTTCTGGATAGCAGGCTGAATTTTCTGGTATCGCTCTCTCTGACTAGGGGATTGCTGGCTGTTAGCTGCCATTGCGTCGCTCACGCTGAACGATCCCCTTCTCCATCGCGTGGTCCCTCATGGACAAAGCTTCCAGAACGGATATGCTGGTATCTTCCACTTCCAGGTAAAATACTCTCTCCAATCCTTTGTTCCAGGTCCCACGGATTCATTTCCCCTTTTCTTTTTGAAATACAAGCAGGGTGTATGAGCCCTACGAGGTAGTCCAGAGAAGAATTATAACCAGGAGGTCCATAGCTCTATATTCATTGTAACGTTCCATTGACAGAGTCTTGCGAGTCTGACAATGCATTTCCCCATCACCTTTGAAGTGAGAAAAACAGTAGTACCAGGCGTTGTTTAATATTAAGGGTGATGATAGAGGTTGTGTTGTTTTCTTCATCTTTTTTTTCCCCCAGATTTTACTACCCAGTTTTATAATCCAAATACTTGATTTCTTTAAATTCAAAATGCCCAATCAGACTCTTCAGGTTCTTGATACCCTAATCCAGGGGTGAAATGCTCCCGGTTCGGACCGGATCACCTGATCCAGTAGCGATGGCGACGGGTGGTTCAGAGAACTGGTAGCAAAAATCCCTGCCCTCCCCCCCCCCATGTCCAGCTGAGCCATGCAATCATCAGAGACTTTTTTTTTTACTTTTAAAAGCATTTTTTCTATAACCTCTTAGGCTGAAAAAATGCTTTTAAAAGTAAAAAAAAAAAGCCTCTGATGATCACGCGGCTCAGCTGGGATCGTCAGAGGCTTTTAAAAGCATTTTTTTCTACAACCTCTTGGCCGAAGAGGTGGTAAAAAAAATGCTTTGAAAAGTCTCTGACGATTCCAGCTGAGTTGCCTGATTGTCAGAGGCTTTCAAAAGCATTTTTTTCTGCAACCTCTTAAGGTTGTAAAAAAAATACTTTTAAGAGTTTTTTTTTAAAAGTTGGCCACGCCCACCCAGTCACATTACACCCCCCCCACCAAGCCACGCCCACAGAACCAGTAGTAACAAATTTTAATTTCACCACTGCCCTAATCCACATAGATTTGATCCATAAACCATACAAAAAGCCAAGAACAATCAAGCAGCCCAAAAGGGCAAAAATAGGGGGCGGGGGGGGGGAATAGAAAGAAAGAAAGAAAGAAAAAAGGAAAGAAAGATAGAAAAAAAGAAAAGATAAAACCAGATCAGTGCAAAAATAAAAACTCACTAGTCCAAAACCCAGGTGTTTGCCCAAAATATCCAACCAAGCAATAAAAAAATGCAAAAAGTATATCTCCCTCCCAAAAATTAAAAAATAGAAAAAACAAAGACCCTGCCAATGAACTCTTTTAAGTCCAGGAAGAGGGAATTTCTACAAGAAAATGTACATTTTATATTATGTGTATAAGGAATAAAACTGAAAAAACATTTCCCCCCCAAAAAAAACAGTGAGAAAAACTACAGCTGGTCCTTGACTTACGATCATTCACTTAGTGACCATTCAAAGTTACAATGGCTTTGAAAAAATGTGACTTAGGACTGTATTTCAGTTACAAACTTCGCAGCATCCCAGTAGTCACATGATCAAAATTCAGACGCTTGGCAACTGTCTTCTATTTATGACGGTTGCTGTATCCCAAGATCACGCGATCCCCTTTTGTGACTTTCCAACAAGCCAAATCAACGGGGAAGCCGAATTCACTTAACAACCACGTTACTAACTTAACAACTGAAGTGATTCGCTTAACAACGGTGGCAAGAAGGTTCATAAAATGGGACAAATATCACTTAACAACAGAAAATTTGGGTTCCGTTGTGGTTGTAGATCGAGGACTACCTGTATGGACTGAAGGCACTTTAAAAAGCCGAGATTGTTGATGTTTGCACAGTTGTGGTCTCTTATCGCAAGTTTCCTTAATAGAGCAGCCGCTGAGTACGGCTGACCGTAAATTTAGGATTCTTGACTTCTTTTGGTCTTCCGAAAAACAGCTCTGGCAGTTTGGCGAATGGATAGAAGTGGTGGTGGACGATTTGCTCCCGACGAAAGATGGCAAGCTGGTATTTGTTCATTCTGCCGAAGGGAATGAGTTCTGGAGCGCCCTGCTCGAAAAAGCTTATGCCAAGTACGTATCGTTTCATTTTTTTTTTTAATTATTATTATTTTTGAGGGAAAACTGTTTCAGAGTTGATCTGAGCAGGTCAGAAGATTTGGCATTCTTTCCCCCCCCACCACCCTCTCTCTCTCTGCCAAGAATTGGCTTCTGGGGGCGAGATAAAAATCACCATAGAATTGCAATAGGATCGAAGGCTATAACTCAATATCTCCCTAGGTTGAATGGCTGCTATGAGGCCTTATCTGGCGGAAGCACCTCCGAAGGGTTTGAGGACTTTACAGGCGGGGTGACCGAATGGTACGATCTTCGGAAGCCTCCCAGCGATCTCTTTCAGATCATTTTGAAAGGCCTGGAGAGAGGATCTCTTATGGGATGCTCCATTGACGTGAGTATATCGGGAATGTCATGTCGCCTTCACTTAAAGTTGGGCATCTCAGCAAGAGGGGCACATGTGGGTGGACTCCCTAAGTCCATGATGGCGAACCTATGGCACGCGTGACCAGCTGATTTTTGGGCCTTCCGGGCCCACCGGAAGTTGGGAAACGGGCTATTTCCAGCCTCCAGGGGAGTGGGGAAGGCCATTTTCGCCCTCCCCAGGCTCCAAGAAAACCTCTGGAGCCTGGGGAGGGCAAAAAATGGGCCTTCCGGACCCACCAGTAGCCTTTTTGCCATCGCGTGTAAAAAATGGGGGAAGCACGGGGGGGTCATGCACGCATGTGCGGGGGCGGGGAGGCATTGAATTATGAGTTGCGGGCATACGGGCACACGACCACCCCGCGCTCCCCCGCTTTTGGCACACGACGGCAAAAAGGTTAGCCATCACTGCCCTAAGTCATTGGATACTTGGCAAGCTTTATTACTATGTACTATTAAGGTAAGGCAAGATTAAGATGAGATGAGGAGATGAGATGAGATAGAAGATGGAAGAAGATAAGACGATAAGATAACGTATCATAATATAACATAAGCTAAGATAACATAAGATAACATAAAATAATATAAGATAACATAAGATAACAAGATAGAGTAAGATTTTTATAGTAGTTGGAACATGTGGTATGATTGGATCCAGAAACGATAGGAGAGAGATAAAGGATAATGTTGGATTATAATTATAGATGATGGTATAATTATGGTAATCAATATGTGTTGGAAATGTAAATTTGTATATAGGAATATGTAAATAGTTTCTATTTTTACTTTCTGATTATTGGTGTGTATATATACATAGATATTTTGGTGAAGTTACACCATGATAGAAAAACTATTATACGTTTGTTTTTGTTTTTGTTTTTTTGAACTATAATAAAAATTTATAATAATAATAATAAAAAAAGATAGAGTAAGATAAGACGATAAGACAGATGAGATCAGATGATAAAAATAACATAAAATAAGATTTATTGTTACTTTTTTCTGTGAATACACTGGCACACATTTAAAAAATGAAATTCTGATGCCCGCTCTCATTATTTTATTATTTACTAAATTTTTATGCAAGGTGACTCTGGGCGGCTTATAATAATTATAAGTAATAATTATAATTATTATAAGTAAATATAATTAAAACATTGACACATCAAATTTACACAGATTAAAATATGAAAGGCTGTACTAAAACCAGAGCTTAACAGATGGACTTCTGTAGCGAGTCCTTGAGTTACAACCATGATGGAGCCTACTCATCTCGGTCATAACTCGTGATGGTCTTAAATCGAGACATCCAGACGACTGACCTGATTTTTACAACTAGTCCTTAAGCAAAATGCCGTGGAAGTCTGTCGTAACTTCAGTCAGTCACTAAGTGACCGGTTGTAACTCGAGGACTGCCTGTAGCTCCATTCCACTTCTTTGAGGGCATTCAACATTTATAATGTAGCTTTTTTCCTCTTCTTCTAACTCTTCTTCCTTCCCTCTTTGAATTCCAGATCACAAGTGCATTTGACATGGAAGCGGTCACTTTCAAGAAGCTGGTGAAGGGCCATGCTTACTCCCTCACCGGAGCTGAGCAGGTAAGAACCGTTGAGCTGTCATAAAAACCATACTAGAAAGCGGAGAATAATGTCAAGTGCCAGCGAAATCAGGAGATCCAGACCGTTCAAATGGGTATAAAGTTTTATCGTAAGCTTAAGTTCTCTATGAGAACCTGAACTACTAACAGCCAAGGGAAATTAGCGGGAGATAAGGAATTCATGGTAGACTGGATTCCTACAGAAATATAATATCACATGCCATGTACAGATAGTCCTCGACTTACAACATTCATTTAACAGCCATTTGAAGTTACAACCGCCCTGAAAACAACGTGACTTAGGACCGGTCCTCACACTTATGACCGTTGCAGCATCCCCATGGTCCCACGCTCAAAATTCAGACGCTTGGCAACTGTAAATTGTATTTTACAGCTGCATCCCAAGGTCATGTGTGACTTTCTCACCTGGCTTTCGACAAACAAAGTTAATAAGGGAAGTCAGATTCACTGAACGACTGTGCGATTTGCTTAAGAACTGCAGTGATTTGCTTAACGACCGTAGCAACAACAAAAAAAGGTTGTAAAATCAGGCATAACTCACTTAACAGCCTCCTTGCTTAGCAATGAACTAAAGGGCCACCATCAGTGAGCTGTTGGACAGCATTACTTGGTCTGTTGTGTGGATGTTTGGGTGGTTTAAAGGTGGGGAATTTGTGGTGGGTGGATGGGGGGGTGTTTGGGGATTGTTATGTGTGTTGGACCTGGTCTTTGGGTGTTAAGTGAATTTTGTTGTATGGGTATACTGTGTATACACGTACAATGACAATAAAGTTATTTAATTTAATTTAATTTAATGGGAATTGTGGTCCCAACTGAGGTTGTAAGTTGAGGATTACCTGTAACATGATTTTCTCAGAAATCATGTTGAATTTATTGTTTGGCACTAGGAGGCAGCCCACTCTGTTTTCAGATTTGCACTCAGCTCTCAATAGCAATAGCACTTATATACCGCTTCACAGTGCTTTTACAGCCCTCTCTAAGCAGTTTACAGAGTCAGCCTCTTGCCCCCAACAGTCTGGGTCCCCATTTTGCCCACCTTGGAAGGACGGAAGGCTGAGTCAACCTTGAACCTGGTGAGATTTGAACTGCCAAATTGCAGTCAGCCGGCAGTCAGCAGAAGTAGCCCGCAGTACCGCACTCTAACCACTGCGCCACCGTGGTGCATAGACATCAACTTGCTCATTTCTGGTTTCCGGTTACCACGCTGTCTTAAGACTCAGATTGGCCGTTAGTTTCATTATATAAAACCACCGCGAAGTCAGCTTCATGGGAACTCAGTGACTCATGACAATCTCTCTGCCTTCCGACAGATCAACTTCCGAGGACAGCGCGTCAGCCTGATCCGGATACGAAACCCGTGGGGAGAGGTAGAATGGACAGGAGCATGGAGCGACAGGTGAAATGGCCGTCCTGGAGTTGGTGAACTACAACTCCCATCATCCTTTGTTGTGAGGTGGCCTTGCCCGGTTTAGAGAGAATAAAATCACCAGAATGAATGAAGCAGAATTATCCATGTTTCATTCACTTCCATAAAAGTTCCCCGGTCTTAAAATAGAACGATTAACCAGTGTTTCTCCACCTTGACACCGCCAAGGTGGAGAAACACCAGAATAGACCAATTCAGAGCTTATCAATCAAATGTTTTTCTGTGGCCTCCCTACCTGTTCTCAAAAAAAGCTCTCAGCATTTTCTGGATGCACACCCTGAACTCTTGCCAGCCTCATTAACAAAACCCTCAGCCTGCCTAAAATCTGGCTTGTTTCCTGGTGAATTTAAGGAGTGTTTTTTTTTTTTTTTTTTTTTTAACAGTTCTGGAGAGTGGAATGCAGTGGAGCCGGCTGTGGGGCAGCAGCTGAGAGTGAAAATGGAGGATGGGGAGTTTTGGTAGGTCTGACTTTTATCTGAGTTTAACCAAAGGTTTTATTTAAATTTAAAAACTAATGGGGAAGATTAGTTTTTTTATTTTGTATCTACTATTAATATTATTTTAATATTTATTATTTTTATTGTAAGATGCCTGGAGTCACTTTGCAGATTGAAATGGGAAGGGAAGGGAAGGGAAGGGAAGGGAAGGGAAGGGAAGGAAAGGAAAGGAAAGGAAAGGAAAGGAAAGGAAAGGAAAGGAAAGGAAAGGAAAGGAAAGGAAAGGAAAGGAAAGGAGGAAAGGGAAGGAAAGGAAAGGAAAGGAAAGGAAAGGAAAGGAAAGGAAAGGAAAAGGAAAGGAAAGGAAAGGAAAGAAGGAAAGATATGATGGGAGGGAGGACTAAGAGAGGGAAGGAAGGGAAGGGAAGGGAAGATGGATGGATGCATAGATAGATAGACAGACAGACATAGATAGATAGGGATAGATAGATGGGGATAGATAGGCAAGCAGACACATAGTCAGATGATAGATAGATAGATAGATAGATAGATAGATAGATAGATAGATAGATAGATAGATAGATAGATGGATGGGGGGGGTGGGGGGGTTGGGTTGGGTTGGGTTGGGTGGATGGAGGGATGGATGGATGGATAGGCAGATAGATCGGCAGATAGATAGATGATAGATAGATACAGATAGATAGATATAGAAGATAGATAGAAGATAGATAGATAGATAGATAGATAGATAGATAGATAGATAGATAGATAGATAGATAGATGGATGGATGGATGGATGGATGGATGGATGGGTGGGTGGGTGGGTGGGTGGGTGGGTGGGGTGGGTGGGCGGGTGGAAAAGTGATAACACTTTTATTTCAATGAGATGGATCAATGATACCGGGGTTGAGATGTCTGGCCTTGGATGGTGGGCAAGAAAGTTCTTTTTTCTAAAAAAAAATAATATAAATGCATGAATCATTTGAAAAAAAAAATCTCTATTGTTGTGGGGGAGGGGTTCTATTTTTCTACTATCGGGACATTCCCAAGTTCTGCCTCTCCTCGACAAAAGATCTGAAGCCTACGGGTTCTGCTCTCCTATTGTAACTTTGCACGCTTCAAAACCCAACTCTGGAATTTGCTTCTTTACCTTTGCTTGCAGGATGTCCTTCCAAGATTTCCTCCGCGAGTTTTCCCGCCTCGAGATCTGCAACCTCACCCCTGATGCCCTGAAGGCTCGCAAATTCCGAAAGTGGAACACCACGCTGTATGATGGCACCTGGCGACGGGGGAGCACAGCTGGGGGCTGTAGGAATTTCCCAGGTAATCTCCCGTGGTAGAGGAAGTAATTCTGCCAGCCCAACCCAACCTACCAGGAGGAGGAAGGAGTATTAGATATATTTGCCATTTTGAGTTACTTATAAATGTTGTGGCCCACCGGCGGCCAGTGGAGCTGTAATGCATTATGGTTGTAAATCGAGGGCTGCTGTCCTGCTTTACGACCATTACAACAGGACCGTAATTTCCAGGGTGCAGTATGGTTGTAAACTGAGGACTGTGTCCTGCTTTACGACCATTGCAATTTCCAAGGTGCGTTATGGTCGTAAATTGAGGACTACCCATATGCAAGACACGTTAAGGGGCCCTGGCCAATGCCTGACCGCGCCAATCTTCCGCGCTGGCCTTCTTCCATTTTTTTTTCTCCCTTTCTGTTCTCTCTCCTCCTGCAGCCACGTTCTGGATTAACCCACAGTTTAAAATCCGCCTTGACGAGATTGATCACGACGACGAGGATGGGCGGAGAGAGCCTGGCTGCAGCTTCCTTTTGGCCCTGATGCAGAAACACCGTCGCAAAGAGAGGCGGCTCGGGAAGGACATGGAGACCATCGGTTTTGCCGTCTACGAGGTAAGACCCCCAAAGGGGTTCTCCCAGGGGTAGGCTTCAAAAATTTTAGCAATGGGCTCTCTGCCCGGTTGCTGGGTGGGCGTGGCCTCTACCACCACGGTGGAGGGGGCACTTTTGCCCTCCCCAGGCTCCGGAGGCTTTCTTTGAGCCTCCGGGAGGGCGAAAACAGCCTCCCCAAGCTCCGGAGGCCCTCTGTAGGCCGGAAACTTCCGATAGGCCCGTTTTTTCGCCCTCCCCAAGTCTCCGCACGCGCCCTGCACTTACCTGCATCCAAAATGGGACTCCGGGGAGGGGAGGGGCAGGGTGGGTGGGGCCAGCCAGGAGTGGGATTTGGGGGTTCTCCAAAGTGCACAGAATCTTAGCTAGAGGTTTCCCCTGAACCCCTGCGAACCCCCAGCGGCCCCACCCCTGGGTTCTCCCCACCTCCCTTCCTCGAAGTCCCTCTGAACTGGGATGATTCCTCTTTGGAAATGCACTGATTTTTTTTCTTTTTCTGTTTTTCCCAGGTGCCCCCGGAGGTATGTTTGCAAAGAACAGCCGGCATAGTCATGGGTTCAAGCCTCTGGGTCCCAATGGCAGTAAAGAATTTTTTTGCAGGATTCCAGGCCAATGAATCTTTTCCCCCAGCTTGGAGACGCCAAGGAATAAAAGTGGGATTCTAAGATTCTTTTGCTTCAAATAAAGAGCAATTGCTGAGTTAAATCTAGTTCAGTCTTTTTGCTGAATGGGGTATAGGTAGTCTCCTGGCCTCCCAATATAGGTAGTCCTCGACTTACAACCATTCATTTAGGGAACGTTCAAAGTTACAACAGCACTGAGAAATGTGACTTGTGGTTTTTCACGCACATGACGGTTGCAGCATCTCCGTGATTACATGATCAACATTCGGATGCTTGGCAACTGGTTCATATTTACGATGGTTGCAGTGTCCCGGGGTCATGATTCCCAAAGCCAGATTCACTTTACAACCGGGTTACTAACTTAAGAGCTGTAGTGATTCACTTAACAGCTGTGGCAAAAAAGGTTGTAAAACGGGGCAAAACTCACCTAACAACTGTCTCGCTTAGCAATGGAAATTTTTGGGGGGCTCAATTGTGGTCGTAAATCGAGGACTACCTGTAATTTTGGGCTGTGGCCCGTGACTTCAAAAAAAAAGAACTAAGATGCTAGTCCTCATGGTTTTAATTGAAAACCAGATTAAGGAATGTCCAAACCGATCTGTCTCATTAAAGTCACCTACTCATTATTGACAGATCTCCAGCTTTGCAGGCAAGTCTTGGCTTCTGGATTCCTTTTGATCTCCTGGGGGTCTCAGTGGGAGGAAATCTCTGGCAAAATGGATTTTTTTAAAAAAAAATCTCAATTCCTCTTTTTTTTCTTGGCAGTGCAAGGGGCAGCCGTCCGTCCATCTGAAGCGGGATTTCTTCCTCTCTAACTCTTCCCGGGCCCGATCGGAACAGTTCATCAACCTGCGGGAAGTGAGCACTCGTTTCAGGCTGCCCCCTGGTGAATATATCGTGGTCCCTTCGACTTTTGAGCCCAACAAGGAAGGAGACTTCGTACTTCGTGTGTTCTCAGAGAACAAAGCCGGGACGGTGTAAGTCATCCTTTCCCAGGGCTTTTTAATAACAAAAACTAGTTGGTTGAAATCAGGCTTGGCTTGAGAAAACTCTAATGGTTTGGCTGATAAAGTATCTTTTGTTATAAGTCAGACTTGAATCTTTTAGGCTAAGATTCTTAAGGGAGGATTCTGGATTTGGGGTTTGTGTTTGTTCTGTTTTACCAGCATTAAACCCAGTTTAGTGGCTTTCACTAAAGTTTGTGCGTTTCTCATCTCAAAACAGGAGTGTAAGCTTGTTCCTTTTCATTGCCTGTTCATTGCCTGTTTGCTAAGGTAGTCCTCGTCTTACAACCAATTACAACCATTCAGACACCCCCCCCCCCCAAAAAAAAGTACTTATGATCTGGATTCAAAGCTCTGACGGCTGCCAAAGTCCACCCCTTGCAGTCATGTAATCATATTTTTGGCCGTTAAGCAAATTTACAGCTATCCTACAGACACGAGATTGCGATTTAGAATTTTTTTTTTTGCTGGAAACCCAGCTTTTTTTTTTTCTGGTTTTTCTGCAAAAAAATGCCCATGGCGGACAATTTTTTTATTGTGATGTTCACCTTACAACGACGGTGTTCGCTTAACGACCTCTGCAAAAAAAATTGTCCTAAAATCAGATCAGTCTCTTGATGAGCTGCTTAATGACCAGCATGGTTTATATGACCATAATTCCAGGCTCAGTTATGATCGTAAAACGAGGACTGCCTGTATTTTAGGCTGTTGTTTTTCGAGGAGGTTATTTCTAAGTGTCATTTTCTTCTTCTTCTATTTTTAATTTATTTCCGTCCGTAGGGAGATGGATGATCAGATCCAAGCCAATCTTCCTGATGAGGTAGAAGCTTCCGGTGACAATTTTTTCTCTGTATTTGAGGGAATTCAGTAGCAGAAAATAAATTTCCCTTCTCCATTGGAAGGAGAAATTCCTTCATAGGGAGACATATTTCCAAAACGATCCACTTGAAATAAGATGGAGGGTTTTTAATTCGGCTTCCGCCGTTGATTTTATTCATCGGAAGCTGGCTGGGAAATTCCGGTCCTCATTTTCTGACGCCCATCTCCTTTTCCCCATTTCTCTAGAAAATACTTTCAGAAAGTGAGATCGACGAAGGCTTTAAACAGCTGTTTAAGCAGCTGGCAGGGGCGGTAAGTACGCGAAGATGAGAAACAGCACAAATTCAAAAAAAAAAAATGAAAGAATTAAAACTAAAAATTGAGCTGGCAGCAGTGAAAGGAGAGAGAAAGAGGTGGGAGGTCATTTTGCCTCTGCTTGGATTTGCTGGTGTTTAATTATCTTTAACAGATTAACAGAGTTGGAAGGGACCTTGTAGGTCATCTAGTCCAACCCAAGCAGGAGACCCTACACCATTTCTAGTTAAAGCGAGAGAGATTCTAATCATCATCTTTATTTAACGACCCTATAATCCGTTGCGAGGTGGATTCTGGGCAACTGAATGCAGCTAGCAGAGTGTTTTACTGGCCGGATGCCCTTCCTGTTGCCAGAGTGGAGTTTTGTTCAGCAGATAAATTCTCAGTGTGCCCAGAGAAAAAAATATCTGCCTCTGACCTAGGATCGAACTCATAGCCCTCCTGATTGTGAGGCAGGAACTCCTCATCTAGGCCTGTTCAGATACACGCTTTAAAATCCTCCTTTTCCAACATCACACATGATAATTTCATCTAATTTCCTTTCCCTTCCAGGATATGGAGATCAGCCCACGAGAACTGCAAACCATCCTCAATAGGATAATTGGAAAACGTAAGTGCCAAGATAGCATTTCACCTCTCTATGGCCATTCTTTTTTTTTAATAAAACAGTTGCATTAATAAAAGAGAAAAATAATCTGTTTTGCTGCAAATCCTGGGGGAAAACTTGGGGAAGTGGCGAAGACTGCTCTCGGCCCAACCCACCTCACAGGGTTGTTGTGGGTAAAATAGGCGGCAGGAGTATTGAGTTGATCCATATACAGGTAGTCCTCGACTTCACGACCACAATAGAGTTGCTAAGCGAGACACTTGTTAAGTGAGTTTTGCCCCATTTTGCCCATTTGCCCCCTTCCCTGCCACCGTTGTTAAGCGAATCACTGCAGTTGTTAACTTAGTGACATGGTTGTTAAGTGAATCTGGCTTCCCCCGTTGACTTTGCTTGTCCAAAGGTCGTAAAAGGAGATCACGTGACCTCCGAGACACTGCAGACGTCGTAAATATGAGTCAATTGCCAAGTGGCCGAATTTTGTAAAAACGATCATAATTCGCCTTTTTCAGTGGCGTTGTAACTTTGAGCAGTCACTAAACGAACTGCTGTAAGTCGAGGACTCCATATATATATATGGAGACATAGATAAAATCATTGTCTTTTCTTTCTCCGTTGTAAATTGTAGATAAAGACCTGCGCACCAAAGGATTCAGCTTGGAGTCCTGCCGAAGTATGGTGAACCTGATGGATGTATCCCATTTTCCACAGCGTGAGAAAGGGGGGCCCGTTTGTCAGTTCAGAGTTGCAGAACTACAGAATAACAGGAGTTGGAAGATGACCTTGGAAGTCATCTAGTCCAGGGGTCTGCAACCTTAAATACTCAAAAGAGCCATTTGGACCCGTTTTCCCACAGAAAAGAAAACACCGGGAGCCACAAAAGCTGGGTGGGCGTGGCCAACTCGATGTCATTCACTTCTACCAGTCACATGACCCTCCCCTAGCCACGCCTACCCAGCCGGTCATTAGGGCAGAGAACCAGTTTTTAAAAAACACCGGGAACCACAAAATCCTTTTGACATCTCTCTCTCTCCCCTCCCTCTCTCCCCCTCTCTCTGTATCTCTCTGTCTCTGCCGCTTCTCCATCCCCCGCTGTCGCCCTTACCTTCTCAGGCCAGGCAAGGAGTGACTGGGAGGGGAGGGCGAGGGGAAGTCGCATCTCTTTCTTTCTTTCTCTTCTCATTCTTTCTTTCTCCCTTTTCTTTCTTTCTTTCTTTCTTTCTTTCTTTCTTTCTTTCTTTCTTTCTTTCTTTCTTTCTTTCTTTCTCCTTTCTCCTTTCTCCTTTCTCTTTCTCTTTTCATTCTTTCTTTTTCCCCTTTC
Source organism: Pituophis catenifer annectens (assembly GCF_029215685.1). Taxonomy (NCBI): domain Eukaryota; kingdom Metazoa; phylum Chordata; class Lepidosauria; order Squamata; family Colubridae; genus Pituophis; species Pituophis catenifer. The sequence continues at coordinate 21,610,339 of NW_027256890.1, forward strand.
TTTCTTTCTCTTTTCATTCTTTCTTTTTCCCCTTTCTTTCTTTCTCTTTTCATTCTTCTCTCTTCCTCTTCCTTCCTTCCTTTCTTTCTTTCTTCTCTCTCTTTCTTTCTTTTCTCCTTTTCTTCCTTCCTTCCTCTTTTTCTTTCTTTCTTTCTTTCTTTCTTTCTTTCTTCTTTCTCCTTTCTTTCTTTTTTCTCCTCTTTGTTTCTCACCAAGCCACACCCACAGAACCGGTAGTAAAAAAATTTGAAACCCATCACTGGCTCCCACATGCGTGAAAAGAATCTGGCTAGCACGCTGGAACCCAGAACAGCAGCGGGCGATGTCTCGTGTGCTTGGAGAGATGACTCTGTGTGCCACTTCCAGCACACGTGCCATAGGTTTGCCTAATTTTTTTTTCCCCCTGTGGTTTTGTAAGTGAATGGTTGGGAAGGGAGGGGTGAATTTTCTCAAGCATGTTTCCTTAACAGTCCCTCCATCTATCAGAAAGATGGGAATGGAAAACTCGGCTTAGTGGAATTTAATATCCTTTGGACTAAGATTAAAAACTATCTGGTAAGTTTCCATCCGCTCAGCTGGTTTAAAAGCGCAAACGGATATTTGTGCAACTATGTTTGCATTTCATAGACTGCTAAAATAATATCCTTCTCAAGATATTATGACTTTTTCAGCAAAGTATTTATTTGTTTTTCAGCAAAGTTATCAGCATGGTTTTGTTTAGTGGATTTGTTTGTTTTTTTCTTATCTCCTAAACAATGGACATTGTTCACATGTAACAATAAGCCATCATTCATGGGCTCTCCTGATTGATTCAAAATGAATCAAGCATTGCAGCGTATGCAGCTTCTTACACAAAACAAAAGTATATTTCGATGCCTGAATTGTGGATCCTTGTTGGTTGCTTCCAAACAAGCTAGAATTTCCTCTTGGCTAATGGAATCTGGCTAGTTTGCAAGCAACAGATCAAGATCTGAAGAATGGACATCATGCAAAATAGGTCATTTCTCTTAGAGGCTTATTGTTTGCCAGCTGTCGTGTCAGGCTCTTAGCTGTAAATACAGGTACTCCTTGACTTACGACCGCAATTGAACCCCAGATTTATGTTGCTAAGCGAGACAGTTGTGAAGTGAGTTTTGCCCCATTTTATGACCTTTCAGTTAAGTTAGTAACACAGTTGTTAAGTGAATCTAGCTTCCCCATTGACTTTGCTGGTCAGAAGGTCATAAAGGGATCACATGACCCTGCAACCGTCATAAGTTCATGCCAGTTGCAAAGCCATTTTTTTTTATTGAAAAAGTTTTAAAACAAACACAATTTCCCCACAACCCCCCCTCCCAACCCCCCCTCCCCCTCCCCGACTTCCCAGAGCAGAACACAAGGTATTTCTATTGACCTTTAACAATAAACTAAATTGCATAACCAATCATTAAACTAACACCCCTAAAAAAAAATTTCTTAACCCCCCATATATAAAATCCTATTTCTTAAACATAATACTTCTAATATCACTTATATAACGCTTATACAAATAAAAGAAATCATTCATAAGCTATTTGATATTTTTTGGTCTGATACTTATTTTGTATATAATCAATCCATCTTCTCCAGTCCTGTATGTACCTTTCTTGTGTGTGATCCTTCAGATATGCTGAAATTTTAGCCATTTCAGCTAAATTAGTTACTTTCAATATCCAGTCATCAATAGTAGGCAAAAAGTCCTTCTTCCAGTGTTGTGCTACCAACAATCTTGCTGCTGTTATCAAGTTCAAAATCAATTTAGTCTCTGCAACTGTACAGTCCGTAGTTATACCCAGTAAGAACAACTGTGGAGTAAATTTCAGTCTCTTTTTAAGAATATTCACAATGGCCGCCCCCCCCCCCACGCAGCTGAGTTGGATAGAGTTTCCTCTGACCTTCGAGGAACTTGCCTGTTCCTCTTGGTCTTCCGAGGTGTCTCTCCTTCTTCCCCGTCCCTAAGAGATGGTTCCGGTCCGAAGACTCCTCAGCAGCAGTTTGTCAGCCCAGGATTTCGCGGAGCTCGTCAGAACCCGCTATTTCCCTGACTGTATCACCGCGATGCTTCCGGTCACTAAGCAAATGGTTGTAAATCGAGAACTATCTGTACTTTCCCCACAAGAAAGACTGATGTTCGCAACATGGGATATGTGGGTCCCAAGTGCAGATAGAGCTATTAGGTAAATATGGAGTAGGTTTAACAGAATAACAAGAGTTGAAAGGGACCTGGGAGGTCTTCTAGTCCAACCCCCTGCTCAGGCAGGAAACCCTATAATGTTTCAGACATGTTGATTTGGAAGGCAGGGAAGAAGAGAGCTATGGAGCTGGTATAGATTTGGGGTTTGATCCTCGTAGGTAGATTTTCTGTGTATATTTGATTTATTTTTTCTCTCTCTGTAATAAGCTCCTTTATTGCTGTTGAATTTCTGGAGAATCCCCTTCCCTCTCATTTGTCTTCCCTTTAAAAACTTTTCAGGCAGTCTTCCGGAAGTTTGATTTGGACAAATCGGGAAGCATGAGTTCCTACGAAATGCGAATGGCTCTGGAGTCTGCAGGTGATACGCCCGTTTCTTGGACCATTTGGCTTTCTTTCCATTTTTCGGCTGCCTGTGCAGCAGACTAATCCTCAAGGAGGGCTAAAAAAACCCCCAGTAATAATAAAAGCCCTGCCAAGATTTTCAATTGGAGGACAAGGATTAATTTAATTTACTGTAATTCAATCCATTGCATTTAAATCCTATCTTTTCTGTGAGAGCTCCAGGAAACTCCACAGGTGAGACTATTACAGTCCTGTGATGTTGGTTGTGTTAGGAATGTCTGTTTGGCCCCACATCACCCAATCAAGTGGGGAACTTGAATTGGGTCTCTTCCTATTAATCCTGTGTCTTCACTCTCTGATTCTCAACTTCAGCAACTATAAAATGGGTGGACTTCAATTCCCAGAATTCCCTAGCCAGCATGCTTTAAACTGAGTGGACTTCAACTCCCAGAATTCTCTAGCCAACTTGATTTAAGATGGGTGGACTTCAATTCCCAAAATTCCCTGGACAGCATGCTTTAAACTGGGTAGACTTCAGCTCCCAGAAACCCCCAGCCAGCATGCTTTCAGATAGGGAATTCCCAGAATTCCTTTACTAGCATGCTTTAAGGTGGGTGGATTACAACTCCCAGAGTTGTAATTTTTTTGTTGTAAGCCGCCCAGAGTCCCTAGGGAGATGGGCAGCATAGAAATGCGACAAATAAAATAAAATAAAATAAAATAAAATAAAATAAAATAAAATAAAATAAAATAATAAAATAAAATAAAATAAAATAAAATAAAATAAAATAAATAATAAAATAAAATAAAATAAAATAAAATAAAATAAAATAAAATAATAAAATAGAAATCTCCAGCCAGCATGCTTTAGGATGGGTGGACTTCAACTCCCAGAATTCCCCGAGCCAGTAAAAGTGGATGCCTCTTACAAGTTGCTGAGGTTGTGAAAATGCTGCCTGAACTGCTATATCCTCATGGAAAACTCAAACACATCCCCTTTGCACTCTGCACATGTGCTAATTTTAGTCTTCCTTTTCTCCTTTAGTTCCTAATTAGCCTTCCCCTAAATGGGAAATTGACATCGCTCTTCCTTTGCCTCCCTGCAGGTTTCAAACTGAACAAGAGACTCTACGAGTTGATCATCACTCGCTACGCGGAGCCCGACCTGGCCCTAGATTTTGACAACTTTGTCTGCTGCTTGGTGCGGCTGGAAACCATGTTCCGTGAGTTCTTACCCCTCCCCGGTATTTGGGGAGAGAGGGAGGGGTATGGCTGAATAACCAGATGATCCCAAATTAAGCCAGTTTATTGTACAGGGAGCATCGGTTTTGCCGTTTACGAGGCAGGGGTTCTCCCAGGGGTGGGCTTCAAAAATTTTAGCAAGGGGTTGCTGGGTGGGTGTGGCTGTGGTGGGCGTGGCCTAGTCGACTTCCTGCACCATGGCGGGGGGGGTGTTTGTGCCCTCCCCAGGCTCTAAAGGCTTTTCTCGAGCCTCCAGGAGGGTGAAAATGGCCTCCCCAGGCTCCGGAGGCCAGAAATGGGCCCGTTTCTGGTAGGCCCATTTTTCGCCTTCCCTGAGCCTCCACGTGCGCCCTGCATTTAACTGCATCCAAAACGGGCCGCCTGGGGACTCCTGGGAGGGGCGGGAAGGAGTGGGCGGGGCCAGCCAGGAGTGGGATTTGGGGGTTCTCCGAACTGCATAGAATCTTAGCTAGAGGTTCTCCCGAACCCCTGCGAACCCCCAGCATAGGGAGTCCTCGATTTTACGAGCACAAGTGAGCCCAACGTTTCTATTGCTAAGGGAGACATTGGTTAAGGGAGTTGTGTCCCATTTTGCGACCGTTCTTGCCACATTTCTTAAGTGGATCACGGCAGTCGTTAAGTGAATTGTCCAAAGGTTGCCAAAGGGATTCAAATGACACTGCAAATGTCATAAATATGAGCCAGTGGCCAAGTGTCTGAATTTTGATGCTGCAATGGTCGTAAGTGTGAAAAATGATTGTAAGTCACTTGTTTCAGTGCCGTTGTAACTTTGAATGGTGCCTAAACGATCAGTCGTAAGTCGAGTTGTGGATCAAACACAACTTTGCAACTAACAACAACAAAAGTCGAGGATTACTTGTATTCTCAGTGGCCTCCAGGTTTTCTGTTATTACGCTGAGCTTGTCGATCGAAAGGGTCGGCAGTTCGGCGGTTCGAATTGCTAGTGCTACCGCACGACGGGGTCAGCTCCCGTTCCTTGTCCCAGCTTCTGCCAACCTAGCAGTTCGAAAGCAGGTAAAAAAAATGCAAGTAGAAAAATAGGGACCACCTTTGGTGGGAAGGGAACAGCGTTCCGTGAGCCTTTGGCATTTAAGTCATGCTGGCACATGACCATGGAGACGTCTTCGGACAGCGCTGGCTCTTCAGCTTTGAAACGGAGATGAGCACCGCCCCCTAGAGTCAGGAACGACTAGCACATACGTGCGAAGGGAACCTTTACCTTTACTTATTAATTACAGGGGTTGGACTAGAAGACTTCCAAGGCCGCTTCCAGCCCTATGATGCTGTCTTCCAATCTAGTGATTTATGAATGTATTGATCCTTACTTCTCTTTCCTTTCTAGGATTTTTCCAAGCCCTGGACACAGACAAAGATGGGATTGTCACGTTCGACTTGATTAAGGTAACCATATCTGGGTGTCCCGGAGGGCTGGACTACAGTTTCCAACCCTGCTGGCTGGGGAATTCTGGGAGTTGAAGTCCACTTACCTTAAAGCAGGCTGTCGAGGAAACACTCATAGAAGCAAATAAATGTTTTGAGTGCACTGAGAATAGATTTCGCAGTGGGGTGTGCAAATTCACACTTGCAGGGCCCTTGCAAACTTGGAGCAGATTTGCATGCCAGTGGGTGTGGCTTGGTGGGCATGGCAGGGGAACGATACTGCAAAATCTCCATTCCCTCCCCACTCCAGGGGAAGGATACTGTGAAATCCCCATTCCCACCCCACTCCAGGGGGAAGGATACTGCAAAATCCCCATTCCCACCCCACTCCTAGGGGAAGGATACTGCAAAATCCCCATTCCCTCTCCACTCCTGGGAGAAGGATACTGCAAAATCCCCATTCCCTCCCCACTCCTGGGGGAAGGATACTGCAAAATCTCCATTCCCACCCAACTCCGGGGCCAGCCAGAGGTGGTATTTGCCAATTCTCCAAACTACTCAAAATTTCCACTACCGGTTCTCCAGAACCTGTCAGAACCTGCTGGATTTCATCCCAGCCCTTTTCCTCTCGTGCTGTTTCTTTCCACTTCTAATCCCAAAGACTTGGATTATTTGTAACCTCTTTGACGAGCCTTTTGGGCCAAAGTGTGAAACCCAGAATGCTCTCAAAAGACCGTTTTTTAGGAATGGAGGAAAGAAAAAAACGGTGTTTTTTCTGGTTGTGGCATTTTTTTGGGGGGGAAAAAATAATTCTCTTGTGTTTTTTTTTCAGTGGATACAACTGACCATGTTTGCCTAAAAAAATATACAGATCACGTCCCGTGCAAATTCTTTGGACTTTTTCTTCTCGCTGGACATTGTATTTTGAAAGTGGAGGAGAATCTTACCTGCAAGTGCCTTGCGTTAACGCTTTTCGCGGCTTCTGTTCCAAGTAGAGGGAAACACACAAACACACACAGACACACACACAAAAAAACACACTTCCAACTTGCCGTTGTTTCATTTCTTACGTGGGCTCCTACCCAGTTCTGGGGACCTGAATGCAGCTTTGTTTCAAACTTCTGTTTTGAAGAACCCGTGTTGTGAGGCTGGTCAGGAATCGCGCTACGATTCTGCGAAAGCCACAAAACGGCCTTGCGACACAACCAAACTGGAGTTTCTAGCAGCATTCGTCAGGTTAACAAGATTTTGGGGGGGTTACTCTTGGATGACCCCAGCCTTGCCAAAGTATAAATTAAAGGTAGTCCTCAACTTACAACACTTTGTTTAGTGACCATTCAAAGTTATAGGCGCTGAAAAAAAAAAAGATTCGCTTAAACAATCGTGCTACTGATTTAACAACTGCAGTGGTTCACTTCGCAAATGTGGCAAGGGAAGAGTCGTAAAATGGGGCAAAACTCACTTCCCGAACGTCTCGCTTGGAAACATAAATTTGGGGGTCGGTTGAGGTCGTAAGTCGAGGATTAGCTGTACCTGGAAAACTGACCCTTTTTTTGGGGGAACTGCAAAATTATAGGCCAAAATATATATTTAATCTTGCTGATGGTGAACCAAGCCAATTTATCGTTGAGCACTTCAACCTGTGACTCCTTTTCATTTTTTTTTTAAAATACTTCCTCAACTTACAACCGTTTATTTAGTGGCCATTCAAAGTTACAACAGCACTGGGGGGAGGGAAACTTACAACTGGTCCTCGCACTTATAACCACCGCACCATTCTTATGGTCATATGATCAAAATTTGTATTTATGATGGTTGCAGCGTCTGGAGGTCACATGGCCGCCATTTGCGACTGTCCCAGCCGGCATCCGCCAAGCCAAATCAATAGGGGAAGCTGAATTCACTTAATGACTGCCCGATTCGCTTAACCACTAAAGAGATTCTCTTAACAGCGCTGGAAAAGAAGGTTGCAAAATTGGGCGCGGCTTGCTTAGCAACGGGAACTCTGCTCCCAATTGTGGTCGTAAGTCGAGGACTACCTGCATTTATGGCTAAGAGAACGGCACGATTGCTGGTAAACTCAAGTGACTACTTGGCATTATGTCCATCCTTCAAATTTTTCTTACAGGCCAACCCTCCTGTTTGCCAGGGGTGTTAAAACCAGGAATTATCTCCATCCTTGGTCCCCAGCGGAGCGAACAATATTTCATGCCTTTTGTTATGCATGTGTGTGTTTATATATAAATATATATATATATAATATATATATATATGTAATTTCCTGGAAGCTTCTGGAAGCATTTCGGGGCCTAATCAACCTCCAGGCCTTTGCGGGAAGATTTTCCTTCCTGCCAAGGTGAGTTTGGGAAACCCAGTGCCTAAAGACTTCAGCTGTTACGCACTCCTTGCCTATCTAATGCGCTTGCTGCCAAATATTTTATAAGGAGAGTTTGCGTCATAGCCCCCCATCCGGGGTTAGTGGTACCCCCTTATCGGAGAACCTCGAAAGCCTCGAGAACCACTTCTTGGACACGGTCCCATGTTCAGGACTTGGTTTTTAACTTCTCTTAAAAGTTCTCTGGTATCGCCCCCATTTATGTTCTTATGCGTGTTTTTTGTATGGTAGAAATGGATTTTACTTCCATGCCGAAATAAAAGAAACTGTGGTAATGCTTAACACACCACTGCACTTGCTTTGTCTACTTGTGATTATTGCTGTGTTGTTGTTAGTTGCGAAGTCGTGTCCAACCCATCGCGACATGGACAACGTTCCTCCAGGCTTTCCTGTCCTCTACCATCCTCTGGAGTCTATTTAAGCTCACGCCGACTGCTTCCGTGACTCCATCCAGCCACCTCCTTCTCTGCCGTCCCCTTCTTCTTCTTTTGCCCTCCATCATTCCCAGAATTGGGCTCTTCTCCAGGAAGTCCTTCCTTCTCCTTAGGTGGCCAAAGGGTTTGAGTTTCCTCTTCAGGATCTGGCCTTCTAGAGAGCAGTCAGAGTTGATCTCCTCTAGGACTGACCGGTTGGATGGCCTTGCAGTCCAAGGGACTCACAGCAGGAGTCTTCTCCAGCACCAGAGTTCAAAGGCCTCCACTCTTTGGCCTTCTCAGCCTTCCTTATGGTCCAACTTTCACAGCCATCCATTGCAACTGGGAAAACCATAAGCCTTGGCTGGATGCACTTTGGTTGGCAGGGTGATGTCTCTGCTTTTTAGTACACTGTCTAGATTTACCATGGCTTTCCTCCCCAGGAGCAAGCGTCTTTTAATTTCTTTAAAAGAAAGCGGGAGTCCATCAGTTCAAATCCCATCTTAGCCATGTAAGTCAGCTGAGTGACTTTGGGCCAATCACCAGGAGACTGAGTTCTAGTCCTGCTTTGGGCATGAAAGTCAGCTGGGTGACTTTGGGCCAGTCCCTTTCTCTCAACCCAACTCACCTCAGAAGGTTGTTGTTATGGGGAAAATAAGTGGATGAAGATGTGCTGGATATGTTTGCCACCTTAAACTGTTTGTAAAAAGAGGAAATACGGGATACAAACAAATAAATAAAATTTATTGGGTGGGGATTGTTGGAGAGGGAAAGTTTTATAACAGGTCATCGCAGATTTTGCTGCCTCATCGAAAGGCTGGTTGAGAACTTGTCTATGCCAAAAACACACAGCGGCTGTGGCATTATCGTAGGCTGTGTATCTCACAGCTGCTTCTCCATCTGTCTTCTCCTGTGGCACTTCCTTGCCATTTTTGGAAGTATTTTGGAGGGTGTTTCGTGGACTCTGTTCAAAAGCAGGAGGATCCTTCTAACACCGTTGAGAACGCCTCTCTTAACTCAACCAAGGCAGCCAAGCTAGAGACCGACAAGATCTCTCTAGTGGATCTCCAAGCAGCGGACTTCAGGAACGGGTGGCTACGTTGGCTGACATCATGGAGAAGAAGTCCCTGTGTCTATGTACAGTCCTTCTCGTGACCTTCTGCATCCCTGGGATCTTGACTGAGAAGAGTAAGCTAAGGGTGAAAAATGGGGGTCCCTTGGGAAGTGGGGGTTCCATGGTAGGATCTTCACTGTCCATGAATCCACCTTGAATCAACCATGGATTCATGCAAGGACCTTTGCACAGGTTTGCCTGGTGCACCAATTGCGACCATACTTGGATCAGGAGGCTCTCCTCACAGTCACTCATGCCCTTGTCACCTCACGGTTAGATTATTGCAACGCGCTCTACATGGGGCTACCCTTGAAGAGTGTTCGGAGACTACACTTGGTCCAGAATGCAGCTGCGCGAGCTGTCGTGGGTGCACCTAGGTACACCCACATTACACCAATTCTCCGCGAGCTGCACTGGCTCCCTATTGGTCTCCGGGCACAATTCAAGGTGTTGGTTATTACCTTTAAAGCCCTATATGGCTCAGGGCCAGGCTATCTTTGAGACTGCCTTCTACCGCATAGCTCCCAGCGACCGGTAAGATCCCACAGAGTTGGTCTCCTCCAAGTCCCGTCAATGCTGGCTGGTGGGCCCGCGGGGGAGGGCCTTCTCTGTGGCTGCCCCAGCTCTCTGGAACCAGTTACCTCCTGAGATCCGGACTACCCCCACCCTATTGGCCTTCCGGAAAGCGGTGAAGTCCTGGCTTTTCCGGCAGGCCTGGGGCCGTTGATCTCGCTGTTGCGATCTTGCGAGATCCGGCCATGAATGGTGTGCGTGGGCTTTTAATGTTTTTATAATGTTTTTAAATAATTTTTTATATGTTCATTGTTCGCATTATTTTTGCTGTAAGCCGCCCAGAGTCCCTTGGGAGTTGGGCGGCATAGAAATGCGATAAATTAAATTAAATTAAATTAAATTAAATTAAATTAAATTAAATTAAATTAAATTAAATTAAATTAAGGTGTGTTTGAATAGCTTGGTGGGCAGGAAGTCCACCTTTTGATGGTCTTCTCTCTCTTCTTTCCTTAGTTCTGGAAGGAAAGGCCTTTGTGTTCCCTAAGTCTTCTACCGACTCCTACGTTATCCTGAGGCCCGACTTACAACAAGGGCTACGACACTTCACCCTCTCCCTCGAATTTTTCACCGATTTGACCCGTAGCTATGTCCTCTTCTCGGCTGCTTCCCAGGATCACGACAACGAGATCCTCCTGATGCGACACCTTGAAGAATACCACACTTGCGTGGGAGGAGAGTGCGCCGTTTTCATCGTGCCCAGACTCACAGCCCGATCTACCTTCCATTGGGAATCGATTTGTACGACTTGGGATTCAGCTTCCGGGATAGTCCAGCTTTGGTTGAACGGGCAGCGCTTGCCAAGGAAAGGGGCAGCGAAGGGCTACCAGGTCAAGACAGATCTGGTGATGATGCTGGGACAGGAACAAGATTCCTACGGGGGCAACTTTGATTCGGATCAGTCTTTTGTGGGAGAAATCGCGGAGGTCTACCTCTGGGACAACGTCCTGCCTGCCGAACAGATACGCAACATGCAGAAACATACCACGCCGGCCCCTTTAGTGGCCTGGACCTCGGTGAAGTTTGAAATCCAAGGCTACGTGTTGACGGAGCCTTTGTGAAGCCTTCAGTCAAAGAGAAGGAGGAGGAACCTTCTTGAGAAGTTCTCACTTGCAGGCCTGATCTCAGCATTCCTCAACCTTGGCCACTTGGAGATGTTTGGACTTCAACCCCCAGAATTCCCTCCAAGCATGTTTTCCGAACTACTCAAAATTTCCACCATCGGTTCTCCAGAACCTGTCAGAACCTGCTGGATTTCACCCCTGCTTTGGGCTTAATTGTGGTCGTATGTCGAGGATTACCTGTAATTCTCTCTCCGCTATGCTTTCATTTTTGTCAGTTTTGTTGCTGATATTTTGCCCGAGGGAAAAAAAAAACAGCCAGTTTTATCAATCAATGACAACCTCACTGGAAAATGCACTTCTGCCCTACAAAATCTTCTGTAATAAACCTGCTGTGTGTTTATGATTTTCTTGTTGTGTTTTCATTTTGTTAGTATTGATGGGTATTTCAAAAAAATAATATTTTATCACCGGTAGAAATATTCTCGCGATGCCTCGAAATTTGCCACTGGAGGGGCAACGAGATTAGCTTCTATTGCAATGCCGATTATAATCCTCTCTGCTATACAGGTAGTTCTCGACTTACAACCATTCATTGTACAACGGCACTGAAAAAAGTGACATCATTTTTCACATTTACGACCATTGCAGCAATGCCAATGTAGCTAAATTCCACGGATTTGATAACCGATGCTCACATTACTAAGGCCAACTACCAACTGCCCTTCATAGGCATGCTGCTGGATTCCTTTCTCTTATCCTTTTTATTAAATTTAGAGGGCACCCAACTCCAAACAGTTTTGGGCAGGTTTACAGTTTAAAAGTATTCTTTTAAAAATGCGTGCAAAAAAAACCCACAACAAAACACACACACTCAACATTTTAAAAAGGAAAAATCCTATAGGCTTAATAACTTGAGTGAGAAAGTTGTGTCTCGTTCAAAACCAGCCTAGAAAAAAGTTGGCTGCATGTCAACCCTGCGAGGTAGACCAGAGAAGAAACACCACCATATGTAATTTGACTTTATTGTTTATACTGTTAGAAGAATCTTGCAAATCTGGAAGTATATGTCTCCCCACCCTTTTCTTTACAACCCAAGAAATTAGGGAGGGTCCCTTCTGAGCTTCTTGCCCTGCCCACATCCCTGCTGTGGGCTCAGCTGCCTTTTATTTGAGTGCATTAAATATGATGGGCTACCTTGAATTATACATAAAAATGTGGGAATTTTAATAATTTCCTAGATGTTTTCATAGTGTTTAATGGGCAGGTATGCTTGCAAAACGTTTTTGTGCTTTAATTCTTCGAAAGATAACGCTCAGTCACACTTTTTTCTCCTTTATTGACAATTCTGTCCAACGAAGAGCTCTGCATAATACCGAAGTCTTGCAAATTGTTTTGAAAGACCCGGTGGAAAATTCTGGCCGCTCTAGGAACGAGCGCTCTCTCATTCCCTGAATAGCCCATTCGACACAGACTTGGCCGCTCTAGGAACAAACCTCTCTCCCTCTCTCGAGTCTCCTTTTCAGGCTCGGCCGCCACGCCCACTCTCGGACAGGCGCCTACACCCAAGCCGAAGCCGGAGAGGGCGTGGCGTCCGCCCAATTTTCTCTGATTGGTAGTAGAGCGCGGGGCGGTGCCGTAAATAGTCGAATGGACGCGCGCGGTTTTTTTTCTCTCCGCCCCCTTTTTTTTTCTTCATTCGGGATTTTTTTTTTCCTTGTAGTGGCGCGAAAAGGAAGCGATGATGGCTTCGGCGGGGATTATGGATGCTGTGGTTGCCGACCTCAAGGTCTTCGGGCTGGATTTCGCGGAGGGGGAAGACCAGGATGCCATTGCCGAGAAATGTGAGGATAAATCAAAGAGGGAAGGTGGAAAAAGGAGATAAAGGGCAGTGGGGCGCTAGTCCTCATGAAATATTGGGATGGGGGCGTGGCTTAAGCCTATAAATTACCTCTTTTTACCATTTGGCTCTTCGATTCCAGCATCTTGAATCCCACCTGTGCATACAACTTCCTTCCTTCCATTCTTTCTTTCTTTCTCTTTCTTCCCCCTCCCTCCTTTCTTTCTTTCTTTCTTTCTTTCTTTCTTTCTTTCTTTCTTTCTTTCTTTCTTTCTCCTCCCTCCCTCCTTTCGTTCTTTCTTTCTCTTCTTCCTTCCTCCCTCCCTCCCTCCCTCCCTTCTTTCTTTTTTCTTTCTTCCTTCTTCTCTCCCTCCCTCTTTCTTTTTTTCTTTCTCTTTCTTCCTCCCTCCCTCCCTCCCTTCTTTCTTTCTCCTCCCTCCCTCCTTTCTTTCTCTCTCTCTCTCTTTCTTCCTCCTTCCTTCTGCCCTCCCTCCTTTCTTTTTTCTTTCTTTTTTCTTTCTTCCTCCTCCTCCTTCCTTCCTTCCTTCCTTCCTTCCTTCCTTCCTTCCTTCCGCAATTAACCATAATGGAAATAGCCACATTGACATAATGATGTTCTGGCCAGGTATAAAAAGGACATAGAATGAAATGGAAGAAGATCATCCAGGAAAAATTGACAGGATTGGAAACCAAATGGAATTCTGCAAAGACCAATCCCACTGCTTTTGGGGACGATGGGATTTGGGCAGGAGTGGCATTTTCTCTTTCTAATGCCTGCTGGCTAAAAAATAAGACTGTTTCCTTGTCATTTACTCTCTTACAGTAGAAGAAATCTGCATGATGGGATGGGTATCGAAGTCAGAGTTAGGAAACGAGCTGGTCGCTTTTGCTATGCGCAAGGAAGTCCTTCTTTTGACTCTGGAAAACTTACTTGCCTTCGAACACGAGGTAGAAGGAAATGGTGGCGGGCTTGACTCCATTTTTAGCAATTACAGGGAGTCCTTGACTTATTATTATTATTATTATTTATTGAATTTGTATACCGCCCTACTCCCGAAGGACTCAGGGTGGTGAACAGCCGAATAAAATACATAAAATATAAATGTTAAAAAACCATTAAAATACAATTAAATAATTGGCCCGGAAAACGAAATTTAAAACACCCCAAATTCATAAGACAAGTTTCAAATTTAAAAATTTAAAAACAATTTAAAAGAGAGGTTAGGCCAGGCCGGCCTGCTGAAATAGAAATGTTTTGATGGCACGGCGGAAATGACCACAGTTGAGCCCAACATTTCTGTCATTAAGTGAGACATTTGTTAAGTGGCTTTTGCCTCGTTTTACGACCGTTCTTGCCACCGTTGTTAAGTGAATCACTGCAGTTACATTAGCAACACAGTTAAGTGGCATCCCCATTGGCTTTGCTTTGTCAGAAGGTCGCAAAAGGGGATCACGTGACCTCATGACACTGCGAGCGTCATAAATATGAGCCAATTGCAAAGTATTTGAATTTTGATCACATGACCATGGGGATGCTGCAACGGTCGTGAAAAATGGTCCTATGTCACCTCTTTCAGTGCCGTTGTAACTTCGAATGGTCACTAAACAAACTCTTGTAAGTCGAGGACTACCTGCATTTGCACCTATGCTATATTTTTTGCCAATTTTATCTTTTTTCCAGTCTCTCTCTTGATAGAAAGTTTACAGTCTACAAAAGTCTAGTCTGTAATTGTAAAAAAATAATCTTGGAGTCCTAGTGGACAATCATTTAAATAGGAGCCAGCCTTGTGCAGCAGCTGCCAAAAATGCCAACACAGTTCCAGGCTGCGTAAACAGAGGGATAGAAACAAGATCACGTGAAGGGTTAATACCACTTTATAAGGCCTTGGTAAGGACACACTTGGAATACGGCATTCAGTTTTGGTCTCCACGATGTAAAAAAGATGTGGAGACTTTAGAAAGAGTGCAGAGAAGAGCAACAAAGATGATTAGGGGACTGGAGGCTAAAACATAGGAAGAACGGTTGCAGGAACTGGGTATGTCTAGTTTAATGAAGAGAAGGACTAGGGGAGACAGGATAGCAATCTTCCAATATCTCAGGGGCTGCCCCAAAGAAGAGGGAGTTAAGCTATTCTCCAAAGCCTCTGAGGGCAGGACAAGAAGCAATGGGTGGAAACTAATCAAGGAGAGAAACAACTTAGAACTAAGGAGAAATTTCCTGACAGTTAGAACAATTAATAAGTGGAACAACTTGCCTCCAGAAGTTGTGAATGCTCCAACACTGGAAGTTTTTAAGATGATGTTGGATAACCATTTGTCTGAAGTGGTGTAGGGTTTCCTGCCTAGGCAGGGGGTTGGACTAGAAGACCTCCAAGGTCCCTTCCAACTCTGTTTATTCTAAATTCTATTCTAATATTGATAAGATGGATGTTTTCCATTATAATAAAGCTAAACTGATATTTTCTATTATAACAAAGCTAAGGTAAGCTATAAACTATAATAAGGCTAACTGTTAAGACCGTAACAACTTTAAATTGATTGCAACTCCCAGAATTCCCCAGCCAGCATGTTTTATCGGAAGAAACAACCAGCCAACACAACTGCAATATTTTGAGGTTGTTGTTATTTTTTCCTTTTAGATGGTGAGCAAGAAGACGACAAAGCCGTCCAGAAAAAAGGATGATCGTTGGTCCAGCATGGGAGACATTGGCTCCGTTCAAGAGTCGTATCCACTCTAAAGATGGGAGAACGTGGCTGTGGTCCCTAGTGCTTTAGACAATAAGGGAGTCCTTGACTTATGACCACAGCGGAGCCCAAAATTCCTATTGTCAAACACGATGGTTGTTAAGTGAATTTTGCATCATTTTACGACCTTTCTTGCCATGGTTGTTAAGTGAATCGCTGCAGTTGTTAAGTTAGTCACACGGTTGTTAAGCGAACCTGCCTTTTTCGTTGACTTGGCTTATCAGAAGGTCACAAAAAGGGGACGCTGCAGCCGTCATAAATACGAGTCTGTTGCCAAAGGTCTGATTTTTTGACCACGTGACCACGGAGATGCAGTGGTCATTAAGTGTGAAAAATGGTTATAGGTCACTTTTCTCAGTGCCGTGGCAACTTCAAACGGTCGCTACATGGGTGGTTATAAGTCGAAGACTACCTGTCCGTGGGGAATAAATGGCAATGGATTTAGAACAAAGAACAGAGATGGCTAAACTTTTTCTCCTCGTCTGCCAAAAGCAAGCAAGCGCGTGCGCGACACTGCCCCTGCGTGCCAGCATTGATAATGCAATGCGTCCTCCTCCCTTGTGCATGCAGGCACAACCCCCCTGCTCCCCCCCAACATGTGCATGACCCCCCTGGCCCCCATTTTGGGCCTAGCAGGCCTCTCTGCAGCCTCCTGGCCCAAAAACAGGCCATAGGGGGGTACTCTGCCCCCCTTCCCCCCCGTTTTGTGCCTAGTAGGCCTCCCTGCAGCCTCCTGGGCCCAAAAACAGACCTTGGGGGGGTACTCCGCCCCCCCTTCCCCCCGTTTTGTGCCTAGTAGGCCTCCCTGCAGCCTCCTGGGCCCAAAAACAGGCCTTGGGGGGGTATTCTGCCCCACTGCCCCCCATTTTGGGCCTAGTAGGCCTCCCTGCAGCCTCCTGGCCCAAAAACAGACCTTGGGGGGGTATTCCGCCCCCCGTTTTGGGCCTAGCAGGCCTCCCTGCAGCCTCCTGGCCCAAAAAACAGGCCATGGGGAGGTACTCTGCCCCCCGCCCCCCCCGTTTTGGGCCTAGTAGGCCTCCCTGCAGCCTCCTGGGCCCAAAAACAGACCTTGGGGGGGATACTCCGCCCCCCTTCCCCCCATTTTGGGCCTAGTAGGCCTCTCTGCAGCCTCCTGGGCCCAAAAATAGGCTTTGGGGGGGTATTCCGCCTCCCCGTTCCCATTTTGGGCCTAGTAGGCCACCGTGCAGCCTCCTGGGCCCAAAAACGGGCCTTGTGGGGGGGTACTCCGTCCCCTCCACCCTCCATTTTGGGCCTAGTAGGCCTTTGTGCATCCTCCTGGGCCCAAAAACAGGCCTTGGGTGGGTACTCTGCCCCCCCGCCCCCCATTTTGGGCCTAGCAGGCCTCCCTGCAGACTCCCGGGCCCAAAATGGGCCATAGGGGGGGTGCTCCGCCCCCTCCTGTTTTGTAGGCCTCCCTGCAGCGTCATGGGCCCAAAAACAGGCCTTCGGGGGGTACTCATCCCCCCTGCCCCCCCCCCCCCCCCGTTTTGGGCCTAGTAGGCCTCCCTGCAGCCTCCTGGGCCCAAAAACAGGCCTTGGGGGGGTGTTGAGCAGCACCCCCCCATGCGTTCCTCACGCATGCATGCGTGACCCCCCCTGCACATGCACATGCGTCTCCTGCATGCACCCCGCGCATCCCAAAAATCAGCTGTCCGGCGGCAGGCACATGCGTAGTGGAACTGCTGGGGCGACCGTTGGCATGCCCGCAGAAAGGGCTGTGGCACACATGCCATAGGTTCACCCTCACAGGCATAGAATAGCAAGAGTTGGAAGGGACCTTGGAGGTCATTTAGTCCAACTCCCTGCTCATTTAGTTTTGATCTAATGAAAATGTCCGTTTTGTCTATCCACTCAGGCCTTTCTTTGATTGAAGCGGAGCTTGTAGGTTTGTGTGGTTTTTAGAGAGAAACTTATATTTTGTGGTTGAGTCTTAACTCGTTGCAGTATGGAGGTCGACCAGGAGGAAGAGGAGTTGCTGGATACCTACGCATCACCCTCAAAGGTAAGCGGGGGTGACAGTCGCCTCAGGCATCTCCAGGGTGACTTGTAGGAGGAGATCCCTGTGGGGGCATGGGGCCAAGAATGACACACAATCTACTTTTGTGGCTCGGCAACTGAAATCTTGGGATAGACTGCCTCTAAAACTGGAGGCTCTGTTCTGAGGAATAGATATGTGGGCTCCCTCCCTTCCATTCCCCTTTCTTTTTCCCCCCTTTCCCTCCCTCCCTCCCTCCCTTCCTTCCTTCCTTCCTTCCTTCCTTCCTTCCTTCCTTCCCCTTCCCTCCTCCCTCCCTCCTTCCCTTCCTTCCTCCTTCCCTCCCTCCCTCCCTTCCCCCTTTCCTTTTCTTCCCCCTTTCCCTCCCTTCCTTCTTTCTTTTTCTTCCTTCCCCCTTTCCCTTTCTTCCATTCCCCCTTTCCCTTCCTCCCTCTCTCCCTTCCCCCTTTTTTTTCTTCTTTCCCCCTTTCCCTCCCTCCCTTCCTCCTTTCTTTTTCTTCCCCCTTTTCTTCCCTCCCTCCCTCGCTCCCTTCCTATCTTTCTTCATTCCTTTCCTTTTTCCCTTCCCCCTTTCCCTTCCTTCCTTCCCCCTTTCTTTTTCTTCCTTCCTTCCCCCTTTCCCTTCCTCCCTCCCTCCCTTCCATTCCCCCTTCCCTTCCTTTCCCATTTTTCCTTTCTTCCCTCCTTCCCTTCCATTTCCATCTTCTCTTCCTTCCTTTTCCTTTCTTTCTCTCCTTTTCTCCGGCTTCCTTTTGTGTCATTGCGTATTATTTAGCTGTCGAGCTAGGAAGGAAGGAAAAAAAAAATATGTGAGAAGGGAGAAAGGGAAGGAAGGAAAAATATAGAAAGGAAGCAAGAGAAAAAAAACCCGAATAATTTCTCCTATTTTCCAGTGTACTCAGAAACGGGCCATCACCACCCCAGAGAACCCCCATTCCAAACGGACCCTCTCTGGCCGCAGCCCCCGTCTGAACTTCTCGCCCAACAGTTTTTCGCCCAGGTAGGCCGATTCAAGGGACCCTGACTTTCCACCCCATTTCTTTGAGGAGGCAAGTTCACTCATCCCGTTGGGGAAGACTTTTATTTATTTTATTTTTATATGCCGCCCTTCTCCGGAGACTCAGGGCGGCTTACAATGCGTTAAGCAATAGCCTTCATTCTTTTGTATATTTTATACAAAGTCAGCTTATTGCCCCCACAAACCGGGTCCTCATTTTACCCACCTTAGAAAGGATGGAAGGCTGAGTCGACCTTGAGCCTGGTGAGAATTGAACTCGCAGTAATTGCAGGCAGCTGGATGTTAAATGCTTTTAAAATGTTTTTTCTTCCTTCCTTCCTTCCTTCCTTCCCTGAAGTGCGACCCCTTCTCAGAAATACGCCACCCGGAAGAACCGAGGTGAAGTCGTGGCCTCTTTTGGATCGGCACCACGTGGCGAACGGGCCAGATTCCCCCCTTCGGTTCAGGTGTACGACGCCCCTCATTCACTCACCAAACCGTACAAATTCATGTTCCAGGATCTGATGGACAACCGTGATGGTGAGGGGGGTTTTGGAGGGTGGGGGTGAGGGGAGAACCGGCATGTTTTCAAGGCTATTTGCAACCACTTCTTGTGGGATTGAGCAGGAAACTCATATATAAACCTGGTTTGATCATCTGTACAGGCAGTTCTCAATTTACAGCCAGTCACTTAGCAACCAGATGGATGGATGGATGGAGATAGGTACCATAGATAGATGACAGAGGGAGGGAGGGCGGGAAGGATAGATGGGTAGATAAATGGATGGAGATAGAGAGAGAGAGAGAGATGGATGGATGGATGGATGGATGGATGGATGGATGGATAGACGTGCATGGATGGGTGGATATAGATAGAGGGATGGATAGATGGATGGAGATAGATACATGACAGAAAGGGCGGGAGGGATAGATTGGTAGATAAATGGATGGAGAGAGAGATGGATGGATGGATAGACGTGCATGGATGGAGAGATATAGAGGGAAGAATGGATGGATGGAGATAGATACATGACAGAAAGGGCGGGAGGGATAGATTGGTAGATAAATGGATGGAGAGAGAGATGGATGGATGGATAGATGTGCATGGATGGATAGATATAGATGGAGAAGGATGGATGGAGATAGGTAGATAGATGATAGAAAGAGAGTGGAAGGGATAGATGGGTAGATGGATGTATAAATGGATGCAGAGAGAGATGGAGAAGAAGGGATAGATAGATAGATAGATAGATAGATAGATAGATAGATAGATAGATAGATACCGTAGATAGATACTATAGATAGATAGACAGACAGATACACACATACCCCTATCTGTCCATCCATCCATCCATCCATTTATCTTTCCATGTATTTATCCATCTATCCCTTATCCATCCATGCATCCATTTATCTCTGTGTCTGTCCATCCATCCCTCTCCATATCTATCTATCTATCTATCTATCTATCTATCTATCTATCTATCATCTAGGGAGAGAGACGGACGGATGGATATATGGATAGATTGACAGACAGACAGATAGATGAATGATAGATGAAAGATAGACAGGTGCATCCACGCATTTGGGCTAGATGGAAAAACCAGGACTTAACTGCTCTCTCGAAACGCTGGGAAAAACAAAGCCAATGTTTTTACAGGCAGGTTATACAAATGCTTTCAAGGTTTTTTATTATTATTATTATTATTTTGTTTTTCTGTTATTTTTCTTCCCCCCCCCCCCCCCAAAGTCCTGTCCTACAAGATCGAAGAGCTGGGCGAGGCTCTCAAAGCCCATTACAAAATAGACGAATTTTCCTCCGTGATGGTTCCTGCGCAGGTAAGTTATTTATTTATTTATTTATTTATTTATTTATTTATTTATTTATTATTTAGACTTATATGCCGCCCTATCTCCGAAAGGACTCAGGGCGGCTCACAACAATAAAAACACACAAAGTTCAACTTTTTAAAAAATACCCAATAAAACTATAAAAACCATTAAAATCCCCTCTAAAACCCCTTCAGTCCAAGCTGGCCAGGCGGAATAGACATGTTTTAAGGTCACGGCGGAAAGTGCGAAGTTAAGGTGGCTACGAGCTTGTAGCAAATGTTGGGGCTAAGGAGGGGGGCAAGCCCCATTGTTCCGAGCCTGTGGCCCTTTGGGGTGGGGGTGGGGTCTGGAAGAAAATAGCATCTCTGACTGCATTGTTGTGTTTTTAATGCCTGCCGGAAGGACACTGTGACCGTCTTGGGCCAGATTGGGTGTGATTCGAACGGGAAACTGAACCCCCAATCCGTTATCCTAGAAGGGGACCGCGAACACTCGTCGGGGGCCTTCATCCCGGTTGACATTTCCGAGCTCACGGATTATTCTCTGTTCCCAGGACAGGTGAGAGCTTAAATCTCCGTGTTTCTCAACCTTGGTGACTTTTAAGATGTTTGGACTTCAACTCCCAGAATTCCCCAGCCAACATACTTTGGGTGGGTGGACTTCAAGGGTGCGTGGAGGCTGGGGGGGGGGGAATTCTGGGAGTGGACTTCACCCCTCTTAAAGATTTTGTGGGATGAAATCCACCCCTTTTAGAGGATGCTAGCTGAGGGATTCTGGGAATTGAAGTCCACATTTTAAAGCATGGAGGCTGAGGAATCCTGGGAGCTGAAGTCCACCCGTCTTAAAGCATGCTGGCTGGGGAATTCTGGGAGTTGGTCCACTCATTTTAAAGCAAGGAAAACGGGATTCTGGGAGGTTGGAGTCCACCCCTCTTAAAGCATTCTGGCTGGGGAATTCTGGGAGTTAAAAGCCCATCCATCTTAAAGCATTCTGGCTGGGGAATTCTGGGATTGATGTCCACACATCTTAAAGCATTCTGGGATTGATGTCCACACATTTTAAAGCATGCTAGCTGGGGGATTCTGGGAGCTGAAGTCCATCCCACTTAAAGCATGCTGTCTGGGGAATTCTGGGAGTTGAAGTCCACTCATTTTAAAGCAAGGAATCTGGAGGATTCTGGGAGTTGAAGTCCACCCATCTTAAAGCATGCTGGCTGGGGAATCCTGGGAGCTGAAGTCCACCCATCCTAAGGCATGCTAGGTGGGGGATTTTGGAACTTGGAAGTCTACTGTCTTAAAGCATGCTGGTTGGGGGATTCTGGGAATTGAATATATATATATATATATTCCCCATTTTTTAATTATCCAGGTTGTGGTCATGGAAGGAATGAACAGCACTGGCAAGAAGCTGATTGCATCCAAACTTTACGAGGTGATTAAAATACACAGTTGCACTGCTCTACCACACTCTCCTCAACGTGGATCTACATATTAATTTACAACTTGCAGTGATGATCCACTTTACGACCGGCATTGCAGGCTCAGTTATGGTCGTAAGTGGAGGACTACCTGTATGTGATTTCTGTTCTAACCTCTGGAGGTTTTGTGGTCTTTTTTTTTTTTTGTTCATGGACAAGGTGACTTGTCTGTTCCTGAGCTTGTGTATTTCCTAAGCAGGAGTGACAAACTCCAGCCAGCAATTGAATTTTAATTGATCTCCGTGCGAAGAAATAAATAAATGTAAAAAAAAAAATAATTCTTCTCTCCCCAGGGGGTGCCCCTTCCTTTCCAGAAACCCACAGAAGCAGCCACAGGTATGGTTAGTGTTAAGGTATTGTGATTTAAGAGCTGACCAACTGTAAAGCTGATGCAATGTAAGGCTGATGCAATGAAGATGAATCAGCATTGGTATTGCTGGTTGTAGACTGGAAAGGGGTCCGCAAGAGTTTTTACCACTTTAAAAGAGATGTTTATAAAGGCAGCCAAGAGAGGGCGTATTTCTCTCTCTTTGTGTCCGGTATTCATTGCTGAGTTCTCTATGTAGAGTTAAGAAGAAGATTGATTGCTGGTCAGATATTTGCAAACCTGGCTTGTTGGAAAAGAAAAATCAACCAGCTTCTAATCTTCCCAGATCCGGAACCTCGGCTGGTCTTGGTTGCCTGTGGTCCTTACACCACATCGGACAGCATCGCCTACGAGCCCATGGTGGACCTGATTGAGACCATCAACAAGGACAAGCCGGATGTTTGCATTTTGGTAACGGAGACGTTTCCGAAATCTGCGGGATTTGTTTGCTCTTTAGAACTTTCATCCTTGACTTACAACCATTCATTCATTTAGTGACCGAAGTTATCACGTTACTGACAAAAAGCATCTTGCGGCCATTTCTCACACATACGACCCATTGGGGTCAAAATTCAGACACAGGACCGCTGACTCATACTTATGACGGTTGCAGTGTCCCAGAGTCACCTGATCCCGTTTTGCGACCGACGGACAAGCAAGATTGATGGGGAAGCCAGATGCACTTAAGGCATCCTGGTCAAATGGTTTGTGGGTTCCTCGCTTGGTCTGACAACTGGGAAGAAAGGATGGCTTTTAAAACCTCCCAAGTTTGGGGTGAGACACCTGAAACTCAGCCCCAGAGAGTAAGGAACCCATGGCCCCCATGCAAGCAATCCTCAATTTACTACTGGTCATTTGAAGTTACAATGGACCTACTTGGGGCCTACTTACCACCCAAATTCAAACTTCTGATGGTCAGGGCCTCTTCACAATCATAACTGTTCTTCGGATACTTGCAACATGGATGCATTTACAGTGTCCCGGAACTTCCAGTTTCTAGCAAAACCACACTTTAACCAGTGGTGAAATCCAATTTTTTTTACTACCGGTTCTGTGGGCGTGGCTTGGTGGGCATGGCAGGGGAAGGATACTGCAAAATCCCCATTCCTGGGAGAAGAATATTGCAAAATCCCCATTCCCTCCCCACTCTAGGGGAAGGATACTGCAAAATCCCCATTCCCTCCCCACTCCAGGGGAAGGATACTGCAAAATCCCCATTCCCTCCCCACTCCAGGGGAAGGATACTGCAAAATCTCCATTTCCTCCCCACTCTGGGGCCAGCCAGAGATGGCATTTGCTGGTTCTCCGAACTACTGAAAATTTCCGCTACCAGTTCTCCAGAACCTGCTGGATTTCACCCCTGACTCTAACACACAATGAATTCACTTAACAGCTGGTATTCACTTAATAACCATCCTGTTTGCACTTAGAACCATTGTGTTCACTTAACAACTATTGCAAAAAAAAAAAAAAAAAAAACCTCAAAGAAACTGGTTACTCATATGTTGGATTCAATTTTACAACTTCCATAACTTAATGACTGTAATGGACAGCCCCCCTTGCGGTCGTTTGTTGAGGACTAGCTGTATTGCTAATCTGCAATTCAGATCAGCCCCATCAGCACTACTGGGAGCTAAGGATGCTGGGGATTGTAGTTAAGAGTCATCATAAATCTTACCTTTGGATCCAGGCAGGGGTGAAAATCCAGCAGGTTCTGACAGGTTCTGGAGAACCGGTAGCGGAAATTTTGAGTACCAGAGAACCAGCAAAAACCACTTCTGGCTGGCCCCAGAGTGGGCTGGGAATGGAGATTTTGCAATATCCTTCCCCCTGGAGTGGAGTGAGAATGGAGATTTTGCAATATCCTTCCGCTGGAGTAGGGAGGGAATGGAGATTTTGCAGTATCCTTCCCCTGCCATGCCCACCAAGCCACGCCCACAGGTAGTAAAAAAAAATTGAATTTCACCACTAGATCCAGGTAAGTTTTTATCTCATTCGACCAGCATTTATGTTTTGAAAAACTTCCCGCTGAGGCCTAATTCTTTCCTCTTTTCTTCCCCTCTTGCTTGATTTTTTCGGAAATGGCGGCCAACGTTAATCAAGATTTGGGGTGTGTTTCCCTTCTCTATCCATCCTCCTTAACCATGGCTTCCTTTCGTTGTTTGCAGCTCGGCCCTTTCGTTGATTCAAAGCACAAACAAGTCGAGGTGAGTGGAGAAGAGACGCAGATGTTAAAAGTTGGTGGGCTCGCATGTGGTTTGCCCCTGTGTGTGAGTTCAGAAGTTGGCTTGGGAGTCCAAACCAGGACACCGGACTGTAGGCCCGTTTTTCACCCTCCCTGAGCCTCCGCGTGCACCCTGCACTTACCTGCATCCAAAATGGCCCACGTGGGGACTCCTGGGAGGGGCAGAGTGAGGTGGGCAGGGCCAGCCAGGAGTGGGATTTGGGGGGTTCTCCGAACTGCACAGAATCTTAGCTAGAGGTTCTCCCGAACCACCCCTACCCGGATCCCTAAAAAGTCGCAGCATCTTTCCATTTTTCCATCCCCTGACCATTATTTTTCAGTTGAGAACAGTACAATAAGACAAACAACCTCAGCCAAATTCTGCAGCTGCCTTAAATAAGCAAAATCAAATATCAACAAACTTGTTTCTCTTAGCAGAGAAGAAACTCAAAAAAAACCCCCAAAAAACAAGCAAAAGCAGGTTTGTTTTTTCCCCCAAAAATGGATGCTGTCCAGATGTGCTGCCCCCCCAGCTAGTCAAAAGTAACTGGAGCTTGATGGGAGGCGTAGTTTCCCCAAATCTGGAGAGCGTTAAATTGAGAGAGAGGTTGACGCTTGGCAGAATCTTAGGTTAAAAACAGGGTGGATAAAAATCAATGATTTTTTTAAAAAAAAAATAAAAAAAAATCAGATTTTTTTGATTTAAATCGGATTTTTTTTTTTAATTTAAATCGGATTTTTTTTTATTTTTATCGAATTTATTTTAATAAAAATCTTTTGGGATAAAAATCTATCGTAAGATAGTTTTTTATTTAAAATACATAAATAACTTAGTTTATTCAGCATGAAATGAAGCTTAGTTATGTAGCAGGAGGCTGTATATTCTGCAACACTGGGACTATCGGTGAGTCAACAGCGGGTCAAAGGAGTAGCAGAGATGACAGTTGCTCTTTAAAAATTATGATTTAAATCGAGTTGATTTAAATCAAGCCTTTTTACTAGTGATTTAAATCATGATTTAAATTGTGATTTAAATCAACTCGGTTTAAATCAAATCCACCCTGGTTAAAAAACATCCAATTAGCTTCTTGGGGGGAAATCGGTTGATTCTATTCTTGATCCACCAACCAATGTTTGTTTGTTTCTAGGAAGGGCAGCTGATCATGTTGTACGAAGAGGTCTTCAAGAGGTGCCTGAAAACCATCATTGAAGGCACAAGGAGGTGAGAAAGCCGGTTTGTTTTGTTCAGATAATCGGTGTTGTTTGCATCAGGGTTAGGGCGTCTTTGCCAGCTCACTTTCAGGCGTTAAGCGAGGACTTAACCTGCATTCCTGATCCTCACTGTTGTGGCCCGTCAGCGGCCTGTGCAGCTAGTAGCTGATTCCGACAGCGAGGAGGTTGGTGTGGTGCTGCGCCAGCAGCCTGTGCAGCTGGCATTCGAGTCAGACAGTGAGGAGGCTGGAGAAGACATGCCAGAGGCAGGGATTCAGCCAGAACCTCCAGAAGCTCCCATAAGTGAAGAGGAAAAAGAGGAGGAGCCTCTTCTCGATGCACGGGCGCGCAGAGCTGGCAAAAGGCAGGAGTGGCTCCTCAGGAGGAGGTCTCCTCGAGAGTAAGGCTTGTGGCTAATTGGCCACTCCCTTAACCTATTTAAGGAGGAACGCCGACTGAAGCAATTTGCAGGGAACAACTTTGTTCACATACCTTCGTGTCTTATCAGCTTCCTGCAAATTGCTTCTGGGCATTCTGCCAACCACAGTAAGCTTTCAGTTATTCTTTGAATTCTGGGCGGCTGTTAATGCAGTTAATTAACAGCCGTTGTTGTAAAAGTCTGGTTTATTTAGTAAACTAAGGTTTGAACGGACTTTGTGTGTGCTGCGTTCTTTGGGGTCCATCGCTGGGGCAGAACACTCACAATCTTGTGTCTCTCCTTCATCCCGCACAGTGCCTGCTCCCACCTTGTGATTGTGCCTTCATTGCGGGACGTACACCATTTCTGTGTTTATCCCCAACCTCCTTTTGTCTACGAACTCGCCAAAGAGGACCGACAGGTAATTTCTCCACCGTTCGGACAAGCTCCCACCTCCCCAGGCTGTTTACAGGCAGGTCCTCGACTTACGACCACCCTTGAGCCTGGTGTTTCCGTTGCTAAACGAAACCGTTGATAAGGGAGCTCTGCCCCGTTTTACAAACTTTTTCGGCACGGTTGTTAAGTTGAACCACTGCAGCTGTTAAGTTAGTCACCTGGTTGTTAAGTGAATCGGAGCGTTGCCCCATTTTATGATTCTATTTTTTTGCCAATAAGTGGAATTGTTACAGTTAAGTTAGGTACACCGTTGTTAAGTGAATCCAAGTTTCGGATGACGTGGCCCCCCCGGGGACACTGCAACCGTCATAAATATGAGGCAGCGGCCAAGTGTCTGAATTTTGATCACGCGACCACGGGGATGGCTGCCACGGTCGTAAGTGTGAAAAACTGTCATTAGTCACTTTTTTTCAGTTGCCGTTGTAATTTGAGCGGTCACTAAATGAAATAATTATGTCAAGGACTGTCTGCATTTGAATGGTCACTAAATGAACTGTTGCAGGTCGAGGACTACCTGTGTATATACTTACAACAGTTCATATAGTGACCAAAGTTACAATGCCACTGAAAAAGGGACTTATGACTGTTTTTCACATTTATGACCGTTGCGGCATCCTCCCCCCATGGTCATGTGATCGCAATTCAGATGCTTGACAACCGACTCGTATTTATGACGGTCGCAGTGTCCCAAGGTCACGTGATCCTCTTTTACGACCTTCCGGACAAGCAAAGCCTAGGAGGAAGCCAGGTTTCACTTAACAACCGTATGACTCACTTAACTGCAGTGATTCACTTAACGGTGTCAAGAAAAGGTCGTCGAACAGGGCAGAACTCACTTAACAAACGTCTCACTTCTGCCATGGAAATTTCGGGATCGATTAGGGTCGTAAGTCGAGGACTACCTGTACAATGTAGAGCTTTTAAGCTTTCTGTAAAGGTCGATTGGATTGGCCGAAAATTCCAAAAAAGAAACATTGGATCTGCAAGAAAAAACACCCAAACTCAGAGAGCACCAAGGACCCTCTGGATTGATCCAGGCTGGTGATCTTTCCTATTTTTCCCTACCTCTGCAGTGGCCTAGAGGTGGAGCTCTTGCCCTCACAATCAGGAGGTTGCGAGTTCAATCCTAGGTAGGGTCTCTGCAGGGGGTTGGACTAGATGACCTGGCAGGGTCCCTTCCCAACTCTGTTAATCTGTTAATTTTCTTTGTGAAATAAGAATGACTTTATTATTTATTATTCATTTTATTAGTTCAATTTATATGCCGCCCTTCTCCGAAGACTCAGGGCGGCTTACAATGCACTTATAGCAATAGCTTTCATTCTTTTGTATATACCTGCTTATTAGGGCTTTTGGCACCCCCTAAGTGGTGTTTCTACAAAGTCAGCTTATTGCCCCCACAATTTGGGTCCTCAATTTACCTACCTCGGAAGGATGGAAGGCTGAGTCGACCTTGAGCCTGGTGAGATTTGAACTCGCAGTCATTGCAGGCAGCTGGCTGCTGAGTGCTACATAACAGCACTTAGTCCGCTGCACCACCAAGGCTCTTAGTGGCTCCAAGACTTCTTCAACCACCTTTTTTTTTTTTTTTGCAAATATTTAACGTAGCTGTCCGCCAAGCCTCCGCCAGAAACCTGATTTAAAGCCAAAATATCTGATGCCGACAAAAATTTGGTTGGATGGCTGATTTTGAGAAGTTGTCCTGTGGTTTTCTTCCAATTGATTTGATAACAAAAGATTAATTCAGACCAGGCTGAAATCTAAGATTTAAAAGGCAAAATGTTGGATTTGCAGCTGTTGGCTTTTTTTTCCCCTGGCAATGGGGAATTCCAGGTATCCCCAACAGGTGCTGGTGGGGCTTCAAAGATGGTTCAAACCACCAGCAGGGGGCGATCGGGCTTACTTTTTGGCTGCGATTTGCAAAAAAAAAAACCT
The DNA here is from genome assembly GCF_029215685.1 of Pituophis catenifer annectens. Taxonomy (NCBI): domain Eukaryota; kingdom Metazoa; phylum Chordata; class Lepidosauria; order Squamata; family Colubridae; genus Pituophis; species Pituophis catenifer. The sequence goes on from NW_027256890.1 coordinate 21,638,610, forward strand.
GCCTTTTTTTTTTCTCCCTTCTCAAGAAAAGCTAGAAATTTCCTGTAACTTCGGATAAGAAATTGAAGATGTTTTTTTCCAGGAAAAAAAGGCCCAGACGACAGAGTGACTCAGGCTTTAGGTGCAAAGCGTAACCGGTTTGGAAGGGAGGAAATAATTGTGACTTTTTTTTCCCCTTTCAAGTTTCAGAAATCTTACGTACTTCGCTTCCGTGCTTGCTGAGTTGCATTTATTTATTTATTTTTTACGAACTCTTCCCTTCTGCTTGCTTTGCTCTCCCTTTTTATTCTACATTTTGATATCCTGGGTTGGACATTTACACGACATTTTCTTCTTCTTCTTTTTTTTTTGCAAAAAGATGTTAGGAAGCCCAGGCATTTTCTCTTTTTTGAGGGGGTGGGGGGTGTACTTCACACTGAAACAGGGCTCCCTGGGAAAGCTGTAAGAACCAGCCGTAAAATTGCTCCTTGTTCTGGAGTTTAGAGCCCAAATGACATATCACAGTGATGGCGAACCTTTTCGGCACCAAGTGCCCAAACCCAGCGCCGGAAACCTGAAGATCAGCTGGCTGGCGTGTGTTGCCTGTTTTTTGGCCATTTATGGCCATTTTTTGGGCGCCGTTTTTTTGGGCTGTTTTCAAGCCACCTGAAAAATGGCTGGAAACGGCCTTTTTTTGGCTGTTTTGGGCTGTTTTTTGGGCCATTTTCCGGCGCTCTGGCGCCTGCAAAGACCAGCTGGCTGGTGCATGCATCCCAGTTTTTTGGCCGTTTATGCCCTTTTTTCGGGCTGTTTTGAAGCCGCCTGAAAAACAGCCCAAAAATGGCCAGAAAACGGCCTCTTTTTTGGCCATTTTGGGCCATTTTTCCAGCCGTTTTCAGGCCATTTTCCGGTGCTCTGGCACCCACAAAAACCAGCTGGCTGGCGCGCTGGAAACCTGAAGAGAAGCTGGCAACGGTACGTGTGCCCACAGAGAGAGCTCTGCATGCCACCTCTGGCACGCGTGCCACAGGTTTGCCAACACGGACATGTCATGAAAGGAAAGAGGCGTCGGGAAGAAGGAGGAAAAATGCAGAGCTGGGCAGAGCTGTTTATTTTTGCTGGATTTGGCCTGGAAAAGTGGGGAGGGTGTGTGTGCGTGTGTGTGTGTGTGTGTGTGTAGGTCTTTGATTTTTCGGGTTTTCTCCCGCGTAAAATTGGAGGTTTCTTGGCAACGTTTCGACGAAGTCTCGTTCGTCATCTTCAGGCTGGTGTTCTCGGCTTCGTGCTTCTAGGAGCAATGTGTGTGATCGCAGCTGTTTCTTCCTTTTAACTGCCAGTGGGAGTGTGAACTGATTGGGTGGGAGCTTGGCTGTGTTCTGATTGGGCGGAGGTGTGTTCTGATTGGTTGGGGGTTTGGCTGTGCTCTGATTGGATGGGGGGTTGATGACGAATGAGACTTCGTCGAAACGTTGCCAAGAAACCTCCAATTTTACGCGGGGGAAAACCCGAATAACCAAAGACCTACATACAAACACCCGCGAAAACCTCAGAAAACATAGATATAGATATAGATATATAGATATATAGATATATAGATATATAGATATTGCCAGGCTGTGGAATTCTGGGAGTTGAAGCCCCAGAAGTCTTAAAAAGTTGCCAATTTTTTTTTTTTTTTTTTTAATTTGATTTATATGCCGCCCTTCTCCGGAGACTCAGGGCGGCTTACAATGCGTTAAGCAATAGCCTTCATTCTTTTGTATATTTATATACAAAGTCAGCTTATTGCCCCCACAAACTGGGTCCTCATTTCACCTACCTTAGAAAGGATGGAAGGCTGAGTCAACCTTGAGCCTTGGAGAGATTCGAACCAGCAGAAATTGCAGGCAGCTGTGTTAATAACAGGGTGCATTAACCACTGTACCATCAAGGTACGGAAATTGAAGACCTTTGCTTATATAGAAACTTCTTTGAAAGGGGAAATGGGCAACTTTTCATTTTGGCTGGGGGTGCTGGTTTTCTGTTCAGGGCCGGCTGGGGAATTCTGGGAATTGAAGTTCTCCCCCACCCCACATCTTCCCAGTTGCCCAACGGTTGAGAAACACGGTATTTTAAATCTCCCTTTTCAGAAAAGGCAGGCAAGGAACTGGGTGTGTAGTTCAGAAACACATACAAAACACACCCCTCCTTTTTTTCAAAAGTGACAAGCCGAGGGGATTCCCTCTCGTTGGGCCCGATCCAAGAACAGCAGGAAGAGAAAACTTTCTCAAACTTCTCAGTGGCTGCTGGGGATGTTTGTATTTTGCTGGGGCAACTCCCATGGGGAAATAATAAAGCCCTAAATAATAATTACTCAAGCGGTGAAATTCCCCAGCAACAATTAACCACAGGTCCTGTCTGTTGCTGTTTAATGAAAAGTAGGCCTGGGGTGGTTGGGGGACTTCATTTCCCAGAATCCCACGGTAGCTGAGGAATCCTGGGAGCTGCGATTCCAGCCCTTTTAGAAGAAGGTTGGCTTGGGGAATGTTGCAGAGGTGGCATTCAGCCGGTTCGCGCGAATCGTTGGTGGAAATTTAGCCAAGGTCGCCGAACTGGTAGCGATCGCCGGCTGGCCCCGCCCCCGAACCGGTCCCTCGATCGCTGCTTGCTCGCCCCGCCCACCATGTTCATCGCCGCCATGTTCTTCATGCACGCACATCCCTTTGCCTTGCAAGTCTAATGCGCAAAGAACATGGCGGTGACGGCAGCAGCTTTTTTCCGCGACCGCCGGTACTTTTCGGCAGCCTGCTTCTTTGCGAGCTGCTTTCCGGCAGCGGCTGGCTGGGGGCCGCCGAAAACTCCAGTCAGCTTGCCTTTCGAACTCTGGACCAGCCGCCGCGGAAAGTAAGGAGTCCGAACAAAGAGGCGGTGTTGGAGGAGGAAGCGGGGCTGGGGCCAGGGCCGCTAAAGAAGGGGAAACGGGAGCAACTGACGAAGGGAGGGCGGGTGTAGATAGGTGGAAATTCCAATTTTTTTCGCTAGTGGTGTGGGCGTGGCTAAGTGTGGGGGGTGATATGTGACTGAGAGGGCGCGAGTGACGGCAAATTGGCCACTCCCACTCAGTCACATTCCCCCGCCCCACACCTAGCCACGCCCACCGAACCAGTAGCGAAAATTTTTGACACCCACCACTGGAATGTTGGCTTGATCGTCGGTGCCAACCAAGATTTAGGAAATCTAACTGAGCTCCTTAGTTACTTTGGCGACAGTATTCAAAAAAAGTTTTCTGAATTAATCCCTCTATCGGTGTTGTTGGTTTTTTTCCCTCCCCCCCCCCCCCCCCCCCCAAATTCCAGAGAGTGCTGTTCGTCTCCGATCCTTGCACCTTAGAGATCGACGGGGTGATTTTCGGATTAACTTCGGTGGATTTGCTCTTCCACATGGGAGCGGAAGAAATCAGCCGGTAGGATCCTTGCTATCATTGCACACGAGGGAGGGAGGGAGGAATGGCAAAATATTTTACATGGTTCAAAATTTTTATTCTTTTTTAACAAAGCGTAAAATAATTCAAAAAAACCCCCCCCCACCCCATAAATGTAAAAGAGGGGAGGAAAAGTGAAAGAGAGAAAATGTTGGAGTGTAAGAATTTGTTGTGACCCAGGCCCAAGTAAGTATTATCAGATGCAACCAGTTCGAAAACAAACAGAATTTATTGGAACAGCTGAGAATTAACTCATTCTCAGCGTAGTCCGAACTAATTCCAAACAAATTCTTCATAGCACAATCCTTCCGCCTTATCACCAACCTTGGTCTAATTAGGCAACCTGCCAAAGGCTTTTCTTGGCAAAAGTTCAGAAGCAGAAGACGCCGACAAAGAAATGCGGCAAGACAAGGAACAAATCTATCAACGTTGTTTTCCGACAAAGAGGCCAAGAACCGTTGCTGGTCTTTTAAGCCTTATGGGAGGGGCCAATCATCTCCTGGCTTTACTCCTGAGTCGTCCTCTCTGTTTTAGCTGCTGCTGCCTTCTGGCAGCTCTGCGCATGCGTGCACTAGGAACAGGCTCCTCCTGTTCCTCTGCCTCTCTGCTGTCAGCCTCTGGAGGCTCCGGAGTCTGCGCATAATTCCCAGATGGCCCTGGCCCCATCTCTGCCTCCGATGCAGAGCCCTCCCCAGCCTCCAGGACTGGCCCATGGCCCTCCCCAGCCTCCTCACTGTCTGACTCCGCTGCCAGCTTCGCAGGCTGCTGGCGGACCAGAATTGTATAAGAAGATGTTGGATAACCATTTGTCTGAAATGGTTTATAGGGTTTCCTGCCTAAACGGGGTTGGACTAGAAGACCTCCAAGGTCCCTTCCGACTCTGTGATTCTATTCTAAAAGGGTAGAAACAGTGGGGAAAGAAAAAAAAAATAGCATTGACTTCCGACTCCTTTTGGGGCAGTAGAATAAGGTAGTCCTTGACTTACAACAGTTTGACCGTTCGAAGTTAATGTTACTGACAAAAGTGATTTATGACCATTTTTCACCCTTATGACCATTTGCAGAATCGGGGGATCAAAATTCAGGTGCTTGGCAACGGACTCATAGTTATGACGGTTGCAGAGTTATGACAGCACTGGGAAAAAATGGGAGTTCGGACCATTTTTCACACTTATGACCGTTTCAGCATTCCCCCCCCCATGACCTCATGGTCACGTGATTTACACTCGGATGCTTGGCAACTGACTCGCAGTTATGACCGTCCAAGGATCTTGCGATCCCCTTCGGTGACCTTCTTGACATCCAAAGTCCATGGGGGGGGAGCCAAATTCACTTTTAACGACCGTGTGCCTCACTTAACAACCGCTAGGGATTCCCTTAACCAATGCGGCAAGGAATGACGTCACACGGAGGAGGCGAAAACCCGCTCAACGAATGTCTCGCTTTAGCAACGGGAACGTTGGGCTCAGTGTGGCGGTCGTAAATCGAGGACTACCTCCTATGAAACGAATATTTTTTATTCTGCAAAGATTTGGTTCCAGATGTTGAGCCTACGAAAGAAGCCGGCTAACACTGCCCCCCTCTCCCCCTTCCTTGCTAGGGGGTGTGTGGAGTGATTCAGAAGTGAGCGTGTCAATCCTTGGGCTCTTGCACAATCTCGGTTGCGTAAGCCGAGAAACACCGCTGGTGATCTGGAGAGAGCAGCGAGTGTGAGAGAAAAATGCCGTCCCTCGCACCGATGGAGGAATAAGATGTGACTCACACGCAGCTCACAAGCGACAGGAGGAAGAGAAAGAAACTCGGGAAGGGGGTCATCGGTGGCTCTCCCAGACAGTCAGAAAGTTTGCATGCCTTCCAAGCCTTTAGAAGTTAACGACCAGAATTTCCGTTGCTAAGCAAGGGCAGACAGCGGGGAAAGGGAGTTGCGCCCGATTGGATGACCTCTTTTTGCCTCCGTGGCTGGAGCATTCTGGCAGGTAGTCCTCGACTTTTAACAACCGTAATGGAGCCCCAAACTTTCGGTGGCTAAGGGAATAGGTGGGTTTTGCGCCACCTAACTTTCCTTGCCCGAGTTGTTAAGTGAATCGCTGCAGTTCAGTCAGTCAGCTGCACGGTTGTTAAGCGAAGCCGCCTTCCCCGTTGATTTTGCTTGTCGCAAAAAAAGGGGACCGCGTGACTCTGAGGACACTGCGGCCGTCATAAATATTATCTCCAAATGTAAATCAGATGACCATGGGGGGAATGCTGCAACGGTCATAAGTGTGAAACATGGTCATAAGTCACTTTTTTCAGTGCCGTCGTGACTTCGGTCACTAAATGAACTGTTGCAAGTGGAGGACTATCTGTATTTATCGCATTCACATTTAGGAAGAGTTTAAACCAGGGATGACTAACCTTTTTGCCATCACGTGCCAGAAAGGGGGGGGGCAGGGGAGGTTCGTGCACATGCATGCCCACACCCATAATTCTATGCGCCCCGCCCCGCGCATGGCACGTATGACCCGCCCCCCCGTGCCCCCCTCCCCCCCCCCCGCTCTTGGCACGTGATGGCCCGTTTTTCTTTCTCACCTGGCTCCAGATCCTCTCTATGCATCTGGGGAGGGCGAAAACAGCCTTCCCCACCCACTCGGAGGCCCGAACCGGCCCATTTCCCAACTTCCAGTTGGACGGGAAGTGATGTTTTTTGCTGTCCCCAGCCTCCAGAGACTCCCGGAGCTAAGCTGGCGTGCCAGGCGACACAGGTGGCACGCGTGCCATAAGTTCGCCATCACGGGTCTAGCAAGTCACTTACCTGAAATTGTACAGTTTCTCCTGCTTGAGCAGGGAGGATGGATTAGAAGACCTCCAAGGTCCCTTCCGACTCGATTCTATTCTGAGTTCCTGAGTACGTCACATTTCAATCAAAATACAAAAGTTTGCATTATATAAAATCTAGAAACATTACGGATATTTAGAACCATAACATCTAAAATATTATAAACGTACATCTAAATTACAGATATTGCTTCGTTGGTCGCCGCCAGGAAGTCAGCAAAAGGGGTTTAAGGCAGATTGCTGACGTCGTTAAGTGAAATGTGGTCGTTAAGCGAACCCGGCTTGCCCCCTTGACTCTGCTTGTCGGAAGCCGGCTGGGAAATTCACCTGCCCCCAGGACTCTGCAACAACCGTCATAAGTACATGCCAGTTTCCAAGTGCCCAAATTCTGATCACACGACCGGATGCCGCGACGGTCATAAGAATGAGGACCTGTTCCTAAGTCGCTTCTCTCAGAGCCCTTGTAACTTTGAACAGCCGGTCAATTAGCAGAATCAATGGAGGAAGCTGGATTCATTTAACGACCGCATGGTTCACTTAACAATGGCAGTTGATTCGCTTAACAACCAGGGCAAAAAAAAAAAATCTGGTGCGACTCACTTAACAGCTGCCTTGCTTTCACCATGGAAATTCTGTTCCCAGTTGTGGTCATCAATCAGCCTTCGCTGAGCTGCCTCTTAAGGACTAGAATCTTCTGACGCGTTTTATTTTTCTTTAAAAAGATGAACCCTTTCATCCAGAGCGAATGCGATAAAAGAGATTTGTTTTTTAAAAAAAAAATAACAACTCTAAATAGCCATGACTAAGCCGTCTGCAAGTAAATGTTGTGACTAACATATGAGGGGTTTGCAAAAAAACCCAAAAAAAAAGCGTGACTCTGTTTTTATGACCTCATACGAGATAAGCATCTTTGAGTGACCTAGTAGGATTGTGTTACAGACGGACGCAAAAGCAAAATTTCCCCCCCTATTCTCCCGGAGGTTTTGGCATTGGTTGCTTTTAAAGAGGTGTTAATTGCAAGGATTCATTAAAATGGATCGTTGCATAACAGGAATAACAGGATAAATATATGGAGTAGGTATAACAGAATAACAGAGTTATTAGTACTATTATTATGTGATTAATATTGATATTAATCACGTAATTATACGATTACCATTACGATTACCCGTGTTTCCCCGAAAATAAGACCCTGTCTTATATTTTTTTTTGAACCCTGAAATAAGTACTTGGCCTTATCGAGGAAAAGCCCAATTGGGTTTATTATCAGGGGATGTCTTATTTTGGGAGAAACAGGGTATCTATCTATCTAGCTATCTAGCTATCTGTCTGTCTGTCTGTCTGTCTATCTATTGTGTTTCCCCAAAAATAAGACCCTGTCTTACATTTTTTTGAACCCTGAAATAAGCTCTTGGCCTTATTGCCATGCAGCTCAAAAGCCCGATTGGGCTTATTATCAAGGGATGTCTTATTTTGGGAGGGAAAACAGGGTATCTGTATCTATCTATCATCTCTCTCTCATCTCTCTCTCTACCTATCTATTATCTCTCTTTCATCTATATCTATCTATCAATCAGTATCTATCATCTCTCTCTCTACCTCTTTATCATCTCTCATATCTATATCTATATCTATATCTATCTATCAGTATCTATCATCTCTCTACCTCCCTATCATCTCTTTCATATCTATCTATCTATTATCTATCTATCTATCTATCTATCTATCTATCTATCTATCTATCAGTATCTATCATCTCTACCTCTCTATCATCTCTCTTTCCTATCTGTCTGTCTGTCTATCTATCTATCTATCAGTATCTATCAGTATCTATCATCTCTACCTCTCTATCATCTCTCTTTCCTATCTGTCTGTCTGTCTATCTATCTGTCTATCTATCTATCTATCTATCTATCTATCAGTATCTATCATCTCTACCTCTCTATCATCTCTCTTTCCTATCTGTCTGTCTATCTATCTATCAGTATCTATCAGTATCTATCATCTCTACCTCTCTATCATCTCTCTTTCCTATCTGTCTGTCTATCTATCTGTCTATCTATCTGTCTATCTATCTATCTATCTATCTATCTATCTATCTATCTATATCTATCATCTCTACCTCTCTATCATCTCTCTTTCCTATCTGTCTGTCTATCTATCTGTCTGTCTATCTATCTATCTATCTATCTATCTATCTATCTATCTATCTATCTAATCTATCTATCAATCTATTGTGTTTCCCGGAAAATTAAGACCCTGTCTTATATTTATTTTTGAACCCTGAAGTAAGCGCTTGGCCTTATTGCCATGCAGCTCAAAAGCCTGATTGGGCTTATTATCGGAATGTCTTATTTTTTTTGGGGGGGGGGGGGAAGGGGAAACAGGGTATTGTTATATCTCTTTCAAAACTAATATGTACCCAGGCAAAATACTGTTCAGATAACATACGGAGTTTTTTTTATGCCCATAAAAAAGAAAAATGTATAAATGGAACATATATTAAAATAAATAAATAGTTATTTGGAAGGGACCTTGGAGATCTTCTAATCCAACCCCCGTTGCTCAGGTAGGAAAAGTCAACTGAGGAAAAGCCAATCGTGGGTTTGTTTAAGAGCCAAGTTTAATCCTCTTTTTGACAAACAGTTTTCTAAGCCAATCAACTTAGTCCCTTCCTACATTTTATCTAGGGACTCGGTGGCTCAGGGGCTAAGACGCTGAGCTTGTCAATCAAAAGGTCGGCAGTTCAGTGGTTCGAATCCCTGGTGCCACGTAATGGGGTGAGCTCCCGTGACTTGTCCCAGCTTCTGCCAACCTAGCAGTTCGAAAGCACGTTAAAAAAAAATGCAAGTAGAAAAATAGGGACCACCTTTGGTGGGGAGGGAACAGCGTTCCGTGCGTCTTTGGCGTTTAGTCATGCCAGCCACATGACCACGGAGGCGTCTTCGGACAGCGCTGGCTCTTCGGCTTTGAAACGGAGAGGAGCACCGCCCCCTAGAGTCAGGAACGATTAGTACGTATGTACGAGGGGAACCTTTACCTATACATTTTTATCCTCAACACAATCCTGTAAGGTAGGCCAGCCCGGAAGTCTATTCAGCGATCAAACTCTTAAATATTTTTTTCCCTACCTTTCTTGCTCTGTTTTTTTCACCACCCCTGCTCAGTTCTTCAAGCCTTCAGGATCGTTTTTCTCGAATTCTCAAACACATCCTGACTCAGCGGAGGTAAGCCACTTCGGAACCACGGTTTGTGTTTTGTTCTAGATTCTTAGCCTGCCACGAATACACAAAAACAGACACGCTCCAAATGCAGTTTGTGTTCATGCTGGGCCCGAGGGGAGGATAGAGAATTTTAAAGTGAAGCTTTCTGCATTCTCAAACAATGGATGGGAACAAAGGGAGATTCTAGTCCTCATGGTTATGAATAGAGCACTGGTTCGTTATATATATTTTAAAGAAATCTATGCCCAATTAGCCGTGGCTTGGTGAAGTTTCAAACGTGGCTTTCCAGGAGATGGCCAGAGAGAAGAATTAAAGTCTTCAGACATACGAAGAAGTACGGGTGTTTTATGGTGTGAAGAATGTTTCACGAAAAGCTTCATAGGGTTGAGAGGAAGGAAGGAAGGAGATTGAAAAAAGGAAGGAAGGAGAATGAAAGGAAGGGAAGAAAGAAGGAGAATGAAAGGGAGGAAGGAAGGAGAATGAAAGAAGAAAAGGAAAGGGGAATGAAACGAAGGAAGGAAGGAGAATGAAACGAAGGGAAGAAAGAAGGAGAATGAAAGGAAGAGAAGAAAGGAGAATGAAAGGGAGGAAGGAGAATGAAAGGAAAGAATGAAAAAGAAGGAAGGAGAAAGGAAGGAGAATGAAAAGAGGAAGGAAGGAAGGAGAATGAAAGAAGAAAGGAAGGAGAATGAAAGAAGAAAGGAAGGAAAGGAATGAAACGAAGGAAGGAAGGAGAATGAAACGAAGGGAAGAAAGAAGGAGAATGAAAGGAAGAGAAGAAAGAATGAAAGGGAGGAAGGGGAATGAAAGGAAAGAATGAAAAAGGAAGGAAGGAGAATGAAGGAAGGAAGGTGAAAGGAAGGAAGGAGAATGAAAGAAGAAAGGAAGGAAGGTGAAAGGAAAGGAGAATGAAAAGAAAGGGAAGGAAGGAAAAGAGACAGCAAGGGGAGAGAGAAAGGGAAGGAGGAAAAGAAGAGATGAAAGGAGGAAGGAAAAGAGAAGAAAGAAAGGAAAGGAAAAAAGGAACAGGGAGGGAGAAAGAGAGGAAGAAAGAGGAAAGAAAAAGTGAGTTGATGGACCAAACCACCTTGGAAATAAACCACGGCTTGCCGGATCCTCTCGTTCCACCCCATCTCTCTCTCTCTCTCTCTCATTCTCATTTTGACCGCGTCCCAAAGAGAGGAAATTTCCTAGTGGGCATTTCCAATGCCAGCTTCCCTCGAGTCGAACAGCCCCAGAAACGCAGCTGCTCCTCCTCGGGATGGGGTGGGGAGGAACGTGCCGCCGGCCAGGCCTTTGAGAACACTGGCCTTTATTTGGCCCTGAGGTTTGAGATGCCGACCCTCCCAGGAGAGGGGGGGGGGAGAAACGATCCTGGAATTAGCGGCAGCCGCGGCAGCTTCGCCGAGCCCAGCTTGGCATCATCGCGTTGGTACTTTGATGGGTAGAAGAGAAGAAACAGCTGCCGGGCGCGGCCTTCGAAGTCCAGCCAAAGGATTTGGGGAAGGGGGGGGTATATAACTCGATCTCTTTTCTCCCTCCCCAACCCCCCTCCTTTTTTTAAAAAAAAATATTCTCAACAGCTACTATCCTCTCTACCCGCCCCCCGAGGACATGAGTGTGGATTACGAGCGCTTCTTCCCGCACGCTTCCCTGCCCATCACGCCGGACCTCTTGATCACGCCGTCCGACCTGAAATACTTCGTTAAGGTGGGGGGGAGACGCCAACGATGAGCTGAGCTTGGGGGGGGGGGGCGGTGGGAAGAAAAATTAGGAAGGCGGCCCCACCCTTGGGGGGCCTGCGTGCACGGTATACTTAAGCTGTTAGGTCTGGCTCCTAAAAATAACCCCAAGATTCCGGTCCTCATGGTTTTTGATGAAGGATGGGCTCAGATAGCAAGCGCCGAGGGCGACGGGGTGTCTCATGCCAGGTGGGAGGTGGTGGTACGTGGGGGTGGGGCGGGGTGGGGGTTATAGGCGAAAAAAAACTCTTCCCCACGTTATTGCAGGATCAAATTTGGGACTCCGTGCCGTGCAAAATGTGTCCTTCGCTGAGTTTGAACCTTGATTCCATGTTGGTGTTTGCATGAATAGAATAGAATAGCATAGAAGAATAGAATAGAATAGAATAGAATAGAATAGAATAGAATAGAATAGAATAGAATAGAATAGAATAGAATAGGAATAGAGAAGGAATAGAATAGCATAGCATAGAAGAATAGAATAGAATAGAATAGAATAGAATAGAATAGAATAGAATAGAATAGAATAGAATAGAATAGAATAGAATAGAATTAGAGAAGGAATAGAATAGCATAGCATAGAAGAATAGAATAGCATAGCATAGAATAGCATAGAAGAATAAAATAGAATAGGAATAGAGAAAAAATAGAGAAGGAATAGAATAGCATAGCATAGAAGAATAGAATAGAATAGCATAGAATAGAATAGAAATAGAGAAGGAATAGAATAGCATAGCATAGAATAGCATAGAATAGAATAGAAGAATAGAATAGAGTAGGAATAGAGAAGGAATAGAGAAGGAATAGCATAGCATAGCATAGAAGAATAGAATAGAATAGAATAGAATAGAATAGAATAGAATAAGAGAAGGAATAGAATAGCATAGCATAGAAGAATAGAATAGCATAGCATAGCATAGCATAGAATAGAATAGCATAGAAGAATAGAATAAAGAAGGAATAGAGAAGGAATAGAATAGCATAACATAGAAGAATAGAATAGAATAGAATAGAATAGAATAGAATAGAAATAGAGAAGGAATAGAATAGCATAGCATAGAAGAATAGAATAGAATAGCATAGAAGAATAGAATAGAATTGAATAGAATAGCATAGAAGAATAGAATACAATACAATACAATACAATACAATCAATACAATCAATACAATACAATCACTGAAATGTCTCCCTTAAGCGACCTAAAAACTTGGGCTCGATTGTGGACGTACGTCGAGGACTTGCCTTGCATTTAACACCCCCCCCTCCCCCAAAAGCTCATCCATGAAATGTACAACTGGATTTTCTGTATCCGGGAAATTACTACAAATTTTTACGAAAGAACAGGACAAGCTCAAATAACGAGTTTGGGATGCCTCACTCAACACAATCTCATCCAACCACCCAGGTTCCTGCAAACAATCTTGGTTAATTTTAAAACCTCTCGCCTTCTCCTTTAGGACATTTTGGGGTGCGTCTGCATTAACCCCAGCCGGCTGACCAAAGGACAAGTGGGGGGCAGCTACGCGCAGCTGTGGGTCCGGCCACACGTCACCGGGGAACAGCGGAAGAGCCCGTGCATCGCCGCGCAAGTGATTAAGATCTAACCAGGTTCTGTCAACACCTGAAGCTGGACAAAAAGACATTTCGCCATCAAGAGGATGAGCTAAGGAGATGCCTTCCTTCTCCAACGATGTGGAGATCCCAAAATCTGGGCGACCCAAACATCTGGACGGCATCTCCTTGAAGTCTCCTGACATTGGCTTTCTGGTTCTCTGCAGCTGGATGACATCTTCCATCATTCTTCTGGATAAAGAAGATATTATCCAGGCCTGTTTTCTGATATCAACCTATATAAATATATGAATTTGTTGATTTGGGTTAGGTACAAATCCTGCTTCTCGGCGAGCCCTATGGAATCCGAATTGCCCCACAAATGAAGTTTTGGCAGATGTGCAGTGGGCTGCTTTGATTCTCCAAGGAAGAGAATTCTGGGAATTGAAGTCCATCCACCTTAAAGCATGCTGGCTGGGGAATTCTGGGAGTTGCAGTCCACCTGTCTTAAAGCAGGCTGGTTAGGGAATTCTGGGAATTGAAGTCCACCCGTCTTAAAGCAGGCTGGTTAGGGAATTCTGGGAGTGGAAGTCCACCCATCTTAAAGCATGCTGGCTGGGGGATTCTGGGAGTGGAAGTCCACCCATCTTAAAGCATGCTGGCTGGGGGATTCTGGGAGTGGAAGTCCACCCATCTTAAAGCATGCTGGCTGGGGGATTCTGGGAGTGGAAGTCCACCCATCTTAAAGCATGCTGGCTGGGGGATTCTGGGAGATGAAGTCCACAAGTCTTAACCTTGTCAAGTTTGGAGACCCCCCTGCCCTATACTATCCTCCCCTGTGGGCATGATTCAGGTAGCCCTTCGATCAACAAGTGTCATTTAGTGACCGTTTGAAGTTACAACGGCACTGAAACAAGTGACTTATGACCGTTTTTCACACTTACGACCGCATTTGGCACTTACAACCGTTGCAGCATCCCCACGGTCATATGATCAAAATACAGATGCTTGGCAACTGACTCATATTTATGACGGTTGCCGGGGTTACATGATTCCCCCTTTTGTGTCCTTCGGACGAGCAGTCATGCTGGCTGGGGAATTCTGGGAATTGAAGTCCACCCGTCTTAAAGCAGGCTGGTTAGGGAATTCTGGGAATTGAAGTCCATCCACCTTAAAGCATGCTGGCTGGGGAATTCTGGGAATTGAAGTCCATCCATCTTAAAGCATGCTGGCTGGGGAATTCTGGGAGGGGAAGTCCACCCATCTTAAAGCATGCTGGCTGGGGGATTCTAGGGGTTGAAGTCCAAACATCTTCAAGCTGCCAAGATTGAGCGAAATCGCTGTTCCCTTCCCACCAAAGGTGGTCTCTATTTTTCTACTTGCATTTTTTTTTTTACCTGCTAGGTTGTCCCAGGAGCTGGGACAAGTCACGGGAGCTCACCCCGTTACGGGGCCCTAGGGATTCGAACTGCTGACCTTTTGATCGACAAGCTCAGCGTCTTATCCACTGAGCCACCGCGTCCCTTCCCAACGTTAAATAACAATTAGCAAATTGTTTGAAAGTGACTTCAGGCCTGTCTGAATCTGAGACCTTTGCAAAATTCAGGGACTCTTTTATAAAATGTGGATTGCATGCAAAAGTTGGCTTGGTTTCGATCAGGCTTAAAATCTTTTGTTGATGTTTGCTCCTCCTCCTCTGACTTTTAATATTTTCATTTTTTGGAGCACGGCCCAGTAATCTTAATAAGAGATCTGGCCCTCAGCCTATCAGATAACGTGCTCCGATTTTCAGTGAGTGTGTTTTATTTTCGACAGGGAAGAGTCCACGCAGTGAGAGTTTAATAAGAAGCAATTAAAAAGGCGCCTGGGCGTCAGACGCGGGTTTGGAAAACTCGGTGAGAAGTTTAATTTTATTTCCTTCCCGTCATGAATAAATTCTCGCTCCCTTTTGGCACCTGAGTTTCCAGTCCATTTTGCAGTTGCATTTTGCAGTGTTGGGCTAAGTTGGCGGCCAAGGTCGGGCGATGAATTTGTTTAGGTCGGGGTAGAAAAAGAATTTCTTCTTTCCTTGGTACAGGTAGTCCTCGACTTATGATGGCAATTGAGAGCAGGATTTCCGCTGCTAAGCGAAGAGGTTGTTAAGCGAGTTGGGTCCAATTTTGCGACCTTTATCGCCCCGGCTCTTCAATGAATCACTGCGGTTGTAAAGTCATTAAACGAAAGAAAGAAGGAAGGAAAGAAAAAAGGGAAGGGAGGGAAGGAAGGAAGGAAGGAGAAATGAAAAAAGGAAGAGGGAAGGAAAAGGAAGGAAGAGGGAAAGAACAGGAAAAAACTCAGAAAGAAAAGGGAAGGGAAACTAAAGGAAGGAAGTGGGAAAGAAAGGAAAAGACGCAGAGAACAAAAAAAGGAAGGAAAAGGGAGAAAGAAAAAGACAAGGGAAAGAAAGGAAAAGGGAGAGAAAAAAGGGGAAAAGAGAGGAAGAGGGAAAGGAGAAAGGAAAAATGCAGAGAAAAAGGAAAAGGAAGAGAAGGGAAAGACAGAAAGAAAAGGAAGGGAAAAGGGAGGAAGAGGGAAAGGAGAAAGGAAAAGACCCAGAGAAAGAAAAAAAGGGAGAAAGGAAAAGACACAAAGAAAAAGAGGAGGGAAAGTGGAAAAGGGAGAGAGAAAAAGGGGAAAAGGAAAAGACAAAGGATGGGAAGAAAAGGGAGGAAGAGAAAAAGGAGAAAGGAAAAGACCCAGGGAAAGAAAAAAGGTAGAGAAAGACAGAAAAAGAGGGAAAGAAAAAAAGAAAAATGGAAAAGTAAAGGAAGGAAAAACAGAGGAAGAGGGAAAGGAGAAAGGAAAAGACGCAGAGGAAAAAAAGGGAGAGAAGGAAAAAGCAGAAAAGGGAGGAAGAGGGAAAGGAGAAAGGAAAAGTCACAGAGAAAAAAGATGTAGAGGAAGGAAAAGAAAAGAAAGGAAGAGAGAAGGAAGAAAAGATGCAGAGAAAGGAAAGGAAAAGAAGAAAGGAAACATTGGAAGAGGAACAGGGTTGTGTTCCGGTTTCTGACTTTTCCAAGAAAACGCCTCATTTCCTCAGCTGGCCTCCTCCTGCCCGATCCTCTGACGTCCCGTCCCCGTCTCCCCAGCCTTCGGGGCACGCATGCGAAAGCCGCCGCCTCCTCC
Organism: Pituophis catenifer annectens; assembly: GCF_029215685.1. NCBI lineage: Eukaryota > Metazoa > Chordata > Lepidosauria > Squamata > Colubridae > Pituophis > Pituophis catenifer. Next base: position 21,654,546 of record NW_027256890.1, read on the forward strand.
CCACATCTGTTGCAGAGAGCAGTTGGCCTTCCGTGGTCGCTGCCTTCCTGGCCTGAAGGAGCTTCCCGTGATTGTGCCGTCTTTCGAATTCCTTTCCCTCCGAGTCATCCTTCCTTCTTGGTCTCCTTCGAGACGGCCTGACATACATTTCTTTTACGACGGCCAAAGCCACTTCGAGCAACCAGCCACATCTGCCGAAACAGCTGCTGCGTTCTCTGCTCTACGGTTAAGCTTGCCTCGCCTCTCCGATAGATTCGGAGTTTGGCAAAAAAACAACCCTTACGGGGAGTCCTCGACTTACGACAGTTCATTGAGTGACGATTCGAAGTTTACAACGGCCCTGAAAAAAAAAAGAGACTCGTTGGCAGCCTCCCACGTGATCAAAATACAGATTACTTGGCATCGGATTCGTATTTAGGACGGTGGCAGAGTCTGTCATCTGATCCCCTTTGCGACCTTCTGACAAAGCCAAGTCACTGGGGAAGCCAAGATTCACTTAACAACCGTGTGACTAATTTAACAACTGCAGTGATTTACTTACCCGTAGCAAGAGAAGTTGTAAAACGGGACAAAACTCACTTAACGAATGTCTCGCTGAGCAACATCAATGTTGGGCTCAGTTGTCATACGTCGAGGACTCCCTGTATATAGAAGGTTTGGCCAACCTTGGGGAACGCGGGATTTTTTTAAAAAAGACATTTGATGGCCGGCTTTGAATTTCCATCCAGGCAGTCCTCGACTTAATGACCACAATGGCGAGGAGCATTTCCATTGCTACTGTAAGGTAGTTGTTAAAAGAGAGCCGCACCTGATTTTATGACTTTTGGGCTTTGATGGTTAAAACGAATCACTGAAGCTGTTAAGCGAATCATGTCATTAAGCAAGTCCAGCTTCCCCCATTGACTTGGCTGCTTGCCAAGCGCCTGAATTTCGTTTCATGAGGCCGATGGGGAAGATGTTTCAACATTGCAATGGTCTTAAGAGTGTGATTGTAGGTCTCTCTTTTCCCCCCCAAGGCTGTTGTAAGTCCGGTCGTTAAATGAATCGGTTGTAAGTCGAGGACTGCCCGTAATTTGAAAGGGGAAGAAAATGCATTTTTTTGGGAAACTCACGGACGCTACTGAAAATACTCATTTCTTTAGGGAAGCTGTTCGAAGAGTTGAAGCCGCCCCATAGTTAAGCTCCTTATCCTGGCTCAGCCAAGCTCGGGCATCATGTAACATGTGATAAATGAGTCAGGAATTCAGTTCTGGTTTTCACATTAAGCCCAAAACTGGCTTGTTTGATTAGCTGACAGTCAACCAACAAGTGGCAACTCAGAAAATGCATTGATTCAACACAGTCCTCAATTCAGTCCAATTGATTCAATTGAGTCCTCGGCTTACGACCACAATCGACGCCCGAAAATTCCATTCCAGAGAGTGAAGTGGGTTTTGATCTTACGACCTTTCTTGCCACTGTTGTTAAGTGAATCACTGCAGTTAACTCAGTCACATGGATGTTAAGCGAATCGGGCTTCCCCATTGACTGCTCGTCCGAAGGACGCAAAAGGGGGAATCACGTAACCCCGGGACACTGCAACCGTCATAAATATGAGTCAGTTGACAAGCATCTGTATTTTGATCACGTGACTGTGGGAATGCTGCAATGGTTGTAAGTGCCAAATGCGGTCGTAAGTGTGAAAAACGGTCATAAGTCACTTGTTTCAGTGCCGTTGTAACTTCAAACGGTCACTAAACGAACTTGTTGATCGAAGGGCTACCTGAATCATGCCCACAGGGGAGGATAGTATAGGGCAGGGGGGTCTCCAAACTTGACAAGGTTAAGACTTGTGGACTTCATCTCCCAGAATCCCCCAGCCAGCATGCTTTAAGATGGGTGGACTTCAACTCCCAGAATCCCCCAACCAGCATGCTTTAAGATGGGTAGACTTCAACTCCCAGAATCCCCCAACCAGCATGCTTTAAGATGGGTGGACTTCAACTCCCAGAATCCCCCAGCCAACATGCTTTAAGATGGGTGGACTTCAACTCCCAGAATCCCCCAGCCAACATGCTTTAAGATGGGTGGACTTCAACTCCCAGAATCCCCCAGTCAACATGCTTTAAGATGGGTGGACTTCAACTCCCAGAATCCCCCAACCAGCATGCTTTAAGATGGGTGGACTTCAACTCCCAGAATCCCCCAGCCAACATGCTTTAAGATGGGTGGACTTCAACTCCCAGAATCCCCCAGTCAACATGCTTTAAGATGGGTGGACTTCAACTCCCAGAATCCCCCAGTCAACATGCTTTAAGATGGGTGGACTTCAACTCCCAGAATCCCCCAACCAGCATGCTTTAAGATGGGTGGACTTCAACTCCCAGAATCCCCCAGTCAACATGCTTTAAGATGGGTGGACTTCAACTCCCAGAATCCCCCAACCAGCATGCTTTAAGATGGGTGGACTTCAACTCCCAGAATCCCCCAGCCAACATGCTTTAAGATGGGTGGACTTCAACTCCCAGAATCCCCCAGTCAACATGCTTTAAGATGGGTGGACTTCAACTCCCAGAATCCCCCAGTCAACATGCTTTAAGATGGGTGGACTTCAACTCCCAGAATCCCCCAGTCAACATGCTATAAGATGGGTGGACTTCAACTCCCAGAATCCCCCAGTCAACATGCTTTAAGATGGGTGGACTTCAACTCCCAGAATCCCCCAACCAGCATGCTTTAAGATGGGTGGACTTCAACTCCCAGAATCCCCCAACCAGCATGCTTTAAAATGGGTGGACTTCAACTCCCAGAATCCCCCAGCCAACATGCTTTAAGATGGGTGGACTTCCACTCCCAGAATCCCCCAGTCAACATACTTTAAGATGAATGGACTTCCACTCCCAGAATCTCCCAGCCAGCATGCTTTAAGATGGGTGGACTTCCACTCCCAGAATCCCCCAGTCAACATGCTTTAAGATGGGTGGACTTCCACTCCCAGAATCCCCCAACCAGCATGCTGGGAGTCGAAGTCCACAGGTCTTACAGTTGCCAACTTTGGTATAGAGCCCCCTTGCTCAAGCAGGGGGTTGGACTAGAAGACCTCCAAGGTCCCTTCTAACCTATTCTACGTTCTTTTCTTTTTTCCCCCCGGATTAACTTGACCCTTCCGTGTATTTCAGAAGATGGAATTTCCAGTGCAAAATCTGGGTGTGAAGTCCCGTCCCCCCCCGTGATCATTCCCAGGAAAAACAAAGAAAGATGAATGAGGGGAGGGAAAACTATATTTCCTTTTGCTATTTTGAGAAAATCCAAATTTTTCCCCCCGAATTAATTTGCAAGATTTCTGGATTTCCCCCCCACCCCCAACCTCCTTTCTAATGGCCATATCGCTCTTTCGCTCCAGTGACGCAGGGACCCCCTCCCCCCAAAAGGGCTGTTTTTCTTGCTGCAGATGCCAAGATCTTGAAGTCATATCGGAGAGACACGTCAGATATCAGCCAGCCGTAATCTGCAGGGCGAAGGTCAGCCCAGCCTGAATATTTCTTCCCCCCCCCCCTTCCCTTCCAGCCCAGCCCACCCGGGACGCATCCTGGCTGGCCGGAGGAAGAAATCCAAAAAATCAGATTTTCCTTGCCAAGGCTTTCCCGTTAAACGGCATTTCTGCAGAAAGCTTTTTGTAAGAGCAGGAAATATATAATTTGCTTAAATCCTCTCTGTGTGCACATTGGTGCATATGGAGTTTTTTTTTTTAAAAAAAATAGAGGTAGTGTGCAACGATTCGTTTAGCGACCGAAGTGGCAAGCATCATGGCCGTTTTTCAAACTTGCACCATCCCCCCCCCCCCCCCCATGGTCCCAGGATCAAAATCCTGATGTTTTGGCACGCATTTATGACGGTTGCGATGTCCCGGGGGTGCGGTGGGGGTGTCACGGGATCAAAATTCGGACATTTGGCCACTGACTCATATTTACGACAGTTGCTGTGTCTCCAAGGTCATGCACGATTCCCTTTTTGGGATCTTCTGACCAGCAAAGTTGAGGAAGTCGGATTCGTTTAACAACCGTGTTATTCACTTTTAACAACTTGTAGTGGTTCACTTAACAACCGTGGCCAGAAGTGGTCGTAAAATGGGGGCAAAGCTCACTTAGCGACAGAAACGTCGGGCTCAATGTGGCCATACACCGAGGACTACCTGTAATATGGAAGTGGCGAGCCATGGCAGGGATGGTGTTTTCAGCTTCCCGGTGTAATCCGCAATTGGCTGTGTGATCTCTTGGTGGTCTCCTTTCCAAGGCTTGAAATTATGTCCCACTTTAACACCAAAGGTCATTTGCTAACCTCAAATAGGATTCCAAGGACTTCTGTCCAGATGTACAGATGTAATCTTCAGTCCCCACAATTCTTTTTTACTTTGCAATGTTTTTACTTTACAAACACGCTGACTTTTTTTTTTAACATCCTCTCTTTAATTTTGAAAAGCCTCCTCTAATTTTCGTAATTTGTTCTCTTGATAATCTGCAAAAATCTAGAATTTGGATAGCATTCAAAGAAAGATTAGTTCCTCTCTCTCTCTCTCTCACACACACACACACACACACGCAAACATACAAACCGGCTTCTGCAAATATATCGCTTAATCTTGACATGCTCGAAGACAGATAAGGAAAGCTCTCTGCCGCAACTCTGCAGGCTAAGTTGCCAAAACACACGTTCCTAAGATTTTAATTCTGCAGAAATTCACCCGAACTGTGTGATGCAGAAAAACGGACAGCGAAATTTGGGAAAAAGATCGGAAAACCTGCAGGGAAAACAAATTCTGCAGAAATATTAACTAGAAATATTAACCGGAAGTGAATGCTTGCAAACTTCTCGGAAAGGGAAACAACTAGAACTCAGAATAGAATACAGCTGGACGGGACTTTGGAGGTCTTCTAGTCCAGCCCCCTGATTGATTGATTGATGGTTAGCACCGTGACCTTGTAGTTCTGGAGGGGTTAAGAGGCTCAAAACTGTGTTTTGTGTTTTTGTGAACGAGCCCTGTTGCTCCTTAGATGGCTCCGCCTGCCCCCATTTTCAATCCGAATTTTTCCTAGAGCTGCTGTTAAATTCGAAATATCAATTCAGCAGCCAAGCAGCGGTTAAATCTGTGCAGCTTTTCTTCTCGAGTTTCTCAAGGATCTCTAGAATGAGGCAGAAAACCAGAAGCTTCTCTTGCAAAGGAAGGAAACCGTTTGCAAAAAAACAACAACAGCACAGCAAAACAGATTTTCGGCTCGGGAATACCGACAATAGATAGTCCTCGCTTTTACAACTTGCAATGGGAAACAGAATTTCCATTTGCTGGGCAATGCGTTTTGAATTGAGCCGTGCCCGATTTTACAAACTTTTTTTTTTTTTTTTTGCAAGCATCGTTAAAGCGGCCGCAGCCGTCGTTAAGCAAAGCGTCTGGTCTTTAAGCAAAACCAGTTTCTCCCATTCACTCGGCTGGCCAGTAGCTAGCTGGGAAGGTCCTGCAACTGTCGTAAATACACGCCAGTTGCCGAGTGCCTGGATTTGGTTCGGTGTGATCGCGGAGATGCTCAAGGGTCACGAGTGCGAAGTCCGGTCATAAGTCAAGTTTTTTTTTCAATACACCTAGTCCTTGATTTGCGACCACAATGGAGCCTGAAAATTTAGCTTGCTAAGTGAGACCTTTGTTAAGGGAGTTTTGCCCCATTTCACGACCTCTTTCCACAGTTGTTAAGTGAATCGTTGCAGTTAAGTTAATAATATTGTTTAAGTGAATCTCACTTCCCCATTGATTTGTCAGAAGGTTTCAAAAGGGGAAAGAGCCTTGGTAGTACAGAAGTTTAAGGCACCCTGTTATTAAGCTGGTTATTAAAACCAGCTGCCTGCAATTACTGCAGGTTCGAATCTCGCCAAGGCTCAAGGTTGACTCAGCCTTCCATCCTTTCTAAGGTAGGTGAAATGAGGACCCAGTTGTGGGGGCAATAAGCTGACTTTGTATAAATATATACAAAAGGATGAAGGCTATTGCTGAGCACATTGTAAGCCGCCCTGAGTCTCCGGAGAAGGGCGGCATATAAATCAAATTAAAAAAAAAAAAAATCACATCATCCCAGGAGAATGCAACCGTCACAAGTATGAAGCAGTTGCCGAGCGTCTGGAATTTTGATCACCTGACCACGGGGCTGCTGCAACGGTTGTTAAGTGTGAAAAACGATCCTAAGTCACTTTTTTCAGTGCCGTCGTAACTTTGGACGGTCACCAAATGAGCTGTTGCAAGTCGAGGACTACCTAACTTCGGTCACCAAACAAGTTGGTCGTAAGTCAAGGAATTGCCTGTGCAGAATCCTTCCAGTGCTCGTAGCTTGTTTGACCTCTTACCAGGGAATACAGTAAGTAGTAAGTTCAGAAGTTTAATTTTCCTTACCGGGCAGAGTGCAGTTCAGTTCTTAAGAAAACAACTGTTGCTATGGGAGAGGAAAATATTGAAATACAAAAAGTGTGTCATAGAAGGGGAAGAACAGAGAGGGGGAAGATTAGCTACAGGACATGGATGTTGGCCACGAACTGCAGCTTGCCGACATATATATACTTTCTCTGAATAGGGAATGTTTAGAATTAACACCTCTAAATAGAGTTTTTCAGCTTAGCAACTTCAGCGTGGGTGGACTTCCACTCCCAGAAATCCCAGCTGGGATGTTGAAGTCCATAAAACATGCTGGCTAGAGGATTCTGGGAGTGGAAGTCCACCCATCTTAAAATATGCTGACTGGGGGATTCTGGGAGTGGAAGTCCATATTAAAGCATGCTGGCTGGGGGATTCTGGGAATTGAAGTCCACCCATCTTAAAGCATGCTGGCTAGAGGATTCTGGGAGTGGAAGTCCACCCATTTTAAAATATGCTGGCTGGGGGATTCTGGGAGTGGAAGTCCACCCATTTTAAAATATGCTGGCTGGAGGATTCTGGGAGTGGAAGTCCATCTTAAAGCATGCTGGCTGGGGGATTCTGGGAATTGAAGTCCACCCATCTTAAAGCATGCTGGCTGGGGGGATTCTGGGACCTGAAGTCCGCCCATCTCAAAACATGGAGAATTCTGGGAGTCCATTCACCTTAAAAGTTGCTGAGGTTGGAAAACACGGCTGTAAACTTTGCTTTATGATGCTAAAAACTCAGATTGTTTTTTTTCCAGGTGGGGAAAAAAAAAAACATGTCATTTGCACGGTGCAAAATTAGAAACCCAGTTTCAGGATAGAGAAATTGAAAGTGCCAAGCGTTCAGCAGCTGCCAAGGTTGAATTCAATACAAGGTTTTGCAACACGGGGCATTTTCATTGAATTCTCTTCCTCTCTTTTTTTTCTCCCACATGATTTAGAACCTATATCAGCTGCCTGATTCAATCCCCCTCTTGCAGCCTGTCATTTTTAAAATTCCCCTTTATTGAGATAAATGGGTGGGAAAATGGCTGAAGGCAAAGCAGAATCCATTTTTCCCTGGGAAAATGCTTGATTTAATTTCAACCAAACCATCCTGCGAGCTGGGACAGAATACAGATAGTCCTCGATTTACAACAGTTTTGTTTAGTGACCTGTTCAAAGTTACAACGGCGCTGGGAAAAAAGCGAGCTGTGGCCACATTTTCACACCTTTACAACCGTCGTAGCATCTCAAAGTCCCGTGATCGAAACACAGATCCTTGGCATCTGATTCACACTTATGACGGTCGCCGCGTCCACGGGGTCACGTGATCCCTTTTTTGCGACCTTCCGACAAGTCAAGTCAATGGGGGAAGCCAGATTCATTTAGCGACCGTGTGCAGTGGATTCGCTTAGCAACAGTGGTAAGAAAACAGGGCAAAACTCACTTAAACGTCTCACTTAGCAACATAAATTTTGGGCTCAGTTGTGGTCATAAGTAGAGGACTACCTATATGACTCCAACACCCATACCGCCCTTGAGATCTGGACACTGTAAATTTTTAGCCGATCCAGCAAAGCCATTTCCTCTAAACGGATCTTGAATTTGTTTATTTTCCGCTCCGTGTCTCTAAGAGATGTCGCTTTTATTTATCCCCCCCCCCCCCCCCCCCCCCGATTCTTCCAAAGTTGCAAATGCGGACACATGGAAACGCAATGAACGAAAAAAAAAATCTTCCCAAGAATTCTGCTTAAATCCCTTAATTTGCATTTTAAATGATTTTGTGAGGGATCATCCCCCAGCAGAAATGCAAATGCTAGATTCTTCTCGGCCACCCATAGTGCAGCTTAAAATTATTATTATTTTTTTTTTTTTGAAAATCTCTTCACTTTTGAACCTGGCATTTTATTTGTTCCGTATCATTGAGGACTTAAATGGATAATAATAGAGGGCAGCCACTTCTCAAAACCCTTTGAATGCTGCTTCCACGCAGATACCTGCAAAAAAAAAAAAAAAAGGAATTTAAGAGACAAAGAAACATCAGTCCTGAAAGTGCAGATTTTTCCCAGTTGATTTAACCTTAAAATCCATGGTGGGAACATTTTTTCCGTTTGTTTGCAAAGGAGGATTGATTTTTAAACCTGCAAAGAGTTAGAAGGACAGATAAATAGAGCTTACCTTTGAGAAGAATTGACTTTCAATGGCATTCAAAGAAAACCAGTTAAAAATGTTCTACAGATCGCACTTCACCCCAGTATGACTTGCTAAAATGTCTCCCGAACAATTCTCCAAATTATTGGAAATGTAAAAAATTCCCCGGAACATATTATCATATCTGGTGGACACGTCCCAATGCGAAAAAAAATTGGATGAAAACTAGAAGTTCGATAAAAGAGATAATTGGCTACAATGTGAATTGGAAACCAGAAATGTTTTTTACTGGGGATATTGAACAGAATTTACAGTAAAGAAATTAAGATATTTGATTCTGCATATAATTACAGCGGCAAGGATAGTCTAATGCACAGTCCTGGAAAAGTGAAAAGATCCCAACAGCGGAAGAAATAATTAAGAAAATCCTGGGACTGTGCGGAGATGGATAAATTAACGAAAGAAAGAAAAGAAAAGGAAGATACAGAATATTATCAAGTATGGAGTAAGCGGTATGATTGGCTCGAGGACAGGGAAAGTAAATGTGAATAAACGATGGAGAGAAGAAGGTGAGAAATGTGTAAAATATTGTAAAGGATTAAAAACAAAGGGACGATAAAGATAAGGATAATAAAGGATAGGAAAAATGGGGAACGTCTAGCGTAGAAAGTAAGAGGAACGAAACCGATATGCAAAAAGAATATCGTGTGTTTGTGTTTTGTATGTTGTGTTGTAAAATCTACAAATAAATTTTAAAAAAGGAAAAAAAAAAAAGAGAAGAATCATGTTCACTTTCTGACTAAGCCAAGAACTGATGATGTCTTAAAATGAAACATCAAACCATGATTAAATCAATTTGGTGTTTCAAGGAACATTAGAATAATAGATCTAAGATTCTCCCCAGTATCTGAAAAATGCTGGCAAGACATTCCAAATAGCTATTTATCCATAGATGATATATGGTCTCCTCTCCTGCCTTGGGCAAAGGGTTGGACTAGAAGATCTTTAAGGTTCCTTCGAGGTCTATAATTGTATGATTTTCTATTTTTTTTTTTAAAAAAAAAATCCTTTTAAAAAAAACAACCACCCTATACTCTAAAAGAGAAACACCCCTAGGCTTGCACAAAGACAGTAACTCCCCCAAACGGCTAGGAAATGTTAGGCTCAGCGACTTTACACGCATCAGGGTTAAATCACAAACCATGGTTTAGTTCACTAGGGAAAGATCTTTGCATCCTGCAGTGAAACTTAACTCTTTTCTGTGTGGTTCGGGTTTTTTAGACAGGAGTCTTCGATTCGCAGACTCTTGTGTGCAAACAACGCACCCTAACTACCCTTGAATAAACCACGATCGAGCCAGCGTTTGACCACGATCGAGCCAAAAGAAGCCAGGCAAAAGTTGGTCAAGGGAAACTTCCAAGGTGAAAAGCATCTCGTGTCTGTGTGTGTGTGTGTGTGTGTGTGTGTAGGGGCGGGGCTTGGAGGGGGCGGTCCGGCTTTATCGCAGCCGCCTCGGATTGGCTGGGGCGCGCGGAGGGGCGGGGCCTAAGGGGTGGCAAGCGCTGGCCGGCGAGGCTTTTAATCTTTCTGCTGGGAATTGGTCGTGGGAACGCAGCTCGCTTGGCTTGCTCCGCTTGGCTGGGGTAAGTCTTTTGCAAGGGAGCAACGGATGCAAAGTTTGTTGCAGGGAAATCCCTATGTTTTTGTTTTTTTTCCTTCTCCCCTCTTGCATTTCTTTCTTTTCTTTTTCTTTCTTTCTTCCTCTTTCCCCCCCCCCCCCCATTGGGAATTAAGAGAAAGCGCTCTGCCCATGCTCAGAGAGGGTCTTGCTGGATTTAACTGTATTTTAATATTAATATTTGTATTTGATGTTTTTACTTGGCTGTTCACCGCCCTGAGTCCTCAGGGAGAAGGGCAGTATACAAATTCAAAATAAATAAATAAATAAATGAATAAATAAATTCCCCCCTCCCCACCATGGATCAATGCAGCGGGTCTCCCCTCCGGATTCTCCACGTTGAGTCCCCACCCCACTCCCCGTTTACTGACCCCCAAAAGCGGTTCCGCGGCTCGGATTAGGTTCCTATTTTAGGTCCTAAAATAGGACCTAATCCTGATTGTGGGGGGGGGGCTGGGAAAGGAGAGAAAGCGCTCTGCCCATGCTCAGAGGCTCAGAGGGGGTTCTTGCTGGACTCGCCACTCCCGTGAATCAATTGCAATCCTTGATTCTTCACGTTCTCGAGTTTGGGCGCTCCGGACGCGGTTCCCACGTTCCCGCGTGTGGGAACGTGTGAACGCGGGGTTCCTCCTGCCTCCTTGGGAAAGGAGTGAGCGAAACCCGCATTTTTGGGGGGGCATCTGGGACGCTTCCAAAAGCGTCTCCACTTTAATTCAAACCATGTGCTGTTTATAAACTTTTTTTGGGGGGGTGACAAAGCTAGGAAACCCCCCCCCCAGCGCTAACCATGATTCAAAGTTTGTTTGGGCTGTTTCCTTCGAGGTTCTTCCCCCCCCCCCTTCTATTCCTCCTCCCTTTTGGGCTGGCTCGCTTTCTGTTATGTTGTAATATTTTTTTTTGTTTTATTATTTGCCGATCTGTTTCCGCAAAGTTGCTTCTTTCTTTCCAAATACTTCCAACCTGGGCAAACCAATGCAGACAAAAAAACAAACAAACATCCAGAAAACCCAACAAAGCCCCCTTTGAAAAAGCCCAGTCTCCCATAACCCAGGCTGGAGGATTAATCTTGGTTCAACAATCCTGGTTTAATTGGTTTAACCGGAGGAACGATTCTCATTGCATCGCTGCGGGATTATTGGCTCAGGATTTTTTAAGCGAATAAAACTCAGTTTGTTTGGGGAGGGGGGAATGGAATCGCTGTGGGTCGGTTTGTGGGGTGGGGGGAAATAATCCTGGTTTAAAGAGGATCGTGTGAACCCACCCAGTGTTTTGCAAATGGGGCTGGGGTTGTCTGGGTGTCCTTCAACC